>NC_057803.1:507369149-507726434 GCF_018294505.1 Triticum aestivum
CCATTCTGCAGCTTGATCTTTGAGTTGGAAGGAAGTGAACTTAACAAAGTCCTCAGGCCTAACCTTATTGCACTTGAAATGCTTGCACAGATCCACAAGCCAATCGTCAGCATCGGTTGCCTCAACACAATTGCTGAAAGTCTTTGGCCCGTTAGCAAGGAACTGGTTGAGTGTAGCAAAGTGATTCTGATTGTTGCCTTGATTCCCTTGGTTGCCTTGATTGCGCTCTTGAAGAATTTCCATGATCAAATGTGTGTTTGCATTGGTTGAGGCGATCACAGCTTGCCATGCCTCCGGAGGAGGTGGAGGTGGTGGCGGATCAGGATTCGGAGTCGTGCGCATTTGAGGAGCCATCCTGAAGAGGTTGACATCTATTAGCACATTGATAGACAAATATTGAAGCTGAATCCAATGGAATGAAAATTGCAACATATAGTCTTCACATCCGAACAAAATGAACGAATGCATTCCTCTTGAAATGGTCACATATCCATAAATTGAGAAGCCACGTAGAATTAAGGTAGAGAAATAAATCAACAAGGTACGGATCAAGAACGAATAATTGGTAAGAAATCCCAATCTCAAACAAATATCCGTGGAAGAAGAACTAGAGCTACGAGAATTCCCACCTATGAAACTCCCGAACCTTTCCGGTTATGCAATCAGGTGTTGGGGATACAGGGGAAGCATAATATCTCACCCAAATCTAGCAAATCCTACATCCAGCTGTATTCATCCTTCAACACATAACCAAGAAACCTTCGGAAACCATCTACCTCAACCTTCGAAAAGCATCCGTTATACAAGTTATGGCGATACTCCCGAACTCCCGCCCCAGTACTGGGTGGCGTCGAGGTTATCTCACCAACGAACTGCATAAAAGAGATTTTCAATGTCGGCGTACTAAACTCAGGTATTCCAGAACTGCAACGATAAAATTATGACGACAACACCTCAGAGCTCAACTCCCTGGGACACTTCCACTAAACCCTGACAGGAGGCACCAAGACACTGTTCTCATCATAAAACCATCGGAACGATTCCAAGATACCCGCGTGATCCTAAATTTTTTTTAGTGAAATTTGAGAAGAGAAGAGTCAAAACTCTACGTCAGGATGCCTTACCAGAGCGATGAGGAGACTAGGAAGTAAAAAGAATTCATAAACTCTCCGATATATAATTCCTAATTGACTCAAAACATTTTTCTAGACACAACTCGGCCGCTAAAAACGATCAAGCAATGGGGCTCCTAAGGTCGGGGAAGGCTCTGATACCAACTTGTAACACCCTCGATGCGACTATATCTCCCACGTGTCGAGGCACGACTTAGAGGCATAATCGCATTTAAGGCATATGTCACAAGTTAGACAATCTTCACAACATCCCATGTAATATAAATCATAAAGGGGAGATAACATAGTTGGCTTACACTCGCCACGTCAATCAAGTGCATAAATAACATTACATCATCCAAACACTCATGGCCCGACTACGGCGCCAAAATAAAAGAGAGCCCAACATGCGACACGGTCCCGATCACCCCCAACTAGGCACCACTACTGATCATCAGGAAAAGAAACATAGTAACGTTGAGAGTCTTCGTCGAACTCCCACTTGAGCTCAAACGCGTCTCGTGGAGCGGAATCATTAGGCCCTGCATCTGGTTTAATAGTAATCTGTGAACCACAGGGACTCAGCAATCTCGCACCCTCGCGATCAAGACTATTTAAGCTTATAGGTATGGCAAGGTAAAATATGTGGAGCTGCAGAAAGCGACTAGCAAGTATGGTGGCTAACTTATTCACAAAAGAGAGCGAGAAGAGGAGGCAAAGCGCGAGCGAGAAACTAGAGAACAACCTGCGCAAACATTACTCCAACACCGTGTCCACTTCCCGGACTCCGCCGAGAAGAGGCCATCACGGTAACACACTCAGTAGATTCATTTTAATTAAGTTAAGGTTCGAGTTATCTACAACCGGACATTAACAAATTCCCATCTGCCCATAACCGCGAGAACAGCTTTCGAAAGTTCAAATCCCTGCAGGGAAGTCCCTACTTAGCCCATGACAGGCTGTCACGGTCAACGAAGGAATATACCTCCTTCCAAGACGTTTCGATCAGACTCGGTATCTCGGTTCTTCAAGACACTTCGACAGGTTAAAACAAGACCAGCAACACCGCCCAAATGTGCTGACAAATCCCGATAGGAGCTGCACATATCTCGTTCTCAGGGCACACTCAGATGAGATTAGCTACGAGTAAAACCAACCCTCAAGTTTCCCCGAGGTGGCCCCGCAGGCAGCACAGTTCGGACCAACACTCAGAGGAGCACTGGCCCGGGGGGGGGGGATTAAATAAGATGACCCTCGGGCTCCGGAAACCCAAGGGAAAAAGAGGCTAGGTGGAAAATGGTAAAACCAAGGTTGGGCATTGCTAGAAAAGCTTTAATCAAGGCGAACTATCAAGGGGTTCCCATTATAACCCAACCGCGTAAGGAACGCAAAATCCGGGAACATAACACCGATATGACGGAAACTAGGGCGGCAAGAGTGGAACAAAACACTAGGCGAGAGGCCGAGCCTTCCACCCTTTACCAAGTATATAGATGCATTAAGATAACATGGCAATAAAATGATATCCCAACAAGTAAATAAATGTTCCAACAAGGAACGGCCTCCAATCTTCACCTGCAACTAGCAACGCTATAAGAGGGGCTGAGCAAAGCGGTAACATAGCCAATCAACGGTTTGCTAGGACATGGTGGGTTAGAGGTTTGACATGGCAATTTGGGAGGCTTGAAAGCAAATGGTAGGCATCATAGCATTGGCATAGCGAAAGAGCGAGCAAACTAGCATAGCAAAGATAGTAGTGATTTCGAGGGTATGATCATCTTGCCTACACAGTTGTCAGAGTTGACTGGATCCTCGAAAGAAAACTCAACGGGCTCCTCGTTAGCTAACTCGTCTCCCGGCTCTACCCAAACAAGACAAACAAGCAACAAGGACACAATCAACCACGTGCAAGGATTAAACAATATGATGCAAAGATGATATGCTATGCGGGATGCGATGCGGGATGCATATGCAAGATGTGACAAGAAATGCAAGAACCTGGCCTCAACTTGGAAATCCAAGTGTGCCATTGGAAAGATGAGATGAAATCGCTTGAAAACGATATAAAGAACGCCGGAATCGGAGTTACGGTTTGGAAATGGCAAGCGATTCAAATATGACACCGGTCTGCGATTTATTGCAAGTAGCCATCTAAATGCAACGAGATGAACATGCTACAGCACCGAAACATGACAACAAAATACATGGCAGGGATGCATACAAGATGCTTAACAAAGGTCTAGCACTGAGCTACGGCCAATTCATCCACTAACAGGTTCAAACAAAAATGGCAAAAATGCATATGGCAAACAGATCTCAGACTTAGTGAAATAAACACTTGTCTGGAATTTCAGATCAGGTAGCACTATTCGGAGCAACAAAACTACATGCTACAGGACCTGAACATGGCAAAGTAAAGCATGTCATGGAGCTACTCAAAGAGCTTAACAAAAGTCCCTTAGTGACCTTGAGCCAAAAGGGATCAGAAAATACAATTGCAAGCATGTGAACATGGCAAAAACATAATCAGATCACAGACTTAGTGAAAACTGGAACATGCTGAAACATAACTCAAGTAGGCATGTTTACGAGCTCGATGCACTCACTACGGGGAAAGTCATGATAAGCTAAGCATACACCCATTAAGAGCACACAAAATGCAAGCTAGACATGGCAAGAACAATAGCATGGCATGCACGGATCAACTACAACATCGTCGGCAAAATTGCAAACAAGTTGACAATCTGCCCAGATTCACAAAGTAGCAAAAGTAGAGCTTGATTCACTCAAGCTAGGGTGCTCCATAATTGCAAACAAAGACATGGATGGATAGAGCACTATAATATTACCAAAACATCCTTACTGATCATCCTCAAAAGTGGCACCGATCACTAGGAAACAACATGAACATATGGCATCATGAGATAAACAGATCAAGGACTTAGTGGAATTGCTAAGTCCCTGAAATCAGAATTAACAAGTGCACCACTTTGCAAGCTTGTGCAAGTCACCACACACATCAAAAAAATACATGGGTTGCACCTCTGGAAAGATGACAAAACCCTTAACAAAACATATGTAGAACATCAGGGCATATCATGCACACATTTATCATGGAAAAAATGAGAAAAACCTAAATGGAGTAGCAGATCTGACAATTATCTCAAGTAGCCCTCTTCCAACAGCATTTCGGGCATCAATATGAGCTCAAATGAAAATGATGCACTGGAATTAAATGATGTACTCTCTGAGATGAACATTTTGATACGCTATATGCATGAATCGGAGCTACGGATGCAAAGTTACGGGGCTATGAACAGGAGCACTTGAACTACACACTTAGGAAGGTTTCAGATCCAGATCGGATCTCGCCGGGGCACGGACGCCGAGGTTCGCCGGAGCGGCTAGGAGCTCACCGGCGAGGACTTGGAGGGCGCCGGGACGTCGTGGGCGTCGAGGAGGAGGGAGGAGGACGACCGGGCGGTGGTGACACTGCCGGTGGCCGGCGTTGGCCGCGGCGGCTTGCTGCGGCGCCGGCCGGAGGAGGCGGCGCGGGCGGCTCGGTGGGGACGGCGTGCAGCGGCGGGGCGCGCCGGAGTCGAGGGAGGCGGCGGCGCGGCGCAGAAGGAGGCGGCGCGGGCGGCTTGGGCCACGGGGGCCGGCTCCGGGCTCCCCGGGCCGCGCGGCGGCGGGCGGCGTGAGGGACACGTGGCGGGCGGCGTTTGGCTGGGGCGCGGCGGCGGACACGTCCGATTTAGGCGGCGGACATGTCCGTCGGTGGCGGGGCGATTTTAGGGTTTTGGGGGAAGGAGATCCGAATTTCGGGGGGTTCTATTTATAGCCATAGAGGGAGCTAGGAGAGTCCAAAAGAGGTGCGGTTTTCGTCCACGCGATCATGATCGAACGCTCTAGATGATGGAGCAGGTTTAGGTGGGTTTTGGGCCAAATTGGAGGGGTGTTGGGCTGCAACACACACGAGGCCTTTTCGGTCCCTCGGTTAACCGTTGGAGTATCAAACGAAGTCCAAATGATACGAAACATGATAGGCGGACTACCTGTAGTAAACCAAGGCCGCTTGGCAAGTCTCGGTCCAATCCAGAAATGTTTAATCCCCACACACGAAAGAAAGCTAGAAATGGCCACCGGAGGAGAACGAAGCGCCGAAATGCAAAACGGACAACGGGGAAAATGCTCGAATGCATGACATGAACACGTATGCAAATGCAATGCACATGATGACATGATATGAGATGCGTGACAACGACAACAGCACACGGAGACAAAAACCCGAACCCGAGAAAATAAAATAACTTAACGCCGGAAACGGCAAGAGTTGGAGTACAAATTGGGAAAGTTACATCCGGGGTGTTACACAGCTCCATCAATCTTGCGAGCATTGATGCGGCTCCATAATTCACGTAGTAGATCTCCAGTGGACGGCGGGGACGGCAACGTCGTGAATCTCGAACGAGCGCGCACAGGTATCGCATCCCGCGTCCCCCCTCTAGTCTCGCTCGCGGCAACATCGAACAAACTGCCGCCATCAGTGGTAGTGGTTAACCTAGCGGGGCGGGTAACCTAGCTACCCGACGGCACAGGCGATTGTGGATCTTGTTCCGGTAGTGCTGCTCCTCGTGATATGGGTTTCTTCAGTCTAGGGTTCACATAGCGTCTGTTGTCGTCGGCTGTGCGTACCACCACTATCGTTATTTGATGTGGCGGCTAACCTAGGTATCCGACGGCAGAGGTAATCACAGATCTAGCTAGGTTTTGTAGTCCTGCTCCTCGTGATTGAAAGTGATCACCACGGGTGCCGTGGCCATCTTCCTTACTAGTTTTGGCAGATCTGAACGACCTCGGTTGGGGTTGTTTACATAACATCCGTGATCGTGTGCTACGTGTTGTATATTTCATCATTGATAATGTTTGCACATGTGATGATACATATTATTTGTTGTAGGAAATGGTAGACGAGGAGTTAACTGATATCATGGTAGACACGTTGTTTGGAGAACTGATGAAAGACTGGATAAAAGATTGGTCAAATGATGAAAATTCAAATCATGGAGATCGGTCAGAGAATGGGAACGAATGGGACGATCTTATGTGAGTGGCATTATCATGTTGTAATTTTTTGATGGCATCCAACAACATTAAATTTTTGTGTTGAAAATTTATAGATGGATGAGCTTGATGATGGCCAAGAAAACAACTCGGAGCTCTCGGATGAAGATTACATTAGTCAGGTACGGAAGTGAAAAATTTTGTTGGCATGCAAATTGAATTTCTCCTGGAATATTATATGATAAGTAATTATGTATTTGTCTTGTATTTTTCAGCTCATTTCCGAATGTCATAATGCGTATGACTATTACGGTGAATCCGACGCGGAGACATGCCTTAACGACGAATCATTAGATGCACCTGATTCTGGGAAGTCGCAGTCGTCGGTCATCATGAGTGAGGTATGTGTGTAATCAATGTTCTATGGAAGTAATGCTAAACCATAGAAAACTGTTTTCATGGCTATGTTTTGATTGTGTAGATGACACAAGATGATGGGGCACAAAATGTCCAAGATACTGCCAGTGTAGATGATAAGAGGGATATGTTCATGCAGATAATGGAAATGACTTTTATGTCTCGCGATGCTGTGTATGATTTCTACAACAACTATGCTAGAGATAATGGTTTCAGCATTAGAAAGAATAAGGTCAGGTATAGCAAAACCGAGTCACATCATATGCATTATATGCGGTTTGTTTGTTCCAAACAAGGGAAACATGACAACAAGTTGCTAACCGAGGAAGGACACACCCGTAGGCTCAGAGCGGAGACACGATGCTTTTGCAAAGCACAGCTGACCGTCAAGCTTGACCAAAAGCGTGGGGTTTGGTATGTTGAAAGTTATGAGGACAAACATAGCCATATGTTGGCAGGACCGGATGAGGTACCTTTTCTTTGGTCCCACAGAAAAATCAAAGAGTACCAGAAGGATGAGATAATGTCCATGGGAGCTGCAGGGATTAGAATTCACGACATGATGGATTCCTTCATCAGCAAACATGTATGGTATGGTGGTGTTGGTTTTACCAGGCGTGAAATATACAACCTTTGCGCCAGGGAGAAGAGGAAGCTACTTTAAAAAGGTGATGCTGCCACATCCATAGGCATCATGGCCAGTAGGAAACAGAGGGATCCTAGCTTCTTTTTCGAGAACAAGCTAGATAAGGAAGGACATTTGAATAGGATGTTCTGGTGCGACTCCTAGTCTCGTCATGACTATGAGGACTTCGGCGACGTGCTTGTATTTGACAGCTCATACCTTTTGTTGGTCTTAACAATCACCGGAAGACCATTGTTTTTGGTTGTGCCATAGTTTCAGACGAGACCGCAGAGACATACGTGTGGTTGCTGCAGACTTTTTTGAGGTCCATGCGTCAAAAGATGCCGAAGAGTGTAATCATGGACACCGACGCTGCAATGATCAAGGCAATTCGCGAAGTCTTGCCAGACGTGTGGCACCGTATATGTACATGGCATATAGAAAAAAATATGAAGATTCACCTCAGTCACAAGTCCTTGAAGGAGTTCCGAACTCTTCTGTACTACAACACGTCCACAGCCACGTTTGAGGAGAGATGGCATGCGTTTTCCAAAAGATGGTAGTCGGAAAAAACTGTAACATGGTTGAGACGGATGTATAAGAAGAGGAACTGTGGGCCGCGGCTTATCTGACAGAGGGGTTTTGGCTTGGCTTGAAAAGCAACCAGCGGAGTGAAAGCCTGAACTCATCCCTTCACCTCCACCTAGACGGTGAAATGACCTTGGTGGATATGATTTTGCACTATGAGAACGCCGTTGTATGTATCTGTGAAAACGAGGAGCGAGATGACTGCATGGACTCACAGAGTTTACCAGTGCCAGTTACTAGCTCGAGGGAACTTGACATAGCTGCTTCTTACGTCTTCACTCCATCAAACTTATATATGTTGCAAGATGATCTTAGAAAAATTGGCGGCATGGAGATTGTAGAAATTAAGCTGGGAGATGGATCACAACAGTACATCGTGGCCTGGAAGAATAACCGGAAGAGCCATTTTTGGGTGGAGTATGCACCAGTAAATTCCGCAGAAACTATAAGGTGCGGCTACAGAAGAATGATTCGGAAGGGTCTACCTTGCAAGCACATATTCCATGTACTGAAGTACTTGAACATATCTGAAATACCAAAGTGTTTAGTTCTTGTTCGGTTCACGAAAGAAGCAAGGTTGGGACTGCCCGCGAGGCGCACAAGCGATCTGTTGGGATTTGGTTGGACTGGGGCAAGGGAAAGAATGAAATATAGCCAGGACAGTGTGTTAGCGTCAGAAGCTATGCATGCGGCATGCAAACACCCAGCTTTGTGGGATCAGTTACAGGAGATTTTGAAGGTTGTGATAGCTAAGAGTCATGAGTATGACCTGCTACAGGAAAATTTGAGCAAGAAACAAATGACCTCAGTAAGTGTGCAGTTGAATATGTGGACGATGGTGTCAAGCAAAGGTGCAACAAAGGTAGATGAGAGCCTCCCTATCTCGAAAAAATGGTAGACCACTCTCTTTTGATGAGTTGAGAACCCGGTGCGGCGCTTGCAAATTGCTAGGACACACTAGACGTAGCAAGGAATGCAAACTAAATCAGATGTAAGTGTTTGTATGCATTGTGGATTATTAATTTTTTTATCATTCGTTAACTTATCTTGTGTTTTATCATGTGCGGAAAAGTGGAGAAGGAAGAAGAGTAGAACACTTGCTTCAATTATTTATGGATGAATCGAGTGAACTGGGCAGTATATCCTTCACATTATGTCATCAAATTTACTTCGACGTTTCGCGTGTTTGGTTCCTATATATTGTAGCAACTGCATCGGCACTTTGTTTAGTGGGAGTGTCAACCTTTTACATCTCTAAATAAACAACAAAATCCAACCTAAATAAATTAGTTTTGCATGGTTGGGAATAGTAGATTGCAATGCAACTGTGTTATGATCGGGGCGGGAGGTAGAAAGAATATTGTACATTTCGCCTCCCCATGTCCTAACTGCCATTAAATAAGTATTTGTACCACTCCCCACCACACACTCACCCACCTCCCACGTGCGCCGGTTCGAACTCCCCTCTTATCCCCATCTATAGTAGAACGAGAAACGCTCGCCGACGACTGCTGCAGCCGCCTCCATGGAGAGAAGCCTCGGCTGGCAGCAAGCGATGATGGAGCTCGCCGGCGATGATGAGGCGTGGCATGCACAGTTGATGGAGGTGTGCGGCTGGTTCCCCAGCATGGAGATGTTGGTCAACCACGCGCGTGGCCTCGTCAAAGTCCTCACCGACGGTGAGAAGAAGCGTGCCTTCCCCTACGACCGCGTCATCCCGCCGGCTCTCCTCCTCGTCTGGGCAATGCGAGAGGCCACGCTGAGTGACTCCCCTGTTCAGTGCACAAGGTGGTGGATGTGCCGCTCCACCACCATGCCGCAGCGGCCAGATCTAGCACGCGTCGCGTCGAGGGTGGAGCACATCTACGTCGAGCTCGCTCTCCCAGCGCCCATCAGCCCGGACTACCAGGTCCGCCACGTGTCAGTGCCAGTCCAGCCGTTGGGCTCTGACGTCATGGAGGACGACGTGGATGAGGTACTGGTCATCCTTGATGACGATGAAGAGGGCAAGGAGGACACCATGCAGATGGTAGCGCCGGTCGCTGTCGAGGGTGGCAAGATAATGCCCATCGACGTCGAGCTCCTTCCCCTCCTCCCTGACATAGTGAAGGTGGAAGAAGTGGAGGCGGCTCAGGATCAGGTGGCATAGCTGTCGAAGAGGACGGCGGTAAAGAAGAAGACTTCTACGTGTGTGGTGCGCCGCTCACGCCGCCTCAAATTTCTGAAGAAGTGAAGATGGGCACAGTTGCTGAAGGAGGAGGAAGCTGCTGGTTATCTTTAGTTAGGTATGCTATTATATGTTTCAGCATATAAGTTAACAATATTTTGGGTTTGATGTTGGTTAGGTATGTTGGTATATGTAAGCATATAAGTTATGCAATCGGTACGGTTTGGTCGAGTTCTTTGTGACTGGAGAACTCTAGTGCTCACCCTATGTGTCATGTTCAGTAAAATTTCAGAATATTGAATATGTACTGTTGCTTTGCTTCAGTGTTGCACCAAAGGTGTAGGTGCTACTAGATGTTGCTCATATGTTGCAACAATACAATGAATTGGGCCGTTGCACAAATCAGTAGTGCTATTAGGTGATGTTCCCATGTGCATCACTTACCAAATATAGAACATGCCAAATGTGAATTGTTGCCAAATATAGAACATGCCAAATGTGCATCACTTACCAAATATAGGTCATGATGGCCCCATGTTATTTCTGCTGCAATCTCTATTACACTGTGCCCATAAACTGACTAGCACATAATTCATCAGCATTTCATCATGTCAATAACAACGATGTCAATAACTTCATGAACAGTCTACTTGCTAACTATGACAAAAATCATAATGGCAAGCAGGCCAAGATACAACAGACCTCCAAATCCTAAAATCCTATCCCTATAGAGCAATATTTCCTTCTGCATCTTAACCATTGCCCTCTTTTCTTTCTCATTCCTTTTAATTTCATATTCTGTAATCTTAGTCTCTAGTTTCTTGTTCTTCATGGCAAGATACTTAATGGCTGACTTTGCTTTGCTATCCCACTCCCCATCAACCCATTCAACATAATCAGAAGTGATAGCATCCTAAATAAACCATGAGCAATTCAAGTCAATTTATAACTGAACTTGTCACTGCACGCGGTAAACACTGAACTTTTTTGTAGCTTGACCGCAATAGCAGTACTACTTTGAAGATCATGCTCGTTAGACTAACCTCAAACCCACATCCCAAGAATGCGCTGCCAAAATTGTCTGCATCTATGCAGACACGGCCACCAAGAGTTTCCTGATGACCACATAGATGGAGCTTGTGACGGCCAGAGGTCATGAACTGTGGGTGATAATGCTGGGATGCAAAGAACAACGGTAAAGAACTTACCTTTTTGCCACCAAAGTGTAGCACTGAAGAAACCCTAGCCATCGGTTCTCCGGGCCGCCACCGCCCAGGAAACCCCCGTCCCCTGTTCCACTCGATCCGCTGCCGCTGCATCCTGTGCCACTAAATCCGCCCCACCTACTTCCAGGACCCAGGGTTCCACCGAACTTGCGGTCACCACCACTCTTCTCGCCACAGCAGCCGCCGCCGCCCGACGCCTAGCTCACTTTCATGCTTTCATCATCGAGATTTGGAGGGGCAAATGGATAGAGAGGGCTAGGGATTTGGAAAGGGAGCCGAGAAAAGGGGAAGATCAATGTGAACCTGGCAAAATGGGTTGGTGTAGCCCTGCCGACATGATAGGCCGCCTGTCGGGCCCCTCACATGGTTAGATGGGTCGTGCCTGGCATGATGGTGAGTACAGAAAAAGTTGTTTATACATATAATAAAAATGATGGGTTTGTCAAACAAAATAGAAAAACATTAAGCCAGATAACACGCCATAGAGCCAACGAGCTGACATGACTAATTTTCATCTGTGTAATATTACGTTTTGGCTTGATATAGTTACTTAGCTAACATGACTACTTTTCATAATCATGTGATGAGGGGGAATTACCAGGAGATTATGCAAGATGATGACATGCAGATAGCTCAGGCACAAGGCTAAGCTTGATAGAGTTTAAAAAAAGTAAAGAATGTGAAAATTTTAATATGAAACTTAGGAGAGCACTTGAAGAGAAAAAAAGAATGCGAATACTATTAATGTGAAAAATAACATTATAAAAATTTGGAGAACGATAAAAATATTAAGCAAGAACAATTGATAAGTGATGCAAAAAAATGGTTCGACTGAATTGTCTTGTACGAGCGAATTGTCTGACAGACACATACACATGTATGTGTCACAATATTCGAGATGCACTATTTATTACATAAAAATGATAGAAACCCTAAGATAATCGTGCCGTCGAAACCTTCGTCCGGGCTAAATCCAAACCACTAAAACATGAATCTTGCATGCCGCATGAATTCTTTAGGCGCACCTTTTCTTTGCGATTTCGTGAATTTTGTTCTTCACACACTCCATCGAATTCGAAGGTGACATAATCAACTCGGCAACGAAACATCTTCTCCTAGCATCAACGCTAGCCTGCAAAAATCGGCATAAAGGTTACATGAACCAAATTTGCAACACGACCATACTAGCTAGTCTACAAACGTAAATAACAGCATACTTGTGTAAAATCTCGGGTCATTCGGTCCCCGTCCCAATGTTCTAGACATTCTATGACAAAAAGGCCACAAGAGTTCCTGGTATATATGCAAACATTAGCGGTGGGCAATACGATATGTGTGTTGTTGTTTGAATATGCATGATGTACTATTAACTCACCCGTCCTCTTACTGGGTCATGTCATACTCATTGATAGGCCACTTACTTACGTCCGGATATTTCCCTGGTGTAATAAGATTTGCCTGCCGCATATCGTGTGCTATAGCCATTCGCTATAAAGAGGATAGTGTTAAAGAAGAATCATAAACAATATGTAAGAACAATGGTACAGATGTTGGTTACATTACAATGCTTTAACAGTCCTCTTAGTCAGGTCCAGAGGATAGAGCGAATCGAGAACTTGGAATTCTTGCTTGATCATGTGCATTACCACGGTCATCCAGTGGGTATTGTCGATATTCAACGCGATATACGTCTATAGTGAAAAAACCATTATGGATCAAAAGAAATACTTGATGAAATGTCATGTAGTGATGAATTACAGACATAACGTACCTTATCATGCATAGTATACTCTTTCGTGGCTCTATTAACTGCTCCATCTTTGGACAGAGCACTATCCATGTTGCAGCTCGACGACAATGGATCGTCTCGTGCGATAGCATGATCTACAAGGAATTTGGACCTCCACGCTGGACAGAGGTAACGATCATGACCAATGCGCAGCTCCAAAATGTCCCATATAAGCATCAATAACCTTCATAGAATATCAGGGCATTACATGTTGAAAGTTGAGACATAGATTATTGAGCATTTTAATAATAGGACATGCAAGTAGTACTTACATCGTCCGACAGCCATCTATGAGCTAGTACCGGCCGAATCCTTTCGGAAGTCAGAGATATGCCACGCCCTTCACTGTAGTAAACTTTTTGCCCTTATTCTTCTCGGTGCTACCAGCTAACTCGACAAATGAAACAACTGAATCAATTATTTCCGGCATCAGCTCATCTGCCACATCCTCCGGCACATGATTGTCAGAAAATAGAGCTACATGAAATAATATGAACGTCAACAATGGTGATCATATGCATTCGTAGTAAATAACAAATTAAGAAAGTTAGTTACGATACCTCTACTACTAGTAGTAGTATCGGAGGGTCTGTGACCATGGTTGGTACGCCTGCTGGGCTTGTCAAGTGCGTAGGGGGATTCAAATTTCTTGGAAATGGTCCGCTTCCGCTTACCGGACATAACTTCCTCATCCTTATCGGTTGTTGCACCCTTTTTTTCATTCGCCTTAGCCATGATCTTGTTGACAGAAGATGGACAAATGTCTATGTCCGATGAAGGTGCTTGAGTAGAAGTACCAACGACCCAAGGGTTTTCCGGTGTCGCCCCACATTCATCATTACGCTTAATAGGTGAAGCTTCCTTGTGTGAACATTTCGGCACATTTTCTGTTTGGCAAATTAAATCATGTGAACATTTCGGCACGTAAAAAATTAAATGAGAAAATTATATACAGAAAGATAAATACATAGTACTCAGGTACGGTTTTATGGTTGGGAACCACTTCATCAGGCTGCGTCATGTCAATGACCAGCTCTCCGTCACTGTCTATGTCTTCCTTGTACACGAATTCCTTATTTTCATATGGACCATTCTCGAACCAATACACTTCGTCTGCATCATTCTCCGCGGATGGCACGGCAGCAGACGGCTTGTACATGACACCTGCTTTGTTCAACTTCTCCAGCAATCTCTGCAATAGAAATATAAAGTTAGTAATGCCTGCATGATTTTTAAAACAGTAAGCATACTGTAAACTATAAAGTTAGGGTGTGACACCTCAGCAACTAGATCAGGGATTTGCCTCATTTGGGTGTGTATGAAGTCCATAAACCGCTTCATTAGAAGCTCCATCACCTCATCCGTGTTTGGGGCTGTCTTCGCCTTCTTTGCGGTTCCATTGGCGGGCTTGGTTTTTGGCTTATGTGTAGGCGCATTATTTGGGATGTTGGGCTCCTGCGCCCTATATTCTTGGGTCATATTATTTTCAATCTGCATGCGATATTGAAGTACATGTGATGAATTAAAAATAAATATTATTTACTTACAAAACATTTGAGAAATACAGAACACAATGACTTACCTTGACGTTACAACGGCCGCACCCATTGTTATAGTCAAACCGATCTCTCCTAGTGGCTACACCTTCGGTCCAATTCCTCATCAGAGGTTGTATGGACAAGTTGGGATTGAAAGCGCTATCACGTTCCATAGGTTGCACCTTCTCCCAATACAAGTACTGCAAAAAAATTATAGTTAGTAAAATACATCACATAAAATTGCAATGATATAATAATTGACATTATGCAACAGGTCTCATATGTGTACCTGCAAGAGAGCCAAATTGCCTTTCGGCCATTGGCGGAGGTGTTTGCCTTTCTTGACTATGCGAAGGCAATCGAGGAGAACATGGAGGGTGAATGTCGGTGTCAAAACCGGCGGATCTCGGGTAAGGGGTCCCGAACTGTGCGTCTAATGTTGATGGTAAGAGGAGACAGGGGACACGATGGTTACCCCGGTTCGGACTCTCTCTATGGAGGTAATACCCGACTTCCTGCTTGATTGATCTTGATGAATATGAGTATTACAAGAGTTGATCTACCACGAGATCATAATGGCTAAAACCCTAGGAGTCTAGCCTGTATGATTATGATTGCCTCTACGGACTAAACCCTCCGGTTTATATAGACACTGGAGGGGACTAGGGTTGTACAAAGTCGGTTACAGAGAAAGGAATCTTCATATCCAAATGCCAAGCTTGCCATCCACGCCAAGGAGAGTCCTATCCGGACACGGGGGAAATTCTTCTGCCTTGTATCTTCACGGCCCATTAGTCTGGCCCATGTCCAATAAATCAGACGCCCGAGGACCCATTAATCCAGGACTCCCTTAGTAGCCCCTGAACCAGGCTTCAATTACGAGGTGTCCGGCGCGCAAATTGTCTTCAACATTGCAAGGCGGGTTCCTCCTTCGGTTACTCCAAAGTATCCTTCGAACGTGTCCGGCTCTGCAAAACAAGTGCCACACATAACCGTAGAGAGTATACTATTTTACGAGTCCAATCCGCTGACAACTTTTGTAGCATGACATCACGTCCCTGCCCGTTCATTATTTTGAACCGTTTTTAGCCTCCCGCTTCCATAGTTCGAGATGCGGTTTTATTAGCACGTCTTGTCAAAGCAGAGATCGTCTCCCCTTGTGGCGGGATTCTCATCAATACGGGCGTGGGTAACCCAACCATTCCGTTGGCATGATCCCTTGGTAATAGGCAGGCTTTAAGGCCCATGAGGAGACATTTGATATTCGTCGCCTTTATAAAGGGGCACGGACCCGTCTTTCTCCTCTACACCTACCTCTTCCTCAACCTTTCCAACCTCAAGTTCCAGCACCCAGGTTTCAACTTAATTGCTCCGTGCCTCCCAGCCATGTCCGGACCCAGCCCTCAAGGCCGGTGGGTGGCCTCCTCTATCATAGAGGAGGATATCGCGAAGCTCCGGGCGGCAAGATACCTGACCGCGAAAATCCTCCACAGGATCCCAGCTAAAGGGCAGGTTATTCCTACTCCCAAATCCGGCGAGAGGGTCGTATTCATCTCTCACTTCCGGAGCCTCCTCGAAAAGGACACCGGCCTTATCAATGTAATCTAGGTAATGCTAGTCCGCCGGGTCCCGCCGTGCCAGCGACGGCCCCTTCACATGTGGGAGTTCATCCGAAGGACCACGTACCCTTCAACACTTCTTCGGCATGACGCACAGAGGAATGTGGAAGTTATTCTTCCGGACACGAAAACAGTGGCCGGATACCACCAAAGACATCGGCCTCGACTGCAACCATCCGGATACCATGGTAAGCACTCGACTCCCGGACACGGCTTAGTTAAATATCCCGTAATAATAATATACTGAGAAAACAATCTTTGAACAGGGCTAGATAAAGAAGGCAGAATGAATTAGGTGTTCGGCCCCTCTTCCCGAAGACTCAGCTGATCCTGTGTTAACAAGGATGCTGGCTCCAGTGCCATATCAAGTGCCAGCGAAGGAGGACAAGGAGGAGAGAAAGAAGGCCAAAGGTGGCCTCCATTCCAAAGGCACACCTGACACTATGTCTAGGGAGATTGGAACTCCCTCTTCCAAAGACAAAAGAGAAGGAGAAGCTGACATCCCTTCCCCCTATGGGAAAAAAGGATCGCCTCCGAAGATTTGGAGGTAAAGGCTCCTAAGCGAGGGAAAATGTCCCTGTCAGGTGGTTCAGGCTCGGAAGGCGTCATTGTCACACAGTTCCTCCGTAAGGACAAGCCCTTAGCCGAATCGTAAGTGAACAAGGGTGTCTAAAACATATCCTGTTCCATTCCAGTTACAAGGGTAACATCTAAAATATATGTTTGTAGTCCGGCACGCAGTCTTCCTCAACAGTCTTCCTCCTCGAGGGATCTTCTGTCGGAGACGGTGGAAAGCAAGACACCCCATAGACCTTCTCGCCCAATAGGGCGGACGACTTTGAGGTGTCGTCCCGGAGGATCTCTTCTGATCAACAAGTGGTGCGAGGGACGATGAAGACCATGCCCGAAGGTGATACTTCGATAGTCCAGGGTCCGGGGCGTGCGGCCCCTTCGGGGACCAACAATAAAGGCCCCAGACTATCTGGTTTACACCCGGAGACGACTCTAGGGTCGAGTGAACATACCCCTTCGAAGGGAGTTCGTACTCCCACAGCCGCTTCCAGGAATCTGGAGGCGTCGGATACATTGATGGACATGTTGCGACATGCGTCCATCTTAGAGGAACAACGTACCTTAATGGGTACGATAGTCAGGAGGATTCTATCCGCAAGAAGCGGGTTGAATGAAGCCTTCACGGGCCTGCGAAGAGGCTTCGAGGTATGCAATGTAATATCTTCAATTGCACTGTACGTGCAAAAATGCACCTGTGTATAGATAGTAGCCTTTGAGACTCTGTTTGGCGTCCAAAGGGAGGCGATCAGAGGATCAAAAAAGAGATGTCCAGGAAATAATCTAATTAACTGGAACACAGGTTGTTACATCCATGGCTACTGCCCCTGCTACAGAGGTTGCAGGTCTGAACAGAAACATGATGTGGTGGATGACGACATCACGCTAATTAACAGGTGGCCGACGAGGTGCAAGGTACGTTTTGGGGCAGTCAGTATATGTATGTATAATAACATGAGCACGAAGCTGAGAATTATATACTAAGATATGCATAACTACAGATAGTGCTACCACGGTTGAGACCCTTCGGGCTGAGCTCGCCCGGGCCAAGGAGCAAGCCAGGATGAGTAGTGCAGCTGCCGAGAAGGCAGCTGTTGAGTTAAAGGCCGAGCAGGCTGCTCGGCGCCAGTGCGAGGAGAGAATAACTACCATGGCGCGCGAGCTAAAGGATGCCACTGTCCGATGTGAATTCCTTGATAAGGATAACAAAGCCAAAACGTCCGATCTCAACAAGGCCTTACAAGAGGCGAGAGAAGCACGGTCCGAGTCTAGAGCGGATCGGGAGGAGATCCGGCAAGCTGGGGAGGTAGCGGCTGGTAAGCCCTTCTTATTACAGACTAAATTCGGCGATCCAAAGTATGCCCCGCTTAATCAAATGTGGAGTTCTCCGGACGCATGATACATCTCCGTCGTATCTATAATTTTTTATTGTTCCATGCCAATATTATACAACTTCCATATACTTTTGGCAACTTTTTATACTATTTTTGGGACTAACATATTGATCCAGTGCCCAGTGCCAGTTCCTGTTTGTTGCATGTTTTTTGTTTCACAGAAAACCCATACCAAACGGAGTCCAAACAGAATAAAAACTTACGGAGATTTATTTTGGAATATTTATGAATTTTGGGAAGTGGAATCATCGCGAGACGATGCCCGGGGGGGGCACGAGGAAGGGGGTGCCCCCAGGGTGTCAGGCGCGCCCCTGACCCTCGTGGACACCCCGTAAGGTGGTTGGTGCCCTTCTTTCACCGCAAGAAATCTAATTTCCGGATAGAGATCTTGTCCAAAATTCAGCCCAATCGGAGTTACGGATCTCCGATTATAAAAGAAACGGTGAAAGGCCAGATCTGAGAACGCAGAAACAGAGAGAGACAGAGAGACAGATCCAATCTCGGAGGGGCTCTCGCCCTGCCCATGCCATGGAGGCCATGGACCAGAGGAGAAACTCTTCTACCATCTAGGGAGAAGGTCAAGGAAGAAGAAGAAGGATGGGGGGCTCTCTCCCCCTTGCTTCCGGTGGCGCCAGAGTGCCACCGGGGGCCATCATCATCACCGTGATCTACACCAACATCTCCGCCATATTCACCAACATCTCCATCACCTTCCCCCCTCTATCTACAACGGTCCACTCTCCCGCAACCCGCTGTACCCTCTACTTGAACATGGTGCTTTATGCTTCATATTATTATCCAATGATGTGTTGCCATCCTATGATGTTTGAGTAGATTTTCGTTGTCCTATCGGTGGTTGATGAATTGCTATGATTGATTTAATTTGCTTGTTGTTATGTTGCTGTCGTTTGGTGCCCATCATATGAGCGTGTGCGTGGATCACACCATAGGGTTAGTTGTCTGTTGATAGGACTATGTATTGGAGGGCAAGGGTGACAGAAGCTTCAGCCTAGCATAGAAATTGATGCATATGGGACTGAAGGGGGACCAATATATCTTAATGCTATGGTTGGGTTTTACCTTAATGAACGTTAGTATTTGCGGACGCTTGCTAATAGTTCCAATCATAAGTGAATAGAATTCCAAGTAAGGGATAACATGCTAGCAGTGGCCTCTCCCATATGAAACTTGTTATCGGTCTACTAAAGTAGTCAATTGCTTAAGGGACAATTTCACAACTCCTACCACCACTTTTCCACACTCGCTATATTTACTTTAGTTGCTTCTTTACTTAAAACAGCCCCTAGCTTTTATTTACGCTCTCCTTATTTTCTTGCAAGCCTATCCAAAAACACCTACAAAGTACTTCTAGTTTCATATTTGTTTCCGGTAAAGCGAACGTCAAGTGTGCGTAGAGTTGTATCAGTGGTCGATAGAACTTGAGGGAATATTTGTTCTACCTTTAGCACTTCGTTGGGTTCGACACTCTTACTTATCGAAAGAGGATACAATTGATCCCCTATACTTGTGGGTTATCAAGACATTTTTCTGGAGCCATTGCCGAGGAGCAATAGCGTGGGGTGAATATTCTCCCGTGTGCTTGTTTGCTTTATCACTAAGTAATTTTTATTTGCTGTTCTTAGTTGTTTTCTATCTTTAGTTATGGGTAGGAAACGCAAAATACCAAAAAAATTAGTTGTACCTACTGAACCAATGGTTGAAGAACCACTCAAAATCTATCACACTGCTGAAGCTTATTACTTGGATCATCTTCGATCCCTATGTGCTCATGCTGAAACCCCAACTAGCTTAGTTGAGGGCAAATCTTTAGATGAGCATGCTTGTTATGTGAGACACCGAATATCTGAAAAAGGGAAAATTCTATTGTGTCAAATTCATCGTTTGCAATGCTATGCTTGGAATTTATGTGAAATATATGATTTTACTTGTTGTTCTGAAAACCCTAAGAAACACCTTCCCTACCAATGTGAGTTTAGCGATAATGGAATCGTATATTCGTATGCTAAGGGTGTTTATAATTACTATGATGTTCAACAAATTGAAGAATTTTTTGCTTTTAAGGGTGCTTATGAAATTGCTTCTTTGATTGAAAAGTATGGTGAATGTTCAGATTATTACAGACTGTTCTGTTTTAGACAGATTCTGTTTTTGATGCATAGTTTGCTTGTTTTGATGAAACTATCAATTTATATCTGTGGATTAAGCCATGAAAAAGTTATGTTACAGTAGACACAATGCAAAAACAAAACATGAATTGGTTTGCAAAATTACTTAGAGTAGTGATTTGCTTTATTATACTAATGGATCTTACCGAGTTTTCTGTTGAAGTTTTGTGTGGATGAAGTGTACGATGATGGAGAAGGTCTCGATGTGAGAAGAAGGAAGAGAGGCAAGAGCTCAAGCTTGGGGATGCCCGAGGCACCCCAAGTAAATATTCAAGGAGACTCAAGCGTCTAAGCTTGGGGATGCCCCGGAAGGCATCCCCTCTTTCTTCAACAAGTATCGGTATGTTTTCGGATTCGTTTCGTTCATACGATATGTGCAATCTTGGAGCGTATTTTGCTTTAGTTTTCATTTTTATTTTATGCACCATGCTGGCATGAGATGGTCCTTGGTTGATTTATAGAATGCTTATTGCACTTCACTTATATTTTTTGAGTATGGCTTTATAGAATGCTTCATGTGCATCACTTATATCATTTGAAGTTTGGATTGCCTATTTCTCTTTACATAGATAACCGCCATTTGTAGGATGCTATTTTGCTTCACTTATACTTGCTAGAGCGTGGGTGAGGGAGTCCTGGATTAGGGGGTGTTCGGATAGCCGGACAATACCTTCAGCCGAACTCCAGGACTGTGAAGATACAAGATTGAAGACTTCGTCCTGTGTCCGGATGGGACTTTCCTTGGCGTGGAAGGCAAGCTTGGCGATGCGGATATTCAAGATCTCCTACCATTGTAACCGACTTTTTGTAACCCTAACCCTATCTGGTGTCTATATAAACCGGAGGTTTTAGTCCGTAGGACAACTTCATCATACAACAATCATACCATAGGCTAGCTTCCAAGGTTTAGCCCCCTTGATCTCGTGGTAGATCTACTCATGTACTACCCATATCATCAATATTAATCAAGTGGGAAGTAGGGTTTTACCTCCATCGAGAGGGCCCGAACCTGGGTAAAACTTTGTGTCCCTTGTCTCCTGTTACCATCCGGCCTAGACACACAGTTCGGGACCCCCTACCCAAGATCCGCCGGTTTTGACACCGACATTGGTGCTTTCATTGAGAGTTCCACTGTGCCGTCGCAATCAGGAAGGATGCCTCCTCCCGTCTTTAAAGACGGCGCCGTCTCTAGGGGAGCCTTGGCTGTCGGCCAAACTCTCCGGCTAGGTGGTTTCCTCATGACCGCTTGTTCGGCCGTAGCGCCGACGGTGACCTCTCGGTTTATCAAAAGCAACCTTCACGTCAGCTTGGATCTTGTCGAGCAGCTAGATCCGATGGATCTCTCTTCCGTAAACGAGCTCTTGGATCGCATTGCCGCCCTGGGGGTCGCCACGGATTACGACCAGGTTGGGCTTAAACCCGATCTAAGAGAAATTAACTCTTCCCAGGTCACCCACTACGTCACCGTGGTAGAGGCGCAGTGCGGCGACCCTTCATCTATTTTAAGGACTAGCTACGTCCGAATTCCCGACCCCTCCAAGCCGGATACCCGCGGAGGGGAGGATATAACTCAAGACCTGAGCATAGAATCAGGCAATGGGCTAGACTCATTGGACAACATCCAAGAATCCAAACTTCAGAGCTCGGAAGCTCTTCGGCCTATGAATCTTAGATTGGGTGAGGTTTCAGATTCAACGCAACCCACCCACTCAAACATAAGCGATCTCTCCCAAATCAGGCAAAAGCCCGAGGAAACAGTACATCATTACTGGGCCAGATTCCTCCTGGTTATGAACAGGATAAAGGACTGCCGCGAGGGAGACGCAATCTCAATCTTCTGCAGTAATTGCACGGACGAG
This sequence comes from Triticum aestivum, assembly GCF_018294505.1. NCBI lineage: Eukaryota > Viridiplantae > Streptophyta > Magnoliopsida > Poales > Poaceae > Triticum > Triticum aestivum. Next base: position 507,391,304 of record NC_057803.1, read on the forward strand.
GGAATCCTTAACACCATAAGTCATCGTGATATTACACGCTTCGCTGACTTGGCGTCCATAGTACAAAAGTACTGTGCGATGGAAAGCGCCTGGAAAACCGAAATAAAATTTTGGGATAATCCGGCCCTGAATAGCAATCTCGTCCGAACTAAGAGGGTGCATCATCGTAAGACACCCGGGTTAAACACCAAAAAACCAAGATCCTCTACAGAGCATGGAACCGTACTGGAAATATGGCTTGATGGACCCTGTAAAATTCATAGTACAGAGGACGCCACACCAACTCACAGCCTTAGAGCATGTTGGATACTCCGGCAGGTGGCCAAAATTGGCGAGGACCTCTTAATTTCGGAGGCCGTAGAAAGCCATCCCGGGGACACCAGTACCGTTCTCACAGTCTTCGAGACTTTCGCATCAAACAATATGCGAAAAAGAACACTCCGCAGCCTTGCCGAAGTCTATCAGGTAACAACAATAAACCCATGGAGCGACACAACTATTACCTTCAACGCAAGCGATGAACCTAAATTCCGAACAGCCCGAGCACCAGCCGCATTGGTCCTCACTACAATAGTGGACGGCTTTCACCTCACCAAGGTACTTGTCAGGACCCTAACTCAATGCCACATCGATCTAGCATGTAACACCTCATATCACTTTGCGGCCTCACGCACGGTATTCCCACGGGTGTCGCCTTACCTTTGCCCGGGACCGTTTGCGCCTTTTGGCACACGTATATGATAGTGTCGCTAGCATCCATATGATAAGGAGCCCAGGCTGACATGGCTAGTCGTAAACCCAAAGTGGCACAAACTTACAGGGACAGGCATCCATGACCCAGCATCGAACGTGTCGGTCATCAGCGAGTGAATCCAGGCTGTAGCACTGGGCTAGCAGGACTCCGGTGAACCGGGCTGTAGCGGGCTAACAGGACTCTAGTATTCATCGCGTGACATTTCCCCGAAGGGACAGACACAAGAACGAAGAAGGACACATGCCGGCCAGCCTAAGTGTTCCGGAGCAGTAGCAAGCTACCATGGCTCAGTGGAAACACTAGGAGACATTTCCCGGTAAGAGAGGCTACTAAGAATAAACAACTAGATAGTCAGATCCCACACATACCAAGCATTTCAATAACATACACACAATATGCTTGATATGTGCAAATACAACATGGCATCACAACATGACTCTATAACTCAAGTATTTAATCAATAGGCTCCGAGGAGCGAGATATTACAAACAGGGGTCTCATGACCCAACATTCAGAGCATACATATCAAAGCACAAGCGGAAGCTATCATGTCTGAGTACAGACATCTATAAATGAAAAAGGCTGAGAAGCCTGACTATCTACCAAATCCTGCCGAGGCACAAGACCGTAGCTGAGGTAACAAGCTAAACGTCGAAGTCCACGTGGAACTACTAGTGAGACCGAAGTATCTCTGCAAAAACATAAAATAGGCAAACGTGAGTACAAATGTACCCAGCAAGACTTACATCAGAACTAACTACATATGCATCATTATCAACAAGGGGATGGTGGGGTTTAACTGCAGCAAGCCAGCTTTGACTCGGTGGCTAACCTAAACTACGACTGCAAGTAACTCTTTTGGGGTGGCGCACACGAGTCCACATATTCACCATATCAATACACCACTATGGATCCGCTCCCGTCTCCCTACGAGAACGCCATCCATAGCACTCACGCTTATCTTGCGCATTTTAGAGTATCCACTTTCACTTGTCTATGAACTGATATAAGCAACCCAGAAGTCCTTTACCGCGGACACGGCTATTCGAATAGATGATATTAACCCTCCAGGGGTGTACTTCTTCATACATGTTTCCACCACTTAGCGTCTGCACACGACATGTGCTCGGCAGACCTCAAGCGAAAGCCGACGTGGGTGTAGACCACGACCTACCTAAACACTCAAGTCTCTAGTCCAGGTTTATCGCCTATTCAGGTTCCATCCATGAGGAGATCCGGCCGGAGTTTCGCTCACAGCCCCAAACGATGTGAACAGGGTTCCCGAGATACCAAACGGGCATCCGGTACACCATGCCACGTACCTACCGCATCACAGCCCACCCCTACGGTCAGCACTGTCCACGGCCTCCAGTAAGCTACAAACACCAGAAACTACTTGCAACTCCTGGACAGAGGACTAGGGTGAATAAGAAGTCGAGCGGGGTCATATTTCAGGGCCTAATGTATGGTAGTAGCTGAATCATGGATCACAAACACAGAACTCAGTTCCTGAGGACGGCTTCAATGAGACAACCCACCATGTACTCCTACATGGCCTCTCACCGACACCTTTTACCAAATCGTGTTCACACACTTAGCTCACACACAGTAGGACATGTTCACACACCTCTGATTCATCCCCGATGAATCAGACCTGACTCAACTCTAAGCAGTAGCAGGCATAACAAACAATCATGAATGAGTAGGCACAACAGGGCTCAAACAACTCCTACTCATACTAGTGGGTTTCATCTATTTACTGTGGAATGACAGGTCATGCAAAGGATAAAGGGGGTTCAGCTACCGCAGCAAGTAACAAATGATTCGTTGTTGCCCTAATGCAGTAATAGAGAGCAGGAGCGAGAGAGTAGGATTGTATCGGAATGAACAAGGGGGTTTTGCTTGCCTGGCACTTCTGAAGATAACATTGAGTCTTCATCAGTGTCAACGATCATAACGTCGGAACATCGTCTACCGGGAGGGAACAGATACCGGCAACAAAGAAGAAATACAATCAATGCAATGCACAATATGATGCATGCTCATGACATGGCAATATGAATGTGTTTTGGGCTAATGCAACTAGCAACAGATTAAATGAAGTTGGTTTGAATACAAGATTCAAATTCCAACTCCATATATGATTATTTAAATGCCCTTTATTGGTTTTGTCCAAAACAGAGGACAAACATTGTTCGAACATGCACGAAAATGGTACAGATGGATTCCTTGAATTTTTCTGATAATTTTTCATATATAATTTATTTAATTTGGAGTTACGGTTGAATTTCTATGATTTATTGAAGTTTAGGGCATAATCTGAAAATAAATAAATCATTTCTGACTTATTTAAAATTCCAGAAGCATATACTGCGTCAGCATGACGCCGGGGTGACGTCAGCAGGTCAAAGGCGTCGACCAGGTCAAACCTGACGTGTGGGGGCCACACGTCAGTGACACAGGACCTAATCCCGGTCAAACCTAGCGCTGACTGGGGTTTGACCAGGGGTGGGGCCCACAGTCAGTGGCCTAGGGGGTTGGTTAGTGCGTCATTAGTGGCTAATGACAGCGCCACGTCACTAGCCACCGGAGTTCGGCCGGCGGCGACCCGAAACGCGGCGGATGTTCGCCGGGACTGCGCTACAGACGGCGGCTGGGCAAGAGAAGGGCACAGGGAGGAGGCCCTCACTCGCGCGCATCTAGTGGTGGTGGAGGCCGGGTCTATCGTGGCCGGAGCCAACGACAGTGAGCTCCAAGACGGCGGCCGGAGTTCGGCCATGTGCGGGGTTGGGGCTGCGGCGCGCTAGGGGAGGAGCTGATGGTCCAGATGGCATCCGCGGGCCACCAGAAGCACGCTGGTGCCACGGGTTCGAGCAGAGGGGCTCAGGTCAGGAGAGCTACGCGGCCATGGTGGACGGCGGTGCTCGGGAATGTGGGCGGGGGTGCTACGGCACGGGAACGAGCAAAACGAAGGAGGGGAAACAGAGTGGAGCTCACGTGGATCCCGTAGAGGTGGACGGCGAGCTCGGGGAAGGCCGAACGGCGACGAATTTGACGACGGCGATCCTCGGCGGCCAGAGATGGGGAAGACGGTGTGGGCGGCGATGCAGGGCGTCCGGCGGGGCATGGGTTGGTGGAGAGGAAGAGGGGGTCGAGGCGGAGCCTCTGGGCGCAACGATGAGGCGAGGTAGTGGCTGTGGCCACGGCGACGCTCGTCGGCGGCGGTGGCTCCGTTCGGGTGAGAGGGAGAGAGGGAGCAGAGGAGGGAGGGTCGAGGGGGGAGAGTGAGCGAAACGGTCAGCGGGATCGGGACGGCCTGCGGGAGTCGTCCACGCGTCCAGGGGCTCGTCGGCAAGCAGGAGGTGGCCGCGCGGCCGTGCGCGTGCAAGCACGCAACTGCTTCGGGGCGAGGGGAGGAAGACGACGGAGGGCTGCAGTGGTGGGCTGGGCCGGCTTCTGCAGCAGGCCGCACAGGTAGTCGCCAGGTAAGTACTCTCTCTCTCTGTTTCCTCTTTTCTATTTTCTGCAATTTGTTTTTGATTTGATTTAAAATATCAAATCATTTAATAAAATCCTAGAAACAATTATGGGTGCTTTCTGAATTATTTCAGTGACCCTAAACAATTTCCAACATTTATTTGAACATTTAAATTATTTATAGTATTTAAATGCCCAAAGTCAAATACAATATGGTTTAATCAAAAATCCAAAAATGTCTTGGAAAAATATCCATCATCTCTGGATATGGTTTTCACCCTTTTCCAGTAATCATGAACATTTTTGCAAACCAATTTGGGTTCTTTGAAAATATTTTGAAGTTGAACCTATTTGCATTGCTTTGGTGCTAGGGCTTGGTCATCCCCATTTAAAATTTCATAAAATTTAAACATGTTGCATGGATGCTAAAGCAAAAAACAAACAAGGGCTGATCTGGGGCTGTGACAGCTCACCCCCACTAAACAAAAATCTCGTCCCGAGATTCAAGCGTAGGGTAAGGTGAAGGGGGGAACGCAAACTAGTACAATCTTCACGATCCAGTTGCACTTCAAATGGACGTTGATTCGTCCACCATCATTGTCTCGAAGTCTTGCTCTGAGAACTCCAGCTATCATGACAACGAGAGGAAAGGGAAGACCCTAAAAGAATTGTTCTTCTCGAAGATCGAACAACTCAGGATTAACCCACGGATTGAGACATAGCAACATCTCTCGAGCTGAGAGACGAAGCACACATCCATAGGAATGGAGTGAAGCAGATGACAAAGGTTCACTAGGTAGACATCAATTTCACGCTTAAGAAGGTGGTAAACGATTGTCAACGTAGCGAGGAGTTTGAGTTGCCATGATACCATAACGATGCACCTTAGGGAAGGTGACTCGTAGAAATATCCCCTTAAGTGGCAAAAAGAATTACCTTTGATTCAAAGATCCTTGAAACTCTTTATACCAGCTTAAGGCAAATCATAATCGATCATTTAGAGGGGTTCGGTAGAATGGCATACCCGAACTTGGATGATGTGGATTACCTTGTTGAAGACAACATAATGGATGAATTTGCTTATCACCGGAAATGAAAGAGACCCACGGTAGAATGGCACATTGGCGGTGCAAGCTGGGAACAAAATGCAAATGCTGGGAATGATTCTGGTAACTGGGAAGAACCCAACAATAGAGAGTGAATTCACTGTTTGAAAAGGTCATAGCATTGCCGAGGAAACTGAGAGCAATCCAATTAGTACCGATGATAACACCTAGCGCTTGGGCGTGCTCTCAAGAACTTGAGCATTTCCATAATTATCAAGGTTTTACCAATATCCGTGTCAAGGATTCTGGCAACACAACTTACTACCATGATGAATACCAGTGGAAGATGCAGATGCAAAGGAAGATAACACTTTCTCAGATTTCACCCTTGGCGGGGTCAAGGAAATAAAATCTGAATGATCGACCGAGAGACATTTAGCACTCCGCTTCTAATGTTCTCCTTGATGTGCTAGTGTAACCCATTCATAGATATGGTTTGATATCTAAAACATCAAGTAAAAAGGTCGGACTTCGGGAACACAAAAATCCATAGGGGCAACTAGGGAGTAAATCCTATGAAATCCCTATGGGGAGGTGGCCAACTTCCTTAATCAAGATACTACAATAATAGGTCTTCCGGCTAGGTGGGTTGGCCACGACATCCACTTTACCGGTTATCGAGGGACCAGTATTATAGTTCTTGGGAAATTTTCCAACCATCATATCTTCCTGAGATTCAGATCTGGTTGGTGTCAGGATATCCAGACTCATCGAGTCTAGGAAGAAAAATGAAAGTTTGCAACACAAATCGACGAGATGACGTTGCGAGATTCTCGGGAAATGAACTATGATAGCAAGCTCCAAAACATGAGCTGGTTCTGCTACACACGTGTGAACACGATGTCCTAGACAAGCATGACCACGTGGTAGTCTTACAATACAACACTACCGAGTTCAGGTTGGAAACCATCATCGAGGATATCGAAGTCCTTACATGAGTCCGGATTAGCTCTTATGAAGGAACTCCTTCTCCTCGAACAAATCAATCAGTGGCTTGGTGTGCTAGGGATACATATAGATTGAAGGTTGCAAGTCTTCAAACCACAGAATTCTTCGCACGTGTGCATGACTGATTTGGAATGATTCCAAAGAAAGCAACATTGACTTTCTTGAATCCACGGCGGCAACTTGCATCAGATGCACATGAATCAAAGGAAGTCACTACCTTCATCAAACAAGTACTTCATGAGCTAGCATGAAGAAAATGCTTTCAAAAGTTTCCAACACTAGCTTAATGTTCAGCAAAATTATGGAGATGACAAGGATGTTGTCGATGGGCTCAACAACAATTCATCCAGCTTCCCGTGGAGATGGAATTCCATAACTATGTGAACAAGGTGATAGTATTGGTCAGACCCAAAGATGTAAGGGTGTATGCTCGAGGGATCAACCACGAGTAGGACAACATTACGAGCATCGTTGGTACTGATTTGATTTGACGATAGCCCACACTCAAATCAAAGGATTGATAAGACAATAGGTCCAGCAACTGATCACAGGGGACCAATCGATGAAGATATCATCTTTCTTCAACACACACTACACAAGAATATCCCTTTGGAACGAACTAAGTCAGGCAAGCTTTTATCCTCCAACTCTCCAAGTTGTTGTCTAGCTTAACCAACTAGCTCAGGGATATCCAACACAGATTCTTGGAGAAAAGGTGGTTCACAAGAAACCAACTTGATCACGAGCTCAACATAGCAGTCAGGGGACAACCTGGTAATGCTTCCGAGAAGATATTCGGAAAATCATGAACCACCGGTATGTTACTAAGCTCGAGAACAATCTCGCTGTTGAGGGCAAGACGATATGATCAAATGAGTGAGGACTTGACAAGATCCTAACTCATCAATCGAAATGTGCACCAGAAATAGGGACTAGGTAGCACGATCGGTCTTAGAAGGATGATTCAAAAACCAACACGTTAAGAATGAAATTATTATCCTTTAACTACCAAGCAACGAGGTTGCTAGGAGTATTGATTTCACACATCACAATTCAGTTGTCGGTATTCCGGTTGCATCAACACGAGGACCGAGGAATGACTAATGATGGTGAGAAGTATCACTACGTCAAAATTCATGAGAGTTGGTGCAGTTCTCGTGACAATTCTGACATAAAGGGGGTAATACTCCAAGGTAGAACAGAATCAAAAGCTGGATTGGCATTTGATCTGCGGAATACAACTACTTTGACCCAATCCTAGATATGGATGAGGTACTGGAGTTTGTTTCTCCAAGTCATTCAGGACAGAATGGCTTGACGGACCACAAGGGTAATAGGCATCGATAAACGAATGCATGCATATTCTTGACTATCAATTGATAGGCGAGGGTCAGAGGACAACTAAAGAGGGACAACTCAAAGGAACATATAATTTTCTGATTTGTGGATGCATAGATTAGTATGTCGAACCAAGTTCAACATGTTTCTTCCGGATAAGCCATGCAGAGAGGTAGGACTGGCAGAGCCACAATATATAATGGAGAACTCATCAAGAATAATCCTGTTGTGATACTTCAGTTCAACGAGGAACTTCTGCCATAAGTAGTTCATGGTATTTGGAAGAAGAAGATACCACGGACTTCAAGGACTATCGCGAAGGTTACTAATATCCTAAAGGCACTAGCAATTACTATCAACATGAAGTAGGTAGAGTGAATCTCGGGTTCAAGAACCCAGGAACAGAATACCTATTACTAAGTAGCATCACGGAATGCTTTCGAGAATAAAGGCCAGAATCATCACACTAGGACACAAATCATGGCTAGACCACTAGATGATCCCCTGAGACACCTAGGGTCATAATAATTATTCCAACATAAAGGTCGAGGCAGTAGAATACCTCAACTCAACAATTAGTGTGATTGAGCTGGCATAAAGGAGCATCGAAACCAGAGGGAAAGGATTTTGCAAATGCATCAGACTATTTAGAAACCTGGAATGACTCGGACAGCATAACGGCTGTAAATGCTCAGAAGAGATTTGAGGCATTCACAAAAATGGTGGCATAACCACTCAGAAGCACAATATCAAGGTTTCGAGATCAACAATTAACATACGGAAGTAGTAGAAACTGAACTCAAGCTTAAATCCAACAATCTTATAAGTCTACGGATTAGTAACGCGTGATCCTGATAGAAAGAAGAGATAGCCTAGCTCTTAATCCCCGTAGGAAAGATAAGATGACTCAGATCAGAAGGGCATGAGGTATAAGGAGTAAAAAGAGCCTTACGTTCCATCCCACAATCAATTCCCTTATATAACTAAAGAATTTCTAGACTCAACTTCGACCAGTTTGGCATGGTAATCCTACAGGCAGTCAAGCTCTGATACCAACGCTGTCAGGACCCTGACTCAATGCCACATCGATCTAGCATGTAACACCTCATATCACTTTGCGGACTCACGCACGGTATTCCACGGGTGTCGCCTTACCTTTGCCCGGGACCGTTTGCGCCTTTTGGCACACGTATATGATAGTGTCGCTAGCATCCATATGATAAGGAGCCCGGGCTGACATGGCTAGTCGTAAACCCAAAGTGGCACAAACTTACAGGGACAGGCATCCATGACCCAGCATCGAACGTGTCGGTCATCAGCGAGTGAATCCAGGCTGTAGCACTGGGCTAGCAGGACTCCGGTGAACCGGGCTGTAGCGGGCTAATAGGACTCTGGTATTCATCGCGTGACATTTCCCCGAAGGGACAGCCACAGGAACGAAGAAGGACACATGCCGGCCAGCCTAAGTGTTCCGGAGCAGTAGCAAGATACCATGGCTCAGTGGAAACACTAGGAGACATTTCCCGGTAAGAGAGGCTACTAAGAATAAACAACTAGATAGTCAGATCCCACACATACCAAGCATTTCAATAACATACACACAATATGCTTGATATGTGCAAATACAACATGGCATCACAACGTGACTCTATAACTCAAGTATTTAATCAATAGGCTCCGAGGAGAGAGATATTACAAACAGGGGTCTCATGACCCAACATTCAGAGCATACATATCAAAGCACAAGCGGAAGCTATCATGTCTGAGTACAGACATCTATAAATGAAAAAGGCTGAGAAGCCTGACTATCTACCAAATCCTGCCGAGGCACAAGACCGTAGCTGAGGTAACAAGCTAAACGTCGAAGTCCACGTGGAACTACTAGTGAGACCGAAGTCTCTCTGCAAAAACATAAAATAGGCAAACGTGAGTACAAATGTAGCCAGCAAGACTTACATCAGAACTAACTACATATGCATCATTATCAACAAGGGGATGGTGGGGTTTAACTGCAGCAAGCCAGCTTTGACTCGGTGGCTAACCTAAACTACGACTGCAAGTAACTCTTTTGGGGTGGCGCACACGAGTCCACATATTCACCATATCAATACACCACTATGGATCCGCTCCCGTCTCCCTACGAGAACGCCATCCATAGCACTCACGCTTATCTTGCGCATTTTAGAGTATCCACTTTCACTTGTCTATGAACTGATATAAGCAACCCAGAAGTCCTTTACCGCGGACACGGCTATTCGAATAGATGATATTAACCCTGCAGGGGTGTACTTCTTCATACATGTTTCCACCACTTAGCGTCTGCACACGACATGTGCTCGGCAGACCTCAAGCGAACGCCGACGTGCGTGTAGACCACGACCTACCTAAACACTCAAGTCTCTAGTCCAGGTTTATCGCCTATTCGGGTTCCATCCATGAGGAGATCCGGCCGGAGTTTCGCTCACATCCCCAAACGATGTGAACAGGGTTCCCGAGATACCAAACGGGCATCCGGTACACCGTGCCACGTACCTACCGCATCACAGCCCACCCCTACGGTCAGCGCTGTCCACGGCCTCCAGTAAGCTACAAACACACAGAAACTACTTGCAACTCCTGGACAGAGGACTAGGGTGAATAAGAAGTCGAGCGGGGTCATATTTCAGGGCCCAATGTATGGTAGTAGCTGAATCATGGATCACAAACACAGAACTCAGTTCCTGAGGACGGCTTCAATGAGACAACCCACCATGTACTACTACATGGCCTCTCACCGACACCTTTTACCAAATCGTGTTCACACACTTAGCTCACACACAGTAGGACATGTTCACACACCTCTGATTCATCCCCGATGAATCAGACCTGACTCAACTCTAAGCAGTAGCAGGCATGACAAACAATCATGAATGAGTAGGCACAACAGGGCTCAAACAACTCCTACTCATACTAGTGGGTTTCATCTATTTACTGTGGAATGACAGGTCATGCAAAGGATAAAGGGGGTTCAGCTACCGCAGCAAGTAAGAAATGATTCGTTGTTGCCCTAATGTAGTAATAGAGAGCAGGAGCGAGAGAGTAGGATTGTATCGGAATGAACAAGGGGGTTTTGCTTGCCTGGCACTTCTGAAGATAACATTGAGTCTTCATCAGTGTCAACGATCATAACATCGGAACATCGTCTACCGGGAGGGAACAGATACCGGCAACAAAGAAGAAATATAATCAATGCAATGCACAATATGATGCATGCTCATGACATGGCAATATGAATGTGTTTTGGGCTAATGCAACTAGCAACAGATTAAATGAAGTTGGTTTGAATACAAGATTCAAATTCCAACTCCATATATGATTATTTAAATGCCCTTTATTGGTTTTGTCCAAGACAGAGGACAAACATTGTTCAAACATGCATGAAAATGGTACAGATGGATTCCTTGAATTTTTCTGATAATTTTTCATATATAATTTATTTAATTTGGAGTTACGGTTGAATTTCTATGATTTATTGAAGTTTAGGGCATATTCTGAAAGTAAATAAATCATTTCTGACTTATTTAAAATTCCAGAAGCATATACTGCGTCAGCATGACGCCGGGATGACGTCAGCAGGTCAAAGGCGTCGACCAGGTCAAACCTGACGTGTGGGGGCCACACGTCAGTGACACAGGACCTAATCCCGGTCAAACCCAGCGCTGACTGGGGTTTGACCAGGGGTGGGGCCCACAGTCAGTGGCCTAGGGGGTTGGTTAGTGCGTCATTAGTGGCTAATGACAGCGCCACGTCACTGGCCACCGGAGTTCGGTCGGCGGCGACCCGAAACGCGGCGGATGTTCGCCGGGACTGCGCTACAGACGGCGGCTGGGCAAGAGAAGGGCACAGGGAGGAGGCCCTCACTCGCGCGCATCTAGTGGTGGTGGAGGCCGGGTCTATCGTGGCCGGAGCCAACGACGGTGAGCTCCAAGACGGCGGCCGGAGTTCGGCCATGTGCGGGGTTGGGGCTGCGGCACGCTAGGGGAGGAGCTGATGGTCCAGATGGCATCCGCGGGCCACCAGAAGCACGCTGGTGCCACGGGTTCGAGCAGAGGGCCTCAGGTCAGGAGAGCTACGCGGCCATGGCGGACGGCGGTGCTCGGGAATGTGGGCGGGGGTGCTACGGCACGGGAACGAGCAAAACGAAGGAGGGGAAACAGAGTGGAGCTCACGTGGATCCCGTAGAGGTGGACGGCGAGCTCGGGGAAGGCCGAACGGCGACGAATTTGACGACGGCGATCCTCGGCGGCCGGAGATGGGGAAGACGGTGTGGGCGGCGATGCAGGGTGTCCGGCGGGGCATGGGTTGGTGGAGAGGAAGAGGGGGTCGAGGCGGAGCCTCTGGGCGCAACAATGAGGCGAGGCAGTGGTTGTGGCCACGGCGACGCTCGTCGGCGGCGGTGGCTCCGTTCGGGTGAGAGGGAGAGAGGGAGCAGAGGAGGGAGGGTCGAGGGGGGAGAGTGAGCGAAACGGTCAGCGGGATCGGGACGGCCTGCGGGAGTCGTCCACGCGTCCAGGGGCTCATCGGCAAGCAGGAGGTGGCCGCGCGGCCGTGCGCGTGCGAGCACGCAGCTGCTTCGGGGCGAGGGGAGGAAGACGACGGAGGGCTGCAGTGGTGGGCTGGGCCGGCTTCTGCAGCAGGCCGCACAGGTAGGCGCCAGGTAAGTACTCTCTCTCTCTGTTTCCTCTTTTCTATTTTCTGCAATTTGTTTTTGATTTGATTTAAAATATCAAATCATTTAATAAAATCCTAGAAACAATTATGGGTGCTTTCTGAATTATTTCAGTGACCCTTAACAATTTCCAACATTTATTTGAACATTTAAATTATTTATAGTATTTAAATGCTCAAAGTCAAATACAATATGGTTTAATCAAAAATCCAAAAATGTCTTGGAAAAATATCCATCATCTCTGGACATGGTTTTCACCCTTTTCCAGTAATCATGAACATTTTTGCAAACCAATTTGGGTTCTTTGAAAATATTTTGAAGTTGAACCTATTTGCAATGCTTTGGTGCTAGGGCTTGGTCATCCCCATTTCAAATTTCATAAAATTTAAACATGTTGCATGGATGCTAAAGCAAAAACAAACAAGGGCTGATCTGGGGCTGTGACAGTACTCATGGATGGAGGCAGCGGATTGAACCTCATTTATGAGGAAACCCTTCAAAAAATGGGATTAGACTGGAACCGCGTTGAGCGAAGCAGCACAACCTTTAGAGGAATAATCCCCAGTCAGGAAGCGCGCTGCACAGGAAAAATCACACTAGATGTGGTGTTCGGCACGCCGGATAATTACAGGTCCAAAGAGGTCATGTTTCAGGTGGCCCCGTTCAGTAGCGGATATCACGCCCTACTAGGGCGAGAAGCATTTACAATCTTCCAAGCAATAACCCATTAAGGGTACATGAAGCTCAAGATGCCCGGGCCAAACAGAATTATCACTCTCGCTAGTGATCCGGACATAGCACTCCGCGCCGAAAACAAGACAGCCGCATTGGCCCTGGAGGCACTATCCGAAGCCTTAGTGGCTGAGGTACTGACTGCGCTGCACTCCACAGTTAACAGGGATGATGTGATACTCGACAAGAGATCCAAGTCCAGATCCTTTAAGCCAGCAGACGAAATAGTCAAATTCCAGGTCCATCCAACAGACCCCAATAAAACAGCTTCCATCGGGGCACGATTAAACCCTGATATGGACGCCGCACTGCGATAATTTCTACGTGAAAATTGGGACATCTTCTCCTGGCACCCTTCAGACATGCCAGGAATCCCACGCAGGCTAGCCGAACACAGCTTAAATATCCTAAAAGGATTCAAACCTGTCAAACAAGCCCTTCGGCGTTTTTCCGAACCCAAGAGATAGGCTATGGGAGAGGAGCTAGCCAAGCTATTGGAGGCCGGATTCATTAGAGACATTAAACATCCGGACTGGCTAGCAAACCTGGTGATGGTACCAAAGAAGGACAAATCCTGGCGCCTGTGTGTTGATTTTAAAGACCTTAACAAGGCTTGCCCAAAGGATCCCTTCCCCCTACCCCGTATTGTTCAAATTATCGATGCCACCGCAGGACACGATTCGTTGTGTTTCCTCGACGCATACTCTGGGTACCATCAAATCAAGATGGCAGAATCAGACCAAGCCGCAACGGCATTCATCACACCATACGACCCATTCTGCTTCAACACAATGCCCTTCGGGCTGAAAAACACCGGCGCAACATATCAGCGCATGATTCAGACATGTCTGGCAAACTAGATCGACAAGACAGTGGAGGCGTATGTGGATGATGTGGTCGTCAAAACAAGACATGTCGAATCTCTAGTAGACGACTTGAGGCTAACATTTGATAACCTCCGAAAATACGACATCAAGCTCAACCTGGAAAAATGCGTTTTCGGCGTTCCAGCCGGAAAGCTCTTGGGCTTCATTGTATCCGGTAGAGGAATTGAAGCAAATCCAGCCAAGATCCGAGCCTTGTCGCAACTGGATATCCCAAAGGACCTCAAACAAATACAAAAATTAACCGGATGCGTGGCGGCTCTAAGCCGCTTTATCTCCCGCTTGGGAGAAAAGGCACTGCCCCTTTATCGCCTCCTTCAGCGCACCGAACACTTTGAGCGGACGAATGCTGCCACGGCCAGACTCAATGAAATAAAAGCCATATTGGCAACAAACCCAGTCCTAGCCGCGCCAAACACCGGCGAACCAATGCTATTGTACATTGCAGCAACCCATCAAGTTGTCAGCGCAGTGCTCGTCGTCGAGCGGAAAACGAACGGACACAAATTCCCCCTTCAAAGGCCGGTCTACTACGTGTCCACTGTCCTCACTGCATGCAAATCACGCTACCCACATTATCAAAAGATTGCATATGCGGTATTCATGGCATCCCGGAGGCTACGACACTACTTTCAAGAGTGTTCTATAACAGTAGCCTCGGAAGTACCACTCAACGATATTATCAACAACCGCAATGCAACAGGCCGGATCGCAAAATGGGCCATCGAGCTCCTCCCGTTCGATATAACCTATAAGCCACGGCGAGCTATTAAATCGCAAGTTTTGGCCGACTTCGTCGCAGAATGGACGGAGGCCGAGCTCCCTAAAGAGTACGGCACATATTCCAACTGGATCATGCATTTTGATGGCTCCAAAATGTTGGCTGGACTAGGGGCTGGCGTCGTCTTGACATCCCCCACAGGAGACACAGTTCAATATGTGCTCCAGATCATGTACACGGACTCCAACAATGCAGGCGAATATGAGGCCCTCCTTCACGGTCTCCGGATGGAAGTATCCATGGGCATTCAGCGCCTAGAGGTATGCGGGGATTCGAACCTCACGATATCCCAAATAAATGGAGACTTCGACACCAAGGATCCAAAAATGGCAGCTTACCGCAACGCCGTCCTAAAAATGTCAGCTCGGTTCGAAGGGCTGGAGTTTCATCATATATCCCGAGAAAACAATCAGGCAGCGGATGTCCTCGCATGCATTGGAGCAAAACGCGATGCAGTCCCCCCCAACATCTTTTTAGAAAGACTGTTCAAGCCATCCGTAACATGGGAGGGGGAACCCGCAGATAACAGCCCGAACCTACCCGCATCACTCGACGCCAAACAATCTGACATAATTGGAGGCTCTGCCACTGAGATTACACCTTCAACCCACATAATAATGGCGGTCATCGCCCTGTGGACAGAACCATTCCTAGCCTACCTTACTAGGCAGGAACTCCCAGAGGACCAAAACGAGGCACGCTGCATAGCGCGGCGATCTAAAGCCTATAAAGTCCACGAGGGAGAGCTTTATAAGAAAAGCACTACCGGAGTCCTTCAAAGGTGCATCTCCGAAGAGGAAGGGCGGAACCTGCTGGCTGAAATTCATGCCGGACTCAGTGGCCACCACGCTGCAGCTCGGTCCCTTGTAAGCAAGGCTTTCCGTACAGGCTTTTACTCGCCGACGGCCCGGGCAGACGCTCGGGACTTGGTCCAACGATGCGTCGGTTGCCAGCTTTTTGCAAACCAAAGCCATATGCCACCCACCGCCCTCCAAACTATCCCCATCACTTGGCCGTTCGCGGTCTGGGGGCTTGACATGGTTGGACCCCTTAAAGGCGGAACCCACAAGAAAAAATACTTACAGGTCATGGTGGATAAATTCACCAAATGGATAGAAGCCAAGCCTGTTAAGACGGCCGAATCCGGACCTGTGATAGACTTCATATCCGGGGGTGTACACCGTTACGGCGTCCCCCATAGCATGATCACTGATAACGGCACAAATTTTACTACCGACGAGGTAAAACTCTAGTGCAGAAACATGGGCATCAAGCTCGATTATGCTTCTGTCTATCACCCACAAACTAACGGCCAGGTCGAACGTGCAAATGGTCTTATCATGAGTGACATTAAACCCAGACTAGTGCGGTCCCTCAAGGAATCTAACACGCAAAGGAGCTCGACTCCGTACTCTGGGGGCTACGGACCACGCCGAACCGCACCACCGGATACACACCATTCTTTATGGTGTATGGCGTAGAGGCAGTTCTGCCTTGCGACATAATTCATGACTCACCTTGAGTGTGCATGTACGAAGAAAGAGAAGCCGAGCTCGATCAGCAGGACAACTTGGACGCCTTGGAGGAGGAGCGTGACGTGGCGAAAGCCCGTTCCGCATTTTATCAACAGCAGGCTCGAAGATATCAAAGTAGAGAAGTACGGGCCAAAAATTAAAATGTTGGCGAACTAGTTCTACGCCTGCCGGATAAGAAAAAGGACAAACTCAAGCCCAAGTGGGAAGGTCCCTTCATAATTGACCAAGTCCTAACTGGTGGAGCATACCGCCTGCGAGATGCGTCGGATAACCGACTCGAGCCGAACCCATGGAACGCCGCACGTCTCCGAAGATTCTATGCCTAGCGCCGGACTCTGTGTTTGTCTCCTTCCTCTGTCCATTTTTTACATTTCCGGTCTTACATTTCTCTCCTTCCCCTCTTTTCTCTTATAGCCCTTAAAGTCTCATCAAGTAATGCGCTACCCGCGCTCATTAAACCTGGGAGCTTCTTTAAACAGAAGCTTATTTATATGGGATTCACGCCCAACACATGCGTCAAACTTCCGCATGTACCTTTTCTTCACCATTATATGCATCAATATGACTTAAGTTTTGGCCAAGCTGGGTTGCATGGCTCCTGTGCTTACCCCTACGTTCCCGATTGTTCGGCTAGGCGGTAAACGGAGCACCTCTGGGGTTGTTACTGCCGGATCAGCCGGATGTGTACCTCAGACTGGGTGAAGCCGAAAGCTAGCGTTCTTAAGGGAATATTCGGTCGGTGAACTAAAAGACGAACTTTTTTACTTATTTATATACATGCCCCCAGATGATTTTCCTACATTTGAAGTCCGGACATGCACTTTAGGGCATGCCTCCCAGAGAAAGGAACCCTTAACAGAACTATTCTCTCTGGAAGATGTTTCTTACTAACCATGTAATATAACATAACTAGTTGGGCACTTGTCTGATAAAGCACTAATGACCCCTACGCCTGGTCTCCATGCATACCCCGGTTCGTACATGACCGGTAGGGTATTCGGACACACTCCGGACCGTCAGGTCCCGAGGTAGAAGCGAAAAGGTCGGCAATGACAAACGATCTACAATCCGGCTAGAAGGCATTACACATGTCAATTAAAAATTACATAGTCACTCTGACTGATTGTATTCCTCTTCTATACCATCTAACAGGCTGTCTAATTTACAGTCCTGCTGGGAATACTTTGCGGCCAATTCTACTTGGCCGTATACTAAGCTTACAGGGATCTCCTTCCCATCAGGCCCCACAGGTCCGACCTCGGCCATGTGGTTTGGGTCAGACTTCGTAAACTGGGTCTTCACCATGGCCCAGGCCTCCCTAGCGCCTTGTCGGCAGGCCGATATCTTCCACAACCGGAAGCGCCACCGAGCTCCCTTAAGCTTCTCCGCAAGCTCTCCAAGGCCCTCGGGCATGGAGTGGGAAGGCCATAAGGCTTGGGCAACGCCTCGCATCGCCTGCCGAACTCGCTCGTGCAGTTGCGAGAGCTCAGGAAGAAGGTCACCCGTAGAACCGGGCATCTCCTCTGCAGGACGACCTGTTAGCATTCCTACATACATTACTCTGTTAGTCGACTTCCTCGACGAACTCTTTTTTCAAAGTTTGTTTAAGCACTTACTAAATATGCCGCATCGAAGCCACTGATTCTCCTTAGTGGAGTCCGACAGCTGGCCACGAACATCTTTAAGTTCAACGTCCAGCTTGGTGTTGGCATCCTTAAGATCATTCTTCTCCGGCCTCACCCTTGTCAGCATACTCTCACCGGCCTTTAGCCGGCGTAAGAGTTGTTGCCTCTCCGGATCAATTCCGGTGCCATCTGCAATATGATTTGTCAGATTTACACCCACGCCGCACTTCACAACATATTTATCTTTCGAAGCATGGATTACTATAGGGGGTCTCTTTGGGCTCCCTGCCGCGGCTAGTGCGGCCTCAAGTTGGCTTTGCACTCTTCCAGCTCCTGGGATAGTAGGGTATTCTTTTCTGTAAGAACCTACATAACAAATGATCCTTAAATCAGTTGTTCTAACTGTTTCAAGGCTTGGTGGCTACTGGTATATACATATATTTACCAAAATTTTCTTACCCGTATGTCTTTTACATATTGCTCCGTGGCTCTGGCTAAACCATTTTGAGCGGCATGGAGGTACACATCTCCCGAATTGAAGGCATTCAATGCCTCTTGGGAGAAACAAGCATCACAGAGAATTGTCCGGCGACGCCTGTGGTTCATGGCACTCTCCACTTCGGAATTGGTGGCAGACAGCCTGTCCGCATCCTCTGTCGGAGGAGCGTCCGGTGCGCGCCTTGTGTTCGCCGCTGCTTTAGGGCCAGGTGTTGGAGCCTGGCTGGTGGAGGCACGATTGGCAACCTCCCCGGATATAGTCCGACGAGGTCTCTTTGTCCTAAAGAGAGCACGAGCGTTAGTATGCCCTGAAGGGATAACACCAAAGAAATAGATGGTGCGCTATAGCTTTGCACCGGCGTCTCAGTCCAGACTACATTTCTTTTTACCCCACGGGGCCCTGCGGCCCCTCGTTGGCTATCTGCCGTAGGTTTGGCCTCCTGCCTCGGAAACCTTCCCTGCAAAACACAATTGTCGTCAGAAAAACTGAAATGCGTGACAATGGAATCCTTCTCAAGGGAATGAGGCTTCGGTCTCTGTCACCTGGGAGGCCGGGATTAACCCTGGGTATTCGGCCGTAATGGCCACCAAGGTATTATCCCTTGCTTAGCTGATGAAACACCCCATCAATTAGCTCCACCGATATGTCCGGATCCTCTTCGGAGTCTGGATCGAGGGATCGTTCTGGATCCTCGGGCTGTGGAGGACGGCTACTTATATCCTTTACTTCCTGACGCAGTTCCTGCATCAAAGTCCTTAGACTACATATTTAATCATGGGAGTATAAAGCGGCTGGGCGAGCAAAATCGTCCACTTACCCAACTCGAAGGGTTATACATAGTAAATCCGCCCTGCGGGTCGACGTGGAGGAATTCCTCCTCTTCTCCCTTGTACAAAGAGGATAAGATCTTTACTAGAGCGGCAGCCGAGGCCGGCCCCTTACGACCGTAACGGGTGGCATCGCCCTCCCATTAAAATCCCACATGGGGTGGCTTCTATATTGAAGCGGCTGCACCCCCCGCATAATGCATGCGGCCATGACTCCAATCATGGTTAGTCCGGAATGAGCCAATAGTCTTATCCGGCCCATCAGGTAAAGGACGTCCCTGTCGCTTTCCCTTTGAGAGCTCCGCGGACGACATCTTAGGCGTTTCTTTAATGGGGCACTGTTGAACTCGGGGAGACCGACCCGGATAGGGTCCGGTAGCGGGACATCATCCGTATAAAACCATTCCGAAGGCCAGTCCTCGGACGCCTTCTTTGGGGTTCCGGATAGGTATCCGGTCCCGGCGATGTGCCACACTTCGGCTCCGCCCACTTTATATATAGACCCCTCTTGAGAATGGGGCACCAGGTAGAATATCCTCTTCCACAGCGTGAAATGAGCCTCAACACCCAAAAATAACTCGCAAAGAGCGACGAAGCCCGCGATATGCAATATAGAGGCGGGCGTGAGATTGTGCAGCTGGAGACCGTAGAACTCCAGAAGCCCGCAGTGAAATGGATGAATTAGAAATCCCAGTCCCCTTATTAGATAGGGGACGAGGCACACCCGCTCTCCTTTGGAGGGATTGGGGGTGCTCTACGCTTGTTTTCCGCCATTATAGGTGGCGAGTCCGGCTCGGACCGGGACCATATAGGCATGAGGGAGAAATCCCTTCGCCTGACGCGACACTAACTCGCTGTGCGGGATGGAGCAACTCTCCCAGTCTCCAGGTTTAGGACAGGAAGGGCGAGAGGAGGAGCTGCGACGGCTGGCCATGTTGGAATGGACCTTTGTTGGAGGCGCTCTAATGATTACTCGCGGAGAGGGGAAGGTGTGGTTTGGATCTGAATCCCCATCCCATTAAATAGGCGACTCGTTTATGCGGCTAGGGGTGTGAATGTAAAAACGCCCCGGCTTTTCGCATTCGTTTGATGCGTGGAAGACGAGCATTATTGGGCGTAGAAGCCAAGGAGCGCTACATTACAAGAATCAGACATTATTTCAACAGGTACACAGAATTTGGAGAAGAACCTGCCTTGCAATGCCGAAGACAATCTGCGCGCCGGACTCATCGTCATTGAAGCCTGGTTCGGGGGCTACTGAGGGAGTCCTGGATTAGGGGGTGTTCGGATAGCCGGACAATACCTTCAGCCGAACTCCAGGACTGTGAAGATACAAGATTGAAGACTTCATCCCGTGTCCAGATGGGACTTTCCTTGGCATGGAAGGCAAGCTTGGCGATGCGGATATTCAAGATCGCCTACCATTGTAACCGACTTTGTGTAACCCTAACCCTATTCGGTGTCTATATAAACCGGAGGGTTTTAGTCCGTAGGACAACTTCATCATACAACAATCATACCATAGGCTAGCTTCCAAGGTTTAGCCCCATTGATCTGGTGGTAGATCTACTCATGTACTACCCATATCATCAATATTAATCAAGCAGGAAGTAGGGTTTTACCTCCATCGAGAGGGCCCGAACCTGGGTAAAACTTCGTGTCCCTTGTCTCCTGTTACCAGCTGGCCTAGACGCACAGTTCGGGACCCCCTACCCGAGATCCGCCGGTTTTGACACCGACAGTGGGCATACCTTTTGTAGAAAGAATTAAACTCTCTTGTTACACTTATATCTATTTAGAGAGATGACATGAATTGGTCATTCACATGGTTAGTCATAAAACCCTACATAAAACTTGTAGATCACTGAATATGATATGTTTGATTCCTTGCAATAGTTTTGCAATATAAAAATAGTGATATTAGAGTCATGCTAGTGGGTAGTTGTGGATTGTAGAAATACTTGTGTTGAGGTTTGTGATTCCCGTAGCATGCATGTATGGTGAACCGTTATGTAACGAAGTCGGAGCATGAGGTATTTGTTGATTGTCTTCCTTATGAGTGGCGGTCGGGGACGAGCGATGGTATTTTCCTACCAATCTATCCCCCTAGGGGCATGCGTAGTAGTACTTTGCTTTGAGGGCTAATAAACTTTTGCAATAAGTATATGAGTTCTTTATGACTAATGTGAGTCCATGGATTATACGCACTCTCACCGTTCCATCATTGCTAGCCTCTTCGGTACCGTGCATTGCCCTTTCTCATCTCGAGAGTTGGTGCAAACTTCGCCGGTGCATCCAAACCCCGTGATACGATACGCTCTATCACACACAAACCTCCTTATATCTTCCGCAAAATAGCCACCATACCTACCTATTACGGCATTTCCATAGCCATTCCGAGATATATTGCCATGCAACTTCGATCATCATCATATACATGACTTGATCATTTATTGTCATATTGCTTTGCATGATCGTAAGATAGCTAGCATGATGTTTTCATGGATTTTTCCGTTTTTTGATGTCATTTCTACGCTAGATCATTGCACATCTCAGTACACCGCTGGAGGCATTCATATAGAGTCATATCTTTGTTCTAGATATCGAGTTGTAATATTGAGTTGTAAGTAAATAAAAGTGTGATGATCATCATTATTAGAGCATTGCCCCAGTGAGGAAAGGATGATGGAGACTATGATTCCCCCACAAGTCAGGATGAGACTCCGGACGAAAAAATGAAAAATAAATAAAAAAAGAGAAAGGCCAAAAAAAGAGAAGGCCCAAAAAATGAGAGAAAAAGAGAGAAGGGGCAATGTTACTATCCTTTTACCACACTTGTGCTTCAAAGTAGCACCATGTTCTTCATATAGAGAGTCTCTTGAGTTATCACTTTCATATACTAGTGGGAATTTTCATTATAGAACTTGGCTTGTATATTCCAACGATGGGCTTCCTCAAATGCCCTAGGTCTTCATGAGCAAGCAAGTTGGATGCACACCCACTTAGTTTCAGTTTGAGCTTTCATATACTTATAGCTCTAATGCATCCGTTGCATGGCAATCCCTACTCCTCACATTGACATCAATTGATGGGCATCTCCATAGCCCGTTGATTAGCCACGTCAGTGTGAGACTTTCTCCTTCTTTGTCTCCTCCACACAACCTCCACCATCATATTCTATTCCACCTATAGTGTTATGTCCATGGCTCACGCTCATGTATTGCGTGAAAGTTGAAAAGGTTTGAGAAACATCAAAAGTATGAAACAATTGCTTGGCTTGTCATCGGGGTTGTGCATGATGTGAATATTTTGTGTGGTGAAGATGGAGCATAGCCAAACTATATGATTTTTTAGGGATGAGCTTTCTTTGGCTATGTTATTTCAATAAGACATAATTGCTTGGTTGGTATGCTTGAAGTATTATTGTTTTTATGTCAAAGGATAGACTATTGCTTTGAATCACTCGTGTCTTAATATTCATTCCAAATCAAAAATTATATTTTTTATCATTTACCTACTTGAGGATGAGCAGGAATTAAGCTTGGGGATGCTGATACGTCTTCGTCGTATCTATAATTTTTGATTGTTCCATGCCAAATATTATACAACTTCCACATACTTTTGGTAACTTTTTATACTATTTTTGGGACTAACATATTGATCCAGTGCCCAGTGCCAGTTCCTATTTGTTGCATGTTTTTTGTTTCATAGAAAACCCATACCTAACAGAGTCCAAACGGAATAAAAACTGACGGAGATTTATTTTGGAATATTTATGAATTTTGGGAAGTGGAATCATCGCGAGACAATGCCCGAGGGGGGCACGAGGCAGGGGGTGCGCCCCAGGGTGTCAGGCGCGCCCCTGACCCTCGTGGCCACTCTGTAAGGTGGTTGGTTCCCTTCTTTCGCCGCAAGAAAGCTAATTTCCAGATAGAGATCGTGTCCAAAATTCAGCCCAATCGGAGTTACGAATCTCCTGGTATAAAAGAAACGGTGAAAGGCCAGATATGAGAACGTAGAAACAGAGAGAGACATAGAGACAAATCCAATCTCGGAGGGGCTCTCACCCCTCCCACACCATGGAGGCCATGTACCAGAGGGGAAACCCTTCTCCCATCTAGGGAGAAGGTCAAGGAAGAAGAAGAAGGAGGGGGGCTCTCTCCCCCTTGCTTCCGGTGGCGCCGAAGTGCCACCGGGGGCCATCATCATCACCGCGATCTACACCAACACCTCCGCCATCTTCACTAAAATCTCCATCACCTTCCCCCCTCTATCTACAGCAGTCCACTCTCCCGCAACCCTCTGTACCCTCTACTTGAACATGGTGCTTTATGCTTCATATTATTATCCAATGATGTGTTTCCATCCTATGATGTCTGAGTAGATTTTCGTTGTCCTATCGGTGGTTGATGAATTGCTATGATTGATTTAATATGCTTGTGGTTATGTTGCTGTCCTTTGGTGCCCATCATATGAGCGCGTGTGTGGATCACACCATAGGGTTAGTTGTATGTTGATAGGACTATGTATTGGAGGGCAAGGGTGACAGAAGCTTCAGCCTAGCATAGAAATTGATGCATACGGGATTGAAGGGGGACCAATATATCTTAATGCTATGGTTGGGTTTTACCTTAATGAATGTTAGTAGTTGCGGACGCTTGCTAATAGTTCCTATCATAAGTGCATAGAATTTCAAGTAAGGGATGACATGCTAGCAGTGGCCTCTCCCACAAGAAACTTGCTATCGGTCTAGTAAAGTAGTCAATTGCTTAAGGGACAATTTCTCAACTCCTACCACCACTTTTCCACACTAGCTATATTTACTTTAGTTGCTTCTTTACTTACAACAGCCCCTAGCTTTTATTTACGCTCTCTTTATTTTCTTGCAAGCCTATCCAAAGACACCTACAAAGTACTTCTAGTTTCATACTTGTTTCCGGTAAAGCGAACGTCAAGTGTGCGTAGAGTTGTATCGATGGTCGATAGAACTTGAGGGAATATTTGTTCTACCTTTAGCTCCTTGTTGGGTTTGACACTCTTACTTATCGAAAGAGGCTACAATTGATCCCCTATACTTGTGGGTTATCAACGCATTCTTGGATTTGCCAAAGAATGTCTCCGATGCGGCGCAGTTTTATCAAGCGCAAGAAGGACATGCAACGGAGAAGTTTTTCTGGTCGTAATTTGCTACCTCTTGAGATTGAGTTGGTTTTCCCTTGAAGAGGAAAGGGTGATGCAGCAAAGTAGCATAAGTATTTCCCTCAGTTTTTGAGAACCAAGGTATCAATCCAATAGGAGACTACACATAAGTCGCCTCGTACCTACACAAACAAATAAGAACCTTGCAACCAACGCGATAAAGGGGCTGTCAATCCCTTCAGGGCCACTTGCAAAAGTGAGATTTGGTAGAGATAATAAGATAAATATTTTTTGTATTTTTATGATATAGATTGAAATTAAATATTGCAAAGTAAAAATAGATTGGAAACTTATATGATAGAAAATATACCCG
Organism: Triticum aestivum; assembly: GCF_018294505.1. Lineage (NCBI taxonomy): Eukaryota > Viridiplantae > Streptophyta > Magnoliopsida > Poales > Poaceae > Triticum > Triticum aestivum. The sequence continues at coordinate 507,416,030 of NC_057803.1, forward strand.
AGGGCCATAGGTTTGGCTAGTGGCTTCTCTCAAGATAGCATAAGTATTACGGTGGGTGAACAAATTACTATCGAGCAATTGATAGAAAAGTGCATAGTTATGAGAATATCTAGGCATGATCATGTATATAGGCATCATGTCCGCGACAAGTAGACCGAAACAATTCTGCATCTACTACTATTACTCCACACATCAACAACTATCCGGCATGCAACTAGAGTATTAAGTTCATAAGAAAAAAGTAACACATTAGGCAAGATGACATGTTGTAGAGGGATAAACTCAAGCAATATGATATAAACCCCATCTTTTCATCCTCGATGGCAACAATACAATATGTGCCTTGCTGCCCCTGCTGTCACTGGGAAAGGACACCGCAAGATTGAACCCAAAGCTAAACAGAACTGCCCCATTGCAAGAAAGATCAACCTAGTAGGCCAAACAGAACTGATAATTCGAAGAGACTTGCAAAGATAACAAATCATACATAAAAGAATTCAGGGAAGATTCAAATATTGTTCATAGATAATCTTGTTCATAAACCCACAATTCATCGGATCTCGACAAACACACCGCAAAAAGAATTACATCAAATAGTTCTCCAAGAAGATCAAGGAGAACTTTATATTGAGATCCAAAGAGAGAGAAGAAGCCATCTAGCTAATAACAATGGACCTGAAGGTCTGTGGTAAACTACTCACACATCATCGGAGAGGCTATGGAATCGATGTAGAAGCCCTCCGTGATCGATTCCCCGTCCGGCGGAGCACCGGAAAAGGCCCCAAGATGGGATCTCACGGGTACAGAAGGTTGCAGCGGTGGAAATTGGGTTTCGTGGTGCTCCTCGATGTTTTTGGGGTATATGGGTATATATATGAGGAGCTGCGAGGGGCCTACGAGGGTGGGAGCGCGCCTCCCTACCTCGTGGCCTCCTTGCTTATTTCTTGACGTCCACTCCAAGTCTCCTGGATCACGTTCATTCTGAAAATCATGTTCCCGAAGCTTTCATTCCGTTTGGACTCCGTTTGATATTCTTTTTCTGCGAAACTCTGAAATAGGCAAAAAACAGGAATTCTGTGCTGGGCCTCCGGTTAATAGGTTAGTCCCAAAAATAGTATAAAAGTGTATAATAAAGCCCATTAATGTCCAAACAGAATATAATATAGCATGGAACAATAAAAAATTATAGATACGTTGGAGACGTATCAAGCATCCCAAGCTTAATTCTTGCTAGTCCTCGAGTAGGTAAATGATAAAAACAAAATTTTTGATGTGGAATGCTACCTAACATAATTTTCTAAGTAATTCTCTTATTGTGGCATGAATGTTCAGATCCGAGAGATTCAAGATAAAAGTTTAATATTGACATAAAAATAATAATACTTCAAACATACTAACTAAGCAATTATGTCTTCTCAAAATAACATGGCAAAAGAAAGTTCATCCCTACAAAATCATATATTTTGTTCATGCTCCATTTTCGTCACACAAGAATGCTCTCATCATGCACAACCCCGATGACAAGCCAATCAATTGTTTCATACTTTAGTAATCTCAAACTTTTTTCAACTTTCACGCAATACATGAGCGTGAGCCATGGATATAGCACTATGGGTGGAATAGAGTATGATGATGGGGGTTATGTGGAGAAGACAAAAAAGGAGAAAGTCTCACATTGACGCGGCTAATCAATGGGCTAGGGAGATGCCCATCAATTGATGTCAATGCAAGGAGTAGGGATTGCCATGCAACATATGCACTAGAGCTATAAATATATGAAAGCACAACAAAAGAAACTAAGTGGGTGTGCATCCAACTTGCTTGCTCATGAAGACCTAGGGCATTTGAGGAAGCCCATTGTTATAATATACAAGCCAAGTTCTATAATGAAAAATTCCCACTAGTATATGAAAGTGACAAAACAAGAGACTCTCTATCATAAAGATCATGGTGCTACTTTGAAGCACAAGTGTGGAAAAAAAGGATAGTAGCATTGTCCCTTTTTATTTCTTTTTTGGCCTTTCTTCTCCTTTTTTGGGACAATGCCCTATTAATGATGATCAGCACACTTCTATTTATTTACAACTCAATGATTACAACTCGATACTAGAACAAAATATAAATCTGTCTAAATGCCTCCGGTGGTGTACCGGGATGGGCAATGAATCAAGAGTGACATGTATGATAAATTATGCATGGTGGCTTTGCCACAAATACGATGTCAACTACATGAACATGCAAGGTAATATGACAATGATGAAGCATGTCATAATAAATGAAATGGTGGAAAGTTGCATGCCAATATATCTCAGAATGGCTATGGAAATGCCATAATAGGTAGGTATGGTGGCTGTTTTGAGGAAGATATAAGGAGGTTTATGTGTGATAGAGCGTATCATATCACAGAGTTTGGATGCACCGGTGAAGTTTGCACCAACTCTCAAGGTGAGAAAGGACAATGCACGGTACCGAAGAGGATAACAATGATGGAAAGGTGAGAGTGCGTATAATCCATGGGCTCAACATTAGTCATAAAGAACATACTTATTGCAAAATCTACAAGTCATCAAAAACCAAGCATTACACGCATGATCCTAGGGGGATAGATTGGTAGGAAAAGACCATCGCTCGTCCCCGACCGCCGCTCATAAGGATGACAATCAAAGAACACCTCATGCTTCAAATTTGTTACACAATGTTGACCATACGTGCATGCTACGGGACTTGCAAACTTCAACACAAGTATTTCTCAAATTCACAACTACTCAACTAGCACGACTCTAATATTACCATCTTCATATCTCAAAACAATCATCAAGTATCAAACTTCTCATAATATTCAATGTACTTTTTATGAAAGTTTTTATTATACCTACCTTGGATGCCTATCATATTAGGACTAATTTTATAGCCATATTAAAAAAACTAATTTTATAGCCAAAGTAAATTACCATGCTGTTATAAAGGACTCTCAAAATGATATAAGTGAAGCATGAGAGATCAATAATTTCTAAAAAATAAAACCACCACCGTGCTCTAAAAGATATAAGTGAAGCACTAGAGAAAATTTATCTAGCTCAAAAGATATAAGTGAAGCACATAGAGTATTCTAATAAATTCCGATTCATGTGTGTATCTCCCAAAAGTTGTGTACAGGACGCTCAAAGCAAAACACATATCATGTGGTGAATAAAAATATAGGCTCAAGTAAAGTTACCGATAGACGAAGACGAAAGAGGGGATTCCTTCCGGGGCATCCCCAAGCTTAGGCTCTTGCCACTCCTTATTCCATAATCCATCAAATTTTTACCCAAAACTTGAAAACTTCACAACACAAAACTCAAAAGAAAAATCTCATGAGCTTCGTTAGCGAAAGAAAACAAACCACCACTTCAAGGTACTGTAATTAACTCATTATTTATTTATATTGGTGTTAAACCTACTGTATCCCAACTTCTCTATGGTTTATACCGTCCGATACTAGCCATAGATTCATCAAAATAAGCAAACAACACACGAAAAACAGAATATGTCAAAAACAGAACAGTCTGTAGTAATCTGTATCAATCGTATACTTATGGAACTCCAAAAAATTCTGAAATAAATTTATAGACGTGAGGAATTTGTCTATTAATTATCTGAGAAAAGAATCAACCTAAAATCACTCTGCAGTAAAAAATGGCAGCTAATCTCGTGAGCGCTAAAGTTTTTGCTTTTTTACAGCAAGATCGCAAAGACTTCACCCAAGTCTTCCCAAAGGTTCTACTTGGCACAAACACTAATTAAAACATAAAACCACATCTAAACAGAGGCTAGATGAATTATTTATTACTAAGTAGAACCAAAAAGCAAGAAACTAAAATAAAATTGGGTTGCCTCCCAACAAGCGCTATCGTTTAACGCCCCTAGCTAGGCAAAATGGCAAGGATAGATCTTGGTATTGACATCTTTGGTATGCAATCCATAAGTGTCTCTCATAATAGATTCATAAGGTAATTTTATTTTATTTCTAGGAAATTGTTCCATGTCTTTCCTTAACGGAAATTGGAATCTAATATTTGCTTCTTTCATATCAATAATTGCATCAATCGTTCTAAGGAAAGGTCTACCAAGAATAATAGGACATGTAGGATTGCAATCCATATCAAGAACAATGAAATCTACGGGCACATAATTTCTATTTGCAACAATAAAAACATCATTAATTCTCCCCATAGGTTTCTTAATGGTGGAATCCACAAGGTGCAAATTTAAAGAACAATCATCAAATTCACGAAAACCTAATACATCACACAAATTTTTGGAATCGTGGAAACACTAGCACCCAAATCACATAAAGCATAGCATTCATGATCTTTAATTTTAATTTTAATAGTAGGTTCCCACTCATCATAAAGGTTTCTAGGGATAGAAACTTCTAATTCAAGCTTTTCTTCATAAGATTTCATTAAAGCATCAACGATATGTTTGGAAAAGCTTTATTTTGACTATAAGCATGAGGAGAATTTAACACAAATTGCAACAAAGAAATACAATCTATTAAAGAACAATTATCATAATTAAATTCCTCGAAATCCAAAATAGTGGGTTCATTGCTATGTAAAGTTTTGACCTCTTCAATCCCACTTTTACCAATTTTTGCATCAAGATCTAAAAACTCCGAATCATTGGGACGCCTTTTAACTAAAGTTGACTCATCTCCAGTCTCATCATTATCAAGATTAATATTTAAAAACAAAGATTTAATAGGGGACACATAAATCACTTTTAGATCTTCATCCCTATTATCATGAAAACTAGAAGATCATGCTTTTACAAAGCAATCTTTCTTAGCACGCATCCTAGCGGTTCTTTCTTTGCAATCATCAATGGAAATTCTCATGGCTTTGAGAGACTCATTGATATCATGCTTAGGAGGAATAGATCTAAGTTTCAAAGAATCAATATCAAGTGAAATTCTATCCACGTTCCTAGCCAACTCGTCAATCTTAGGCAATTTTTCTTCAAGCACAGCATTGAAATTCTTTTGAGAAATCATAAATTCTTTAACACTAGTCTCAAAATCAGAGGGCATCTTATTAAAATTTCCATAAGACTTGTTGTAGGAATTACCAAAATTATTAGAGGAATTACTAGGATACGGCCTAGGATTAAAGTTTCCTCTACAAGCGTTGTTACCAAAATTGTTCCTACCAACAAAATTCACATCCATAGATTCATTATTATTCTCAATCAAAATAGACAGAGGCATATCATTAGGATCAATTGGAGCACTGATGTCTACTACACAACCTTCTTCTTGTAGACGTTGTTGGGCCTCCAAGTGCAGAGGCTTGTAGGACAGTAGCAAATTTCCCCCAAGTGGATGACCTAAGGTTTATCAATCCGTGCGAGGCGTAGGATGAAGATGGTCTCTCTCAAGCAACCCTGCAACCAAATAACAAAGAGTCTCTTGTGTTCCCAACACACCCAATACAATGGTAAATTGTATAGGTGCACTAGTTCGGCGAAGACATGGTGATACAAGTGCAACATGGATGGTAGATATAGGTTTTTGTAAACTGAAAATATAAAAACAGCAAGGTAACTAACAGTAAAAGTGAGCGTAAACGGTATTGCAATGATAGGAAACAAGGCCTAGGGTTCATACTTTCACTAGTGCAAGTCCTCTCAACAATAATAACATAACTGGATCATATAACTATCCCTCAGCATGCAACAAAGAGTAACTCCAAAGACACTAATAGCGGAGAACAAACGAAGAGATTATGGTAGGGTACGAAACCACCTCAAAGTTATTCTTTCCAATCAATCCATTGGGCTATTCCTCTAAGTGTCACAAACAGCCCCAGAGTTCATACTAGAATAACACCTTAAGACACAAATCAACCAAAACCCTAATGTCACCTAGATACTCCAATGTCACCTCAAGTATCCGTGGGTATGATTATACGATATGCATCACACAATCTCAATTCATCTACTCAAACCAATAAATAGAACCTCAAAGAGTGCCCCAAAGTCTCTACTCAAATCTTTAAAGACTCAATCCGATAACATAACTTCAAAGGGGAAACTCAATCCATTGCAAGAGAGTAGAGGGGGAAGAAGCAACATAAGATCCAACTATAATAGCAAAGCTCACGATACATCAAGATCGTGTCGAATCAAGAACATGCGAGAGAGAGAGAGAGATCAAACACATAGCTACTGGTACATACCCTCAGCCCCGAGGGTGAACTACTCCCTCCTCGTCATGGAGAGCGCCGGGATGATGAAGATGGCCACCGGTGAGGGTTCCCCCCCTCCGGCAGGGTGCCAGAACAGGGTCCCAAGAGGTTTTTGGTGGCTATAGAGGCCTGCAGCGGCAGAACTCCCGATCTAATCTCCGTTCTAGAAGTTTTAGGGTACGTGAGTATATATGGGTGCAGGAAGTACGTCGGTGGAGCTTCGGGGGCCCCACGAGGCAGGGGGCGTGCCCCCACCCTCATGGCCAGCTCCCTCCTTTCCTGACATGGGGTCCAAGTCTATCCTGTAGCTCTCCTTCCAAAAATAACTTCTCTAGTTGATTTCGTTCTGTTTCTACTCTGTTTAATATTCCTTTTCTTTGAAACACTGAAATAGGCAAAAGCAACAAATCTGGGCTGGGCCTTCGGTTAATAGGTTAGTCCCAAAAATAATATCAAAGTGGATAATAAAGCACAATATTGCCCAAAACAGTACATAATATAGCATGGAGCAATCAAAAATTATAGATACGTTGGAGACGTATCAAGCACTCTTATTAGCAAACAACTTCATGAGTTCATCCATCTTTCCACTCAAATTGTTAATCTCTTCTATCGCATGAACCTTTTTACTAGTAGATCTTTCGGTGTGCCATTGAGAATAATTAACCATAATATTATCTAGGAGTTTAGTAGCTTCTCCTAAAGTGATATCCATAAAAGTGTCTCCCGCAGACGAATCTAAAAGATTTCTAGAAGCAAAATTCAATCCGGCATAAATTTTTTGTATAATCATCCATAAATTTAAACCATGTGTAGGGAAATTACGTATCATCAATTTTATCCTCTCCTAAGATTGTGCAACATGCTCATGATCAAGTTGCTTAAATTTATAATATCGTTTCTAACAGAGATGATCTTAGCGGGGGGAAAATACTTAGAGACAAAAGCATCTTTGCACTTATTCCAAGAATTCTATTTTTAGGCAGAGACTAAAATCAAGTTTTAGCACGATCTCTAAGAGAAAATGGAAATAGCTTCAATTTAACAATATCATTATCCACATATTTCTTCTTTTGCATATCACACAAATCAACAAAGTTGTTTAGATGTGTAGCGGCATCTTCACTAGGAAGGCCAGCGAATTGATCTTTCATGAAAAGATTCAGCAAGGTAGCCGATGACCCACAAGTATAGGGGATCTATCGTAGTTCTTTCGATAAGTAAGAGTGTCGAACCCAACGAGGAGCAGAAGGAAATGGTAAGCGCTTTTCAGCAAGGTATTCTCTGCAAGCACTAAAATTATTGGTAACAAATAATTTTGTGATAAGGTAATTTGTAACGGGTAACAAGTAATGAAAGTAAACAAGGTGCAGCAAGATGGCCCAATCCTTTTTGTAGCAAGGGAATTATCGTCAAGCTAGTTTTCACAATGCTCATATGATTCGCGTTCGTTACTTTGATAATTTGGTATGTGGGTGGACCCGTGCTTGGGTGCTGTCCTTTGTTGGACAAGCATCCCACTTATGATTAACCCCTATTGAAAGCATCCGCAACTAAAAAATAAGTATTAAGGTAAACCTAACCATAGCATGAAACATATGGATCCAAAGCAGCCCTTACGAAGCAACTCATAAACTAGGGTTTAAGCTTCTGTCACTCTAGCAACCCATCATCTACTTATTACTTCCCAATGCCTTCCTCTAGGCCCAAATAATGGTGAAGTGTCATGTAGTCGACGTTCATATAACATCACTAGAGGAGAGACAACATACATTATCAAAATATCGAACGAATACCAAATTCACATGACTACTTATAGCAAGACTTCTCCATGTCCTCAGGAACAAACGTAACTACTCACAAATCATATTCATGTTCATAATCAGAGGTGTATTAATATGCATAATGGATCTGAACATATGATCTTTCACCAAATAAACCAACAAGCATCAACTACAAGGAGTAATCAACACTACTAGCAACCCACAGGTACCAATCTGAGGCTTTGGGACAAAGATTGGATACAAGAGATGAACTAGGGTTTGAGAGGAGATGGTGCTGGTGAAGATGTTGATGGAGATTAACCCCCTCCCGATGAGAGGATCGTTGGTGATGACGATGGCGATGATTTCCCCCTCCCGCGGGGAAGTTTCCCCGGCAGAACAACTCTGTCGGAGCCCTAGATTGGTTCCGCCAAGGTTCCGCCTCGTGGCGGCGGAGTTTCTTCCCGAAAGCTTGCTTATGATTTTTTCCAGGGTAAAAGACTTCATATAGCAGAAGATGGGCACCGGAGGCCTGCCAGGTGGCCCACGAGGTAGGGGGCGCGCCCAGGGGTGTAGGGCGCGCCCCCACCCTCGTGGCTAGGGTGTGGGCCCCCTATGGTATTTTCTTCGCTCGGTATTTTTTATTAATAGCAAAAATGACTTCTGTGAAGTTTCAGGACTTTTGGAGCTGTGCAGAATAGGTCTATAATATTTGCTCCTTTTTCAGCCCAGAATTCCAAGTGCCGGCATTCTCCCTCTTCATGTAAACCATGTAAAATAAGAGAGAATAGGCATAAGTATTGTGACATAACGTGTAATAACAGCCCATAATGCAATAAATATCGATATAAAAGCATGATGCAAAATGGACGTATCAACTCCCCCAAGCTTAGACCTCGCTTGTCCTCAAGCGGAAGCCGATAACGATAAATATATCCACATGTTTAGAGATAGAGGTGTCGATAAAATAAAATACAAACATGAGGGCATCATGATCATTCTTATAACAGCAACATATATATATATATATATATATATTGTCATATGATTATGTCTCCTTCCTCGGAAGTGGTGGTGATGGGGTTGTTGATGAAGTAGGCTTATCGTCCATCTTCCAAGGCATAGGCTCACCATCATAGAAGGATGATCGAGTCTCCGAGATCCTTAAATCTGCAGCTAAACTCATCCTCTTGAATCTATATTCATACTCACAGTTTTGGTTTTGCAGGTCATAGATCCGGGCTTGGAGGTGCTCGATTTTCTCGTGAAGCTTGGCCTCCCCAATGTCCTTGGCATCCAGCTTGTGGTTGTTGGTGAACTCCGTGATCATTATGTGATTGGAGTCAAGTCCGCGCTCCACCATCTCCTAACACTTGAAAAGTTGTTGCTCCATTGCCTCAAGCCTTGTCTCCATGCTTCTGGTCCTCCTTGGTCCCTCAACATCGCGGATGTGCAGCAACCCCTCACGCATCTCAATGGTTTGAGGATATTGCAGCACTTCCACGAGGTAGGGGTAGATGACCTTCTCGAAGAACTTGTCCTTGGGGGCACTTGGAGACATCATGGTGATCTAGATCTGTCTGGAAAAATAGCTTGAAACAAGAACAGAGGATAATTGCGTGGTACGGTGGTAAAAACTTTCGGGGGATTATACAATGGATTTTTACTGACCAAAAGAAGTATCGTGCAAGAAAACGGAGTCCAGAGAGCGCACGAGGTGCCCACGAGGCAGGGCGCGCGCCCAGGGGGTAGGCACGCCCTCCACCCTCGTGGAAACCTCGTGTCCTTCTCGGACTACTTCTTATTTTCCTATTTTCTTAAATATTCCAAAACAGGGAAAAATTGCCATTGGAACTGTTTTGGAGTCGGTTTACTTACCGTACCACGTACCTATTCCTTTTCGGAGTCTGAAACGTTTTGTAAAGTGTCTCTTATGTATTCCTCCAGGGTTACGGTTTCAATAACATTGGTTTCAACATTTATAGGATTACCTGAGATATAATGTTTGATTCTTTGACCGTTCACCACTTTTGGATTTGTGCCTTCGAAATTGTTGATTTTTATGGCACCGGAATGATAGACCTCCTCGATAACGTAAGGACCTTCCCACTCAGAGAGAAGTTTTCCTGCAAAAAATCTTAAACAAGAGTTGAATAGTAACACATAATCACCTACATTAAACTCACGCTTTTGTATCATTTTGTCATGCCATCTTTTAACTTTTCTTTAAACAGTATGGCATTCTCATAGGCCCGAGTTCTCCATTCATCAAGTGAGCTAATGTCAAAAAGCATCTTCTCACCGTCAAGCTTGAAATCATAACTGAGCTCTTTAATGGCCCAATATGCCTTATGTTCTAGTTCGAGAGGTAAGTGACATGCTTTTCCATAAACCATTTTATACGGAGACATACCAATAGGATTTTTGTATGCGGTTCTATATGCCCATAATGCATCATCAAGTTTCTTGGACCAATTTTTTCTAGATCTATTAACAGTCTTTTGCAAAATTAATTTGAGCTCTCTATTACTCAATTCTACTTGACGACTAGACTGTGGGTGATACGAAGATGCAATTCTATGATTAAGATCATACTTAGCAAGCATTTTATGAAAAGCACCATGAATAAAATGTGAACCATCATCAGTCATTAAATATCAGAGACTCCAAAGTTGGAAAAATAACTTCTTTAAGCATCTCAATAGAGGTGTTATGATCAACACTACTAGTTGGAATAGATTCTACCCACTTAGTAACATAATCAACATCAACTAAAATATGTGTATACCCATTAGAGGAAGGAAACGGTCCCATATAATCAAAGCCACAGACATCAAATGGTTCAATAACAACTGAATAATTCATAGGCATTTCTTGACGTCTACTAATATTACCAATTCTTTGACATTCATCACAAGACAAGACAAAGTTACGGGCATCCTTGAAGAGAGTAGGCCAATAAAAACCGGATTGCAATACCTTATGTGCAGTTCTACCTCCAACATGGTGTCCGCCATAAGCTTCGGAGTGACACTTGCGTAGGATCTGTTCCTGTTCATGCTCAGGTATACAACGCCTAATAACACCATCTACTCCTTCTTTATAAAGATGTGGGTCATCCCAGAAGTAATGTGTCAAATCATAGAAAACCTTTTTATTTTGCTGGTATGTGAAACTAGGTGGTATAAATTTAGCAACAATGTAATTAGCATAATCAGCATACCATGGAGCCGTACGAGAAGCATTTATGACAGCTAATTGTTCATCAGGAAAACTATCATCAATAGGTAGTGGGGCATCAAGAACATTCTCTAACCTAGACCAGTTGTCTGCAACGGGGTTCTGAGCTCCCTTTCTATCAATAATATGTAAATCAAATTCTTGTAGCAAGAGAACCCATCTAATAAGTCTAGGTTTAGCATCTTTCTTTTCCATAAGATATTTAATAGCATCGTGATCAGTGTGAATAGTTACTTTAGAATCAAGAATATAAGGTCTGAACTTATCACAAGCAAATACAACTGCTAAGAATTCTTTTTCAGTAGTAGCATAATTTTTCTGGGCACTGTCTAGAGTTTTACTAGCATATTGAATAACATTTAATTTTTTATCAACTCTTTGTCCTAGAACAGCACCTACAGCATAATCACTAGCATCACACATGATTTCAAAGGGTAAATTCCAATCAGGTGGCTGAACAATAGGTGCAGAAATTAATGCTTTCTCAAGTATTTCAAATGCTTCCACACAATCATCATCAAAGACAAAAGGTATATCTTTTTGTAATAGGTTAGTCAGAGGCCGAGAAATTTTTCAGAAGTCCTTAATGAACCTCCTATAAAAACTGGCATGACCAAGGAAACTTCTTATACCTTTAATGTCCTTGGGACACGAAATCTTTTTAATGGCATCAACTTTAGCTTTATCAACTTCAATACCTCTTTCCGAAATTTTATGCCCCAAGACAATGCCTTCATTAACCATAAAGTGTAGCGAACCGACCTCAGACGGTCAAGCCTCTGTGCTTCAGTGTCGTCCCTGCTGACACACACAATACTCGAAGGATTTATAACAGAGTAGCAATCACACACTTATTACATCGATAGTCTCCAAAGAGAACTTATTACAATAAATATGGCTTAAGGCCATCTAAAAACGATAACAGCGGAAGGCTTGGAAGATAAAGTGAGTCCATCAACTCCAACGGCATGGCTGAGTGCACGACAACGGCCTAGCGAACCTTACTCTTCGTCTAAAAAGTCTGCAACATGATACATTGCAACCCAAAAACGGGTCAGCACATGGAATATGCTGGCAATATAACAGAGTAGAGAAATGAACAGATAAAGGCTATCACTATATGCATATATGGCTGGTGGAGGCAGTAAGTTTAATATGTTTTGCGAAAAGCCAGTTTTTCCCTACAACAAAGGAATATACTTTATTTAACTATCATGGTAGTTGAACAACATTGAGAAGGTTCCTCCAACTCAATCCCAATTAAAAGTAATTATCATCCCAACAAAATTAATTTAGAGTGATGAGATTCATATGATAATCCAAGAGCTAGATACTCGAGATATCCATAACCGGGGACACGGCTAACCATGATTAGTTTATACACTCTACAGAGGTTTGCGCACTTTTCCCCACAAGACTCAATCTCCTCCGTTGGATTTCTAGCACTACATGGTGTTTGAGAAACAGATGACCGAGACACAGTCTTTCGGAAGCATTAACTCTAACCCTGCCTAGACAGTACCAACCTACATCCCCTACATCTGCTAACCTACCACTTGAAGAGGTCATGCGACATACTCAACTATGCTAGAGCCCATAATAGCTTGTGGCTGCACACGTAAGTTTCTAGCATGAATAACCTTATGATCCCTTTGAGACTGGGTGGCGGACCGTAGGATGATCTCAAGGGTACTCCGGGATATCCTAGGATAACACTGGATTCTCCAGGTGCCCACAAGCAATCCACCCAGATGTGTATTAAAGTAGCCACCTTAAGTTAACCATTAATTAACAATCTCACATCTGTCATGGATTCACTCACCCAAACCACGTCTACGAGCATAGCATAGCAATATAAGCATAACGTAGAAGTAACTCCCAAGGGTTTGATGTAAACAGGGGAATAGGTTCTACCTCATCATCTACTTCCCAATACCCACAAGTTAATCACATCGTAATAATGCAATGTTTGAGGATTGGTACAAATGCATAAAAAACAGGGTATGAAGAGGGTATGATCAATGTATTACTTGCCTTGCTGACGATCCGCAAAACCTAGTGACTCATAGTAGCATGCTTCGCACTCCGGAAATTCTATCACAAACAAACAATAACATACATAAGCAATCAAGCAAATATGCACGGGTAAAACTCAAACAATAAGATCTAACCAGAAAGTTCAACTGAAGAACTCCGGTTTGCAAAAAGAATCAAATCAAACGGAGCAACGAAACTCAAACTGCGAAAGAAACAAGATCCGATTACTAATCTGGACTAAAGTCAAATTTTATAGTACCAAAATCTTGTTCAAGTTGGTTAAACAGAAAGAGAACTTCAAGACAAAGATCTAGGCGCTTGAATCACCTAATTCCGATAAACGAGCGAAAAGATCAACTAAAACGAAGATCAAGGCAGAAATCGCGATCGAGAATAATCGCGGAAAAGCCCTGGAAAAAGAAAAACTGATGAACAGGCTAACGAACGAACGTTCGCTGTATGTGACTAACAGATGAACGGCGTTCGTTAAAACGAACGTACGGACAAACGTCCGCTATTTAACCGAACCATAGAAAACCAGAAAAAACCGATCTACAAAAAAAACTAGATCTAGGGTTTTAAAAAACCGAACGGTTTTTCTGAGAAAACCGACGAACGGCGAGGTGGCGGCGGGCGGCTCCGGCAGGCGGCATCGCGGCGAGGTGGCGGGAGGCGGCGGCGGCGCGGCGTGAGGCGGCGCGAGGCACTAGGGTTCGGGCGGCGGGGCTGGCGATTTGGAGCGGGGCCTTGGGCCTCCCGGCTTATAAAGGCCGGCCGGGCTCAGTGTCCAGGTCGGACACGGCCCGGTTAGGTCGGTTGCGTTTTTTTAAATAAAACCAGACACAGAAAAACAAAGAAAAGAAATACTAAACGGACTCCAAAAATCCTGAAATAAATTTTCACAGTCCTCTAATTATATTGCGGACAAAGTGAACATTTATATGGGCCTCTAATGCAATTTTGGAAAACGCATATTTTTCCTAAATCAAATAAAATAATGATAAAACAAAAATTAAAATGTTTATTTGATTTTAATGTTTTTCCTCCAATATTTCATTTATTTTGGAGAAGTCATATTATCTCCTCTATACTTTTTAATACGAAATATTTTCGGAGACCAAAATAATAAAAACCAAAGTGATCCTTGTTTCGATATTTGAGAAAATTCAAATATGAAACCGGTGAAATCCCCAACTCTCTCCGTGGGTCCTTGAGTTGCTTAGAATTTTGAGGGCCGCGAAACGAAATGCAATAAAATATGATATGCATGAATGACCGATGTATAACATTCCAAATTGAAAATTTGGGATGTTACAAACCTACCCCCCTTGAGATGAATCTCGCCCTCGAGATTTGGGTTGGCTAGAAAATAGGTGTGGGTGGTCTTTCCGTAGATCATTCTCTCTTTCCCAGGTGGCTTCATCCTCGGTATGGTTGCTCCACTGAACTTTGCAAAACTTGATAACCTTGCTGCTAGTAACTCGACTGGCAAACTCGAGAATCCATACTGGTTTATCCTCATATGTCAAATCACTGTCTAACTGAATTGATTCCAGGGGCACTGTATCTCTTAGAGGGATATCGGCCATCTCTGCATGACACTTCTTCAACTGGGAAACGTGAAACACATCATGAACTCTTGACAGTCCTTCGGGAAACTCCAACTTGTAGGCAACCTCTACCATGCATTCCGAAACTCGGTATGGTCCTACAAATCTCGGGGCTAACTTTCCCTTAACTCCGAAACGCTTAACTCCACGCAGAGGCGACACTCGCAGATATGCTCTCTCTCCGATTTCATAGACTACCTCCTTGCATTTTGAATCAGCATAACTCTTATGCCTGGATTGAGCTACCTTCAGTCTTTCTCGAATCAGTTTAACCTTCTCTTCAGACTCTTTGATCGAATCCGGTCCAAACAACTAACGGTCTCCAACTTCATCCCACATTAACTATGTTCTGCACCTTCTTCCATATAGGGCTTCGAAAGGTGCCATCTTCAAACTGGCCTGGTAGCTATTGTTGTATGACAACTCCACGTATGGCAAATTATCATCCCAACTAGACCCGTAGTCTAGTGCACAAGCTCTCAACATGTCCTCCAGAATCTGATTGACTCTCTCAGTCTATCCATCTGTCTGTGGATGAAAAGTTGTACTGAACTCTAGCCCAGTACCCAAAGTCTGGTGCAACTGGTGCCAAAACTTTGAAGTAAACAACGTTCCTATATCTGATACAATGGTCCTCGGAACTCCGTGCAGACATACGATCCTGGTCATGTATATCTTGACCAACTTCGAACTTGTATATGCAGTTTTCACTGGGATAAAGTGAGCTACCTTGGTCAAGGGATCCACTACTACCCAGATAGAATCATATCCTGATCGGGTCCTGGGTAATCCGGTGATAAAATCCATGCCAAGCTTACCCCACTTCCATTTGGGTATCGGCATAGGCTGCAGTAATCCTGCTGGTTTCTGATGTTCTGCCTTCACTCTCTGACATACGTCACATACACCTACATACTCAGCAATATCCTTCTTCATACTAGTCCACCAGAAACGTTCCTTCAAATCCAAATACATCTTGGTGTTTCCGGGGTGTATCAAGTATGGCGAGTCCTGAGCTTCTTGGAGTATCAGCTTCCTGATCTCTGCATTATTGGGCACATAAATGCGGTCCTCGAACCACAAGGTGTCATGCTCCTCCTCACGAAATCCTTTGGCCTTTCCTTTGCTCGTCCTCTCTTTTATCTCAGCAATTTCCTTGTCATCCTTCTGAGCTTCACGAATCTTTCCCAACAATGTCGACTGAACTTCCATTGCTGCAACAAAACCTCTAGGAACAATCTCCAAACGAAGTTCCCTGAGATCCTCGGCTAACTCCTTTGGCAATCCTCCATTTACTAGGGTATTGGCATAACCCTTCCGGCTCAAAGCGTCTGCTATGACATTGGCCTTGCCTGGATGATAGTGCAGCTTCATATCATAATCCTTTATAAGTTCCAACCATCTCCTCTGCCTGAGGTTTAGCTCCTTCTGTGTGAATATGTACTTAAAACTCTTATGATCCGTGTACACATCACAACGACTTCCAATCAGAAAATGTCTCCAGGTCTTGATTGCATGCACTACGACTGCTAGCTCCAAATCATGAGTGGCATAATTCAACTCATGCGGTCGAAGTTGACGTGAGGCGTATGAAACAACGCTTCCGTCCTGCATAAGCACTCCTCCAAGTCCTAAGCGAGATGCATCACAATAAACTTGAAATCCTTGCGTATATCCGGCAGAATCAGTGCTAGCTGTAGTCAGACATTTCTTCAACTCCTGGAAACTAGCCTCACATTCTTCTGTCCATTTGAACTTAGTGTCCTTCTTCAGCAACTCCGTCATGGGTTTCGCAATTTTAGATAAATTCTCAATAAATCTCCGGTAATATCCTGCTAGTCCAAGAAAACTGCGGATCTCTCCGACTGAGGTGGGTGATAACCAATCAGTGACTGATTTAACCTTGGTGGGGTCTACTGCTATACCTTCTCCTGATATAACTTGTCCAAGGAATCCAACTTCCTTCAACCAAAACTCACATTTGCTGAACTTGGCATACAACTAATGCTCCCTGAGCTTCTCGAGAACTAAATGCAAATGCTCCTTGTGTTCCTCTTCATTCTTTGAGTATACCAAGATATCATCAATGAACACCACAACAAACTTATCCAAGAACTCCATGAACACCTTGTTCATCATACTCATGAAATAGGCAGGGGCATTAGTCAAGACATAACTGTATACTCATATAACCCATACCTCATGGTAAAAGCTGTCTTAGGTATATCCTTTTCTCGAATCTTTAGCTGGTGATATCCTGATTGCAGATTGATCTTCGAAAACACTTTAGCTCCTTGCAGCTGGTCAAACAGATCATTGATCATTGGTAGCTTGATCATCGAAAACACTTCATTCAACGCACGATATTCTACAACTATTCTCAGTGATCCATCCTTCTTCTCAACCAAGAGCACTGGGCTCCCCATGGTGATGAACTTCATCATGTAATCCTTCTCCAATAACTCCTTAATCTGCTTCGATCTCCTCTAGATCATTTGCGGGCATCCGGTAGGGTCTCTTTGATATAGGTCCGGTGCCTGGCAACAGTTCTATCAAGAACTCAATGTCTTGATATTGCAGCATCCCTGGTAACTCCTCTGGAAAAACATCTGGGTAATCCTTCACAACAGGCACTTCCTCCTGGACAACTCCGGAGAGGGAATTTACTTGAGTCCTCCTAGGCGCATGCCTAGATACATACTTGATCCTTTTTCCCTCCGGGGTAGTGAGCAGAATTGACTTGCTAGCGCAATCAATGTTTCCTCCATACTTCGATAACCAATCCATTCCCAGTATCACATCCAATCCTTGTGACTCTAGAATTATTAGGTCTGAGGGGAAAACATGGCTTCCAATGGTCAAGGGTATCCGATGGGTATAGAGGGGAGAGAGTAGAATAGAAATGAGGTCTAGTGAGAAAGCACTACCCGTATGCACATGAGACAAACACAATCATATCATATCACTCAATCAATCAATCAAGGGCATACAATCGATCTAACTATCGTTACAGTGCTCAGACTATACTATATACAGGGGGAATACTACTAGTCATGTGGTGGTCATCTAGAAGTATTGATCGGTGGAAGACTCCATGATATCTGCTCCAGCTTCGTCTTCATAATCATGATCACTGCTGTCGGGATCAGAGGCGGTGTCGTCGATGATGATGTAGTTCTCCGGACAAGTGGAATCGTCATCTTCTCCTCCTGGCGCGGGGTCTCCCAGGAATACTCCTAGCTTCCTTGTCAGGTCGTCATTCTTCTCCACTAGTATGGTGATTTCCTCCTCGTATCCGTTGCGTGTAGACTTGAGTTCCTCTCCTAGCTCCGTGATCCTGGTCATTGCCTTCTTCAAATTTATCATGCCTACGCACATCTGGTTCTCGTGGCGTCGAATGTGCTGGTTTAACTCCTAGATGAATGTTGCAATTGACCTGTCCTTCCTATTGTTGATCATCTCCCATTGCTCATCTTGGCGCCCACATATCTGGTAGATAGTGTCTTTTAACTCCTGTTTGTAGACTTCTCCAATACGTCCCATAGCAATGTGGGCTGCCATGCTTTTGCCTAGACTCCAGCTTGGTGCATCAAAGGAAAACTCTATGGGCTCATCGGCTGGCGTGAATGTCCTTCCTGGAACTTGAACTCGAATCATCCAACGCTCCTCTTCTGGTAATGTGGCGGTGTAGGTCCCGGTGAAGCTTGGTATTCCAATGTTCAGGTACCTAGTAACTTCCTTCAAGTGTCGTCCAAAAGGTGTGTCTTCATCCGGTTGTGCAAACTTGTTCCTCGAGTCCGCCATCCTAAAGAGTGGAAAATGGAGAGGAGTCAGAAATAAGTAGAGAAGAGTGACCTATGGCTCATCTTAGTGGTCGTTGATGTCTACTACACAACCTTCTTCTTGTAGACGTTGTTGGGCCTCCAAGTGCAAAGGTTTGTAGGACAGTAGAAAATTTCCCTCAAGTGGATGACCTAAGGTTTATCAATCCGTAGGAGGCGTAGGATGAGGATGGTCTCTCTCAAGCAACCCTGCAACCAAATAGCAAAGAGTCTCTTGTGTCCCCAACACACCCAATACAATGGTAAATTGTATAGGTGCACTAGTTCGGCGAAGAGATGGTGATACAAGTGCAATATGGATGGTAGATGTAGGTTTTTGTAAACTGCAAATATAAAAACAGCAAGGTAGCGAACTGTAAAAGTGAGCGTAAACAGTATTGTAATGATAGGAAACAAGGCCTAGGTATCATACTTTCACTAGTGTAAGTCCTCTCAACAATAATAACATACTTGGATCATATAACTATCCCTCAACATGCAACAAAGAGTCACTCCAAAGTCACTAATAGCGGAGAACAAACGAATAGATTATGGTAGGGTACGAAACCACCTCAAAGTTATTCTTTCCAATCAATCCGTTGGGATATTCCTATAAGTGTCACAAACAGCCCTAGAGTTCGTACTAGAATAACACCTTAAGACACAAATCAACCAAAACCCTAATGTCACCTAGATACTCCAATGTCACCTCAAGTATCCGTGGGCATGATTATACGATATGCATCACACAATCTCAATTCATCTACTCAAACCAACACATAGAACCTCAAAGAGTGCCCCAAAGTCTCTACCGGAGAATCACGACGAAAACGTGTGCCAACCCTTATGCATAGGTTCATGGGTGGAACCCGCAAGTTGATCACCAAAACATACATCAAGTGAATCACGTGATATCCCATTGTCACCACAGATACGCACAGCAGGACATACATCAAGTGTTCTCAAATCTTTAAAGACTCAATCCTATAAGATTACTTCAAAGGGAAAACTCAATCCATTACAAGAGAGAAGAGGGGGAGAAGAAACATAAGATCCAACTATAATAGCAAAGCTCGCGATACATCAAGATTGTGTCAAACAAGAACACGAGAGAGAGAGAGATCAAACACATAGCTACTTGTACATACCCTCAGCCCCGAGGGTGAACTACTTACTACTTATGCCAAGGAGGTACGTAGTACTATGAATTCCATTTTCGCTCCATACCAACCGTTCTGAAAACTACTTACTACTTATAACGTGCCATTGAAAATCGAAACTCTTAACCCTGCTAAAAAATGATATTTTAACGTGGCTACTCGATCTGTGGCAACTGGCGATCCACCGTGCTCCAGGTCATTCACCTGTGGTCCTGACCATCAACTCCTACAGATCAAATTATCACGCGAGCTGACTATTCCTACAAAGGTGCTCCACCACGTACCCGGTACCCGCGAATGCAGCAATCGTGCACCTAGGGTTTTAGGGTTTATTTGTTAACGTCGCCTTTACGTAACACTCATGTGTGCGAGATAGCGAGAGGCCGACTGCGTGCGTGCGCCTCTTCTCTTCGTATATGTACTCCATCGTTTGTCTGGTGTCCAAACAATTATAATAAAAACTAGCAATGTGCCAATGCGTTGCCACACGATCAAAGTAGATTAATACATATTCAACGATTTGATAGAAAAAAAGTCTAGTTTTGAAATATGTATATCACTAAAAATATGTTATGTTTCACTCAAAATATATTCCTTTGGCGGTTTTGATGAGATAAGGGAGGAATGTTGTTGGTTTCAAGATTCGAGAAGTGGAATATGTCTAATTTCTACTCTTACTAGCAAGATGCCCGTGCGTTGCACGGAACATCAAGATCTTGTGGGAGAAAAGGATGAACGAGGGAAGGTCTTATCTGCAAATGTGGTGAAGAGTGCGGGTAAATTGCCATATTTTCCTTCCTATCCGTCAGATATAAATCGGAAGACCTACAATGCAGGATGGCAGGCCCACCATCATCCCCAACTCTATTTTTATCCCTACTCTTATAAAAGCATTATCGGTGATGATCGTGTGCCTGCCATCCTGCAATATAGGCCATCCGATCTATATCTGACGGATAGGAAGGAAATTATGGCAATTTTGCAAAAAGATACCCATACCCCTCTCCACATTTGCAAATAAGGCCTTCCCTCGTTCATCCTTTTCCCCCACAAGATAAACTACTCATACAAATGCATCTTGATGTTCCATGCACCGCATGGGCATCTTGCTAGTTGTTGCAAAAAGCCCATGTGTGTGTGAGAGAGAGGGAGAGTGGAGGAGGACGGAGTGCATGTGTGACAAAGACACAAGGAGTGTGTGTGCGATAGGTATCAGCTTAAAATGAGGTGATAGTGTGTGTGTGCACGATCGAGAGGGCGTGTCTCAAGAAGGGAAGAAAAATCTACATACATACAAGGAGCGATGGAGAGACATGTATGCGATGGTGGAAGCACGAGTGTGCGGGTGTATAAACCTATCTAGAGGCTAGCTAGTCGATAAATTTTTGTGAGAGAAATACGAGTCGGGGTGAAAAAACGAGAGTTTTGTGTGTGTGAGAAAGAGACGGTAGTCGGGAAGGGGAGTGGAAGCAGGAGTTGTGTGTGTGTGTATCTGTGTGTGTGAGAGAGAGAGAGAGAGGAGACGGTAGTCGGGGTTGTCTGATCGGTAAACAAATGAAAAATGTCAGTCTGGGATGGAGACGAAAAGGAGACCGCAAGAAATGTTGTGTCTACAGGAGAGAGAGAGAGTAATTTTAGTGGTATGAGTCATATGTAGAGACTTATAGGGTGTGTGAGAGAATCCAATGGAGAGAAAGACAAAGTGAAAGACGAGTGGAGACTGTATGTGTGGTGGTGAAAAAGAAAGCTTAGGTACCGAGTGATACCAGAGAACAGTAGAGACGTGAGAGATAATGAAAACCGTGTAATGTATAATGATAGGGAGAGTGTGACACTTCTCAAGGAAGACGTCGAGAGACCATGTTTGCGAGGATAGGAGAAACATGAAGTGAGCGTGCGGGTGAGCTGGAGAAAAGAGAGTGATAGCTACCTGAAGGAGCATGCATGCAAGAGAGATGGGCGTGAAAGGAGTGAACAAAAAAGGGATTCAAATATTTGAATTCGTGATGATGATACATGTAATCCATACTCAAACCAAAATTGATCTATCAAACATGCATACTCATATGAATTCACGCGCATCTATGTTATTTAATATGTAGATATTACTAATCCATACATTTTAGTAGAACATAATTTGGTTAATTTTTTTCGAATTCAACCTTAAGATTTTGAGATCGTTGTATTTGTAAATCATATTATACATATAAAGGAGCATAATTCTTTGTTGTGCTTTTGAAAGTATATATAAAAAATGATGTATATAGAATGTAATTTCAATTGAAAATGGATCCCGCCCGAAAAAAATAGAATACAAACGGGATTCGAATTGAGTTGGCACGGTAAGTGTGCACTCTGCAAAATTTGAATGAAGCGGGGAAAGTTGCAGTAACCGCCCAAAACCAAAATCTGCAAGATGGAAATCACTACTGCCTATCCCTGCCACACAAAGCCTATCTGCTGGATTTCTATAGGTTTCGATAGGGGTAGGTTTGTAATCTCACCCAAACGTGACGTAACCGCCTCTCACCCGGATTCATACACGGTGGGCGCCAAAACATAGTGTGTCCTCGGTCGAAATCGACTCCCTCCCTGATTCATATTCATACATGGTGGGCGCCAAAAACAAACTCTCGTCGGCAAATATTCGGTGTATGCGAGATTACCGTCCTATCCCCAACCAACTAATGTTGCTGTGATGTAGTAGAAATTTGAAACGGGGATCTTTTAAACATAGGAATAGGATTTGTAGTGGCCTACCCACTTGAATCCTATAAGAATAGCAAGGAAATGCGGGGAGCTATGTCCCCTTTGAGAGTTACACTGATATTAACAGTACCGCACCTTCACTTGAAGAGAGCTGGTATCTGAAGCCTTCCTAGCCGTACCGGCAATACTAGCACATATATTCCAGCAAGTTCCACTTTGCTGATTTTACTCTGATGCTTAAGGTTTTCCCATTATATCTACACTATGATCTATGTAGCTGCTTTGTGTCGCACTAGCAGTAGTCCACTCTTGAAGCTAAACACTGCAATGACTTACAAAATTGGCACCAAGGCATTGAGTGCCATTCTGGATGCAATGAAACTCATACGCTCCCCACCTGTTGATTCTTGTTCAGAATATGATCCTAATGACTATTCTAACCTCGAGGAGTCAAAGGCAGATGGCCTGTCCTGTTCACCCATCAAGGTGCCTGTTCTAATTTGGCAATGTTTTATTGATTGCGGGTATCTTGCATATGTTGTCTTGCATTTCTTCTACTTTCTTGCACTGCCATCTGCTTAGTTTACTCATCATATATGTCGAGATGCCATGCCCATCCATTATCAATACATATTCCATCTGTCATCATACCATGTTTTTCCACTCAAATGCTGTTCTTGTGCATCAGACATCAAAAAGGAAAAGGGTGATTGCCGAACCTAAAGGAGCACCAGCAAAGTCCTTAAAAACGTGGTGGTGCCGGAGAAATCGGACAACACCCCACTTATATTGGTTGTACAACCAGTGAGACAAAACGTAGGACCGACTCCAGCAGACTGTACCCATACTTTACTGGCCACACCACTAGCACCACCACATAGGACATGCACTCCAGCAAAAGGTATACCGATTTCATTTGCCATAGCACCAGCTGTACCACAGAAAAATCCCACTCCAGCAAAAAGTATAGCAAGTCCATCTGCCGGAGACCTATCCCAACTACAGAGACGGCCAATTCCTGCAGATTGGAACCCCATTCCATTTATTCCCAGTTTAAAAGACAATGCTTTCAATGTTGTTAGGGACTACGTGCATATATTCCCATCATGGGAAGATTATTGTGAAGACAAACACCATTTTCACATCTTCCTGTCCAACTTACGTGTAAGTGCTATTATTCATGGTTATTATTTTCTTGTTTTCTGCTTATTGAACACATCAATGATTTACATTACATTGTTGTAACTAGGCGAGGGTCAATCTGGATAGTCATGACGAGCAGAGCTTGCTTGTGCTTTTCAAGGAAGCATTGCAGCAGTATTGGTGTTACCTGAGGAAATCACACTTTGATGGCAAGTCTATAAACAAATTTCTGGTGAAGTCTCATGTGCTAAATTTAGAAGACATTGATTTGAAAAACCTTGTTATGCACTGGTCTCGTTCCCAGGATGAGGTACTGTCTATGAAATCACATGACAATTTGAACTTCTACTCTTCCGCATGTGCCTTACGGATCTTTTTTGCAGGAAATCTACTCGAAGAAGAATTCCGGTTTGACAAGAACGATAGGATATCACAAATATGTTGCCTGCTGCTTTGCTCTTGTTAGTACCTTTTGTCCTGTATCACTGTACTTGCATACATACCTGGTTCATTATGTGACAACAGTATGCATGATAGCTTGCTTATCAATTTTTCGCTCCAAATTATCTGATCTGTATGAATGGTTACATTAGTGTAGAATATATCCAATGCCAATGTTTTTTTAGCTCTGCATTGTTCTTGTAAGTGCATGCTGTCCTTTATCAGTGTACTTATAATGATAGGTAGTTGTTCATGTACCATCACTCTGCAGCTTATTTTCCTTTGCCCTCCATTTTCTACACATGAGATCTATATTTACTCTTACCATAAGGTTGGTACTGAAGAAGTTTAACTGTGCATTGCTGTTGGCTGTACCTTTTGCCTGTATCGCTGCACTTACATTTATAGCTACTTGGTTATGTAGCATCACTCTTCATCTCATCTTAAATATTCTCTAGTTTTTCGTATATTATCACATCTATGTTTACTCTTAACAAAATGTAGAATAAAGGCAATGGATTTGAAGAAGATTCTGTGGTAAACTTCTTGAATTGCCCCCCATCAGCATGGACAAGGCCTTTATAGAGCATGTCTTCACCAATAATGTAAGTTTGTCCATCTCAAGCCTTCAAACTTTGTTGTATATATTTGGTTAGGCATGACTGCAACAGCTATTTATTTTTGGTGTTTGCATCAAATTGCTTGTTTAAAGTTTATTATGTAGTTCATAAACAAAAGTTTGTCCTTTCTCAATTTAAGTTTTCAGTTGTACAACCAAGTTCCTTCTTCATACCATGTAAATTAAACTATACAGAGCAAGTGATCTTCTTTTGCACTGCATGTATGCTTCTGTTCTTCATTCCTAATCCAGTGGTGTGGTGAACCTACCCACTATAGCACAATGTCATATTCTGCAATGTCTTAACTATGAACAAAGTCATATCATTCTACTATTATTTAAACCATCTCTTTATTTGCCAATCTGAAATGGTATAAATTAACAGCACACTAACCATTGATACTTATGAGTTCTTGATCTGTAATCCAATGGTGTCGTGAAGCTGCCAACTCCTTCACAATGTCATTTCCTGCCATGTCTTGACCTGAACAATACCATATTGTGTTAATGCAATTTTAAACTATGCCACTTTATTCGTCAGTAAGAAATGTGATGAATTGTCAGCACTGATACTTTTATGTGCAAAACATGTCACCTGTCTGCTTGTTTATCTTTCAGAGTGAGGAAGATATAAGTGTTGAACAAGCGCAGTCTCATCATCTTGCTCAGCTGCTTGCGCTGCAGCTCCCCAGTAGGGCTAACGTTTCTTGAACTCTATTGAAGTGATGTCGGTTTTGTATATTATTTTCTCGGCATGTTTATTTGCACTGGTGGCGATCTTTGATGCCCAGTGTATGTAATCTGCTGTCTGCTTGTGCTTTATTATCATAGTGGCGAACTTTGATGCCCAGTGGATGTAATATGACGTAATTTCTTTATTGTATAGTCTAGGTTTTTTCTTATTCACGATGCTGCAGTTATTTTACTGTATATATATCCTGTCTTCACAGTAAACCGGCTGTCGGTGTCAAAACCGGCGAATCTCGGGTAGGGGGTCCCGAACTGTGTGTCTAGGCGGATGGTAATAGGAGACAAGGGACACGATGTTTTTACCCAGGTTCGGGCCCTCTCGATGGAGGTAAAACCCTACTCCTGCTTGATTAATATTGATGATATGGGTAGTACAAGAGTAGATCTACCACGAGATCAGACAGGATAAACCCTAGAAGCTAGCCTATGGTATGATTGTTGTTCGTCCTATGGACTAAAGCCCTCCGGTTTATATAGACACCAGAGAGGGCTAGGGTTTACACAGAGTCAGTTACAATGGAAGGAGATCTACATATCCGTATTGCCAAGCTTGCCTTCCACGCCAAGGAAAGTCCCATCCGGACATGGGACGAAGTCTTCAATCTTGTATCTTCATAGTCCAATAGTCCGGCCAAAGGTTATAGTCCGGCTATCCGGACACCTCCTAATCCAGGACTCCCTTAGTAGCCCCTGAACCAGGCTTCAATGACGATGAGTCCGGCGCGCAGATTGTCTTCGGCATTGCAAGGCGGGTTCCCCCTCCAAATACTCCATAGAAGATTTTGAACACAAGGATGCTATGCAAAATAAGTTCGACATACCACCGTAGAGAGAATAATATTTACACAAATCTAATCTGCTGACGTATTCTATAGTGTGACATCACACCACAGCCAAGCCTTTATTCGAATCATTTTTACTGTCCCACCTCAGCGCGTTTTGCGAGGCGGTTTCCTTGGCACGTCTTGGCAAGGCAGAGATCGTGTCCCCTTATTTCGAGATTCTCATCAATACAGGCGTGGGTAACCCAACCGCGCCATTGATTATGGCGCTTGGGAGATAAGCGAGTTTTACTAGGCTGGTGGGGACGCATAGTTTCGTCCGCCCATATAAGGGGATAAGGAGCAGCCTTTTCACCCACGCCTTCTTCCTCCTTTGCTCATCCATTTTTGCATACTCGAGCTCCAGCGCCCAAGTCCGCATTTTCTTCCTCAACCTCCTCCAACCATGTCTGGAGCGGGAGGCAAGTGGATGGTCTCCTCCGTCACGGAGGGAGACATCAAAAAGCTGAGGAGAGCCGGATACCCGCTCGACGACATCGCGCACCGGCTCCCAGATGAGGGGCGGCTCATCCCCACCCCCAGGCCCCATGAGAGGGTCGTGTTCCTTACCCGTTTCCTCCGCGGATTGGGATTCCCTCTCCACTCATTCGTCCGGGGGCTCATGTTCTACTACGGCCTGGACTTCCACGATCTGGCCCCAAACTTCATCCTCAACATCTCAGCGTTTATCGTCGTGTGCGAGGCCTTCCTCTGCATCCAACCCCACTTCGGCTTATGGCTGAAGACCTTCAATGTCAAACCGAAGGTAGTGGGCGGCCGCTAGGCGGAGTGCGGAGGCGCCATGGTGGGCAAGATGCCCGACGTCCTATGGCTCGAAGGCTCCTTCATGGAGACCACAAAGGGGGGGCAATCGGGGCGGTTCTACATCACCGACCCGCGTGACCCCAAATGGGTCGCAACCCCCAAATTCCAATCCGGAGCCCCTACGCAGCTCACCTCCTGGAAAGAGAAGGGCCTGCTGTGGGGTAGCTCGGAAGAGCTGACCGGACTCCAAACATGCGTCCAAAACCTGGTGCGCAAGAAGCTCAAAGTCGTCAACGTGGTCCAGGTTATGCTCATCCGCCAGATCATCCCCTGCCAACAACGGGCTTTCAACTTGTGGGAGTTCGACCCGGCCCAGCATCGAACTCTGAGCAGGCTCTTCGACACAACGCACGAAGATGCCTGGAAGGTTCTATTCAAGGGCGCCGAGGCTCCAGCTTCCGCTACCGAGGATCGCGGATTTTGCACGCAGCGCCAAGCCAACGTGGTAAGCTATTTTATCTTTTACAGGATAGTTGTCTTTCATAGTTTGACTCTATGCGGGATCTAAGCCCCCATGCCTTTGACAAGACTGGCAGAGGACGGCCAAACAAATCAACTGTCCTGCTCCTTTGCCCGAAGACCCAGCAGACGCCCGCCTAGAGGAGCTGCTGGTCCCGGCACCTTACGTGGTGCCGGAGAAAAAGGCCAAGAAGGCCACGGGAACTCGAAAGAGTTCCCGGCGCCCGGTGGAGTCGGACTCATCGTCCGATGACTTCGAGGTGCACTCCTCCCCCGGAGAGGAGGAGGAGGAAAGAGAGGTTTCTTCCCCAGCAAGGGGAGAAAAGAAAAGGAAGACCGCCCCAGGAGGGTCCAAGAAGGGGAGGACCCTTCCTCCGGACTACTCCACCAACGCTGCCGACAGCGAGGAGGAGTGGCCGCCCAGGGCCAAGCCCCTGGCGAAGTCGTAAGTATTCGGACACCAGAGTGACTCATAGTGTTCCTGTATTGCACAACTTTCCCTAACGCCGAATATAATCATGCAGTCCGGCCCGAGCCCGGCTCGACGTATCATCGAGCGGCTCCTTGGATTCGTCGGATGTGAATAGCTTTTCACTTTCGACCGCTTCCACCCCTCACCCTACGGACAACGCCGAGGTGTTGTCCCGAAAGGTTCCAAGCCAAGGGGAGGTGGTCCTGGAGGCGCCGCAAGGCGACCTTCCGGACTGCAGACAAAAAGGGAGCAAGGCTCCTAAGGGCTCCAAGTCCGGCCCCGAGCCGAACACCGCACCGGAACCTTCAGTGGTTCCGGAGTCCAGCAGGCGGCCCCCAGCCAAGAAGGGCAAGCCTACCGTGCCGGTGACCTCCGTCCAACCGGAGGCACCGGATAACTTGTTGGAGGTGCTTAACAGCGCCTCCATCGACGAGGAGCACCGCACTATTATGAGTGCGGTGATCCAGAAGGTTCAGTCCGCCAAAAGCGGTCTCACTGAAGCCTGTGCTAGCCTGTTAACAGGTTTTGAGGTATGTAGAGAATATATAAAAATATTACCGCATAGACAGTAGCCCCTGATGCTCTGTTTGGCGTTCACAAGGAAAAGCCGAATAGAGGATCTAATAATATTCGCAGGAGTCTAACATAATTATGTCGATATGCGTATGCAGGCTTCGCTGCTGGCCTCTGCCGCACTGACTGCGGAGGTGGACACACTGAAGCAGAACCTCGAGCGGTCTGAGAAAGAGCTCGGCCTTGCCAAGAGGAATCTCGAGGAGAGCCAAGGTACGTAATGCCTTGTGTAATTATATAAAAGATGCAGTTGCAAAAAATGACAGTATCGTTATTGGTGTCTTAGGGGCCACGACTGAGGTGGCGACCCTGAAGCAAGCGCTTTCCAAGGCCGAAAAGAAGGCGGCCACGGAGCGCACTAAGCGGGAGAAGCATGAGGCGCGAGTTGGCGAGGTACAGCAAGAGCTCCCGGCTCTCGTGAAAAAACAAGAGAGTTTGGAGCTTGACTCAAAGACGCGAGAGTCCGAGCTCGCGACGGCCCTTGAGAGCGTCAAGTCTGCCAAGGCCGAAGCCCAGAAAGCCCTCCAGGAAGTTGAGGCGATGAAGAAGATAGCGGTGGGTAAGGCATTCTTTATGCAAAGCAAGCACGTGAAAGTGAATTACTTGTTACTTACCCGAGTCCGGAGCTCTCCAGGAGCATTCACAGATTTGTCCCGCAGTGTGTCAGATGCTGCCGCCTTCTACCGGGCCGAGGAGGGGAGCTCGACGGAGAAGGTGTTCTGGTCTCAGTATGCTGAGACCGGACACCCGGTGCCCTTGAGCGACCAGCTGAAGCAGCTGGTCGAGCTCCATAAGGTGGCCGAATAGGCCATGAAGGGTCTCATAGTCTGCCTGTGGCCCGGAGAGGCCATTCCTGGGAGCTACTTCGGGCTGGTGAGGCGGCTGGTGGATGCCTGTCCACGGCTTGAAGTCATCAAGCGCTCCGTCTGCATCGAGGGTGCCCGTAGGGCACTTGCCCGTGCTAAAGTGCACTAGGGAAAGATGGATGCTGAGAAGCTTGTGAAGGACGGGCCGCCGCCGAGCAAGGAGCATCGCCACCCTGAGATGTATTACGAGGGTGTCCTGAAGGGTGCCCGCCTTGTGGCGGATGAATGTTCCAAGGATGTAATATTTCATTAAACTTGTTTGTTTTATCCTGTGCGCTGAAGACTTGTTCATATGCGCTATGCAACGCTTGTTTTAATTTAAAATATTACCTTCTATGCGGCCGTTTATTAAATCTGAGAGATGGTGAGTCGTCGGCTTTTGCCCCCATGCCACTAGTGTTGGGGTGTTCGAGGATAAACCTGAGCACTCTTTTTACCATTGTTGGGTCCTTCGAGGGAGGTGCTCAGCCTGGTGAACAAGGCAATCGGACTATAGTGCGTTATCACTCTCACTTAGCCAGAGAATTCTATAATTTTAAATTTCGGCGAAGCCCCTAGTGTTCGGAAGACCGAGCTCGGGGCGCTATACACGCCTTGGGCCGGATAAAGCCGACTCCTTGCTCTAAGCAGCATAAGTCTTTAAGGACTCGAAACCTCTTGAATAGCGACCAGCTCTCGCCCTATCATGACAGTCGGTTTTAGCTTTCTCTACTGAGGTGCTTAGCCCAGCTCAACTGGGGCACAATCGCAGTAGTTCTCCCAGCGCTACCTTAGCCGATATAACGGAACGTAAGGTGCCAAAACTTGGGAGCCGGGCAAACCCAACTATTGACCCAAGACATGATTCGGAGCTGATGCATATAATGCTATAAGTTCGGGGTGCCGCACTTGTGAAAGTGTTCGGACTTCTTACGCCGTATTATGGGGTGCTTAAGCCCCTGGCGTATTAACCGTACCAAAGTGTACGGAGGCTAAATGTCATAAATGAACATATATATGAAAAAGGAATGAATAGAGAACGCAATAATAAGCTGAAGCTAAGCATTGTTTATTCCCAAAGGCTGCACTGAAAGCAGAACGATACAAATAGTGCGATAAGCAAGAGATGGGACTATTTGACATGTCCCCCTCCAGGGGCGGGCTGCGGAACGGTATGTAAGACAGGTATTTTGCTCGTTATAGAGACCACCTGGGAATTCGACGTAGCTTTCTGCCTCCTTGGTTGTTGCATCGTGTGTTCGGCGATTGTACCGCCAGACAGGTCTTCTAGAGAGTAACGTCCTGGAAGTAAGAAAAATGATAGAATCGGCGGCCCCTAGTACGGTTAAGCCGCGTGTTGGGGCGTGCCATGGTCATGCCCCTCCCCCTGTGCCCATGGTATTTTCAGAGTGTAATTATGTACGCCTGGTACTGATTTCGCAGTTTCGCGAGGGCTGGGGTTGGGGCTGCATTGCTATGCTTGCTCGGAACGTGCCAGGCGGTCTTGTTGTAGGTTACTCCGAGCATGCTTGACGGTGTCCGGACGTTTTATTGCCGGACTGGAGAATTGCCTTGAGAGGTTGCTTTGTACTTCTACTACGAGGGCCGCCGTATGCTCCTCTATTCGGAGAGAGCGTTCGGTGCTTCCGTTGACCGTAATGATTCCTTGAGGTCCTGGCATCTTGAGCTTGAGGTATGCGTAGTGAGGCACAGCATTGAACTTTGCAAATGCAGTTCACCCGAGTAGCGCATGATAGCCACTTCGGAGCGGGACTATATCGAAGATTAACTCCTCGCTTCGGAAATTGTCCGGGGATTCAAAAACTACTTCAAGTGTGATTAAGCCCGTGCAATGGTCCTCTACACCTGGTATGACACCTTTAAAGGTAGTCTTTGTGGGTTTGATCCTTAAGGGATCTATGCCCATTTTGTGCATCGTGTCCTGATAAAGCAGGTTCAGGCTGCTGCCGCCGTCCATAAGGATTCGGGTGAGGTGAAATCCGTCAATGATTGGGTCGAGAACCAATGCGGCAAATCCGCCATGGAGAATACTAGTGGGGTGGTCCCTTCAATCGAAAGTGATCGGGCAGGAGGACCACGGGTTGAACTTTGGGGCGACTGGCTCCAACGCGTATAAGTCCCTTAGCGCATGCTTCCGTTCCCTCTTGGGGATGTGGGTTGC
This sequence comes from Triticum aestivum, assembly GCF_018294505.1. NCBI lineage: Eukaryota > Viridiplantae > Streptophyta > Magnoliopsida > Poales > Poaceae > Triticum > Triticum aestivum. The sequence goes on from NC_057803.1 coordinate 507,447,730, forward strand.
GTATATCATGTTCACCGTCCGCACTTGTGGAGGGAAGCCCTTCTGTCCACTATTATTCGGCGACCGAGGCTCCTCCTCGTCGTCGCTATGTAGCCCCTTGTCTCTGTTCTCGGCATTTATCTTGCCGGCCTGCTTGAACACCCAACAATCCCTGTTGGTGTGTTTGGCTGGTTTTTCGGGGGTGCCATGTATCTGGCAAGAGCAATCGAGTATACGGTCCAAACTGGACGGGCCCGGAGTGTTTCTTTTGAATGGCTTTTTCCGTTGACTGGGTTTAGAGCCTCTGAATCTGGCATTAACTGCCGTATCTTCACTGTTGTCGCTATTAATGCGGCACTTGTGCTTGTTGCGACGCGACCTACCATTGCTGTCCTTGGTATCCGAATTACCAGGGCTCTTGGTCATGTTATTGCTACGAGCCAGCCAGCTGTCTTCTCCCGCGCAAAAGCGGGTCGTGAGCGTCGTGAGGGCTGCCATAGATTTCGGCTTTTCCTGTCCAAGGTGCCGGGCAAGCCACTCGTCATGGATGTTATGCTTGAAGGCTGCTAGGGCCTCCGTGTCCGGACAGTCGACAATTTGATTTTTCTTGGTTAGGAACCGTGTCCAGAATTGTCTGGCAGATTCTTCTGGCTGCTGGATTATGTGGCTCAGGTCATCAGCGTCTGGTGGTCGCACATACGTGCCCTGGAAATTGTCGAGGAATGCGGCTTCTAGGTCCTCCCAACAACCAATTGATTCTGCTGGCAAGCTGTTAAGCCAATGCCGAGCTGGTCCTTTAAGCTTGAGTTGGAGGTATTTGATGGCGTGTAGGTCGTCACCACGGGCCATGTGGATATGAAGGAGATAGTCCTCGATCCATACCGCAGGATCTGTTGTGCCATCGTATGATTCAATGTTTACGGGTTTGAAACCCTCTGGGATTTGATGATCCATTACTTCATCTGTGAAGCATAGTGGGTGTGCGGCACCTCTGTACTAGGCTATATCACGACGTAGCTCAAATGAGCTTTGTCTGCTGTGTTTGGCCCGGCCGGATTTACTATATCCGGCGTGACGATTATCGTCTCGTGATGTGGGGCGCCCGCGCGATCCGTAGATCGATCTTGTTTGCCTTGCCTTGTCCTCCAACATATCTCGCAGGTCTGGCACGTTTCCCCATGTCTTGGTATTTTTGAACGACGTCGGGATGTGGCTTGAGTGGAGGGCCGGGAGGCCTCGCTGTCGCGGCCGCGAGGTGGCCGGTCAGCCGCCTCATGCACTGGTGATGTAGGTTCAAGTGCTTCCTCCTCTAATCGGGGTAGCAACCTGCGCTTTGGGTAGCTCTTGGAGGGGCGTTCGAATTCGTACTCCTCGACCGCAAGGACATCAGTCCATCTGTCGGCTAGCAAGTCTTGATCAGCTCTAAGTTGTTGCTGCTTTTTCTTAAGGCTATTTGCCTTGGCCATAAGCATGCGCTTGAAGCGCTCTTGTTCGACGGGATCCTCAGGCACGACAAATTCGTCGTCGCCGAGGCTTGCCTCGTCTTCGGAGGGAGGCATGTAATTGTCATCCTCCTCTTCTCTATCTGCCGCTCTCTCAGGGGGGCTGGCTTCTCCGTCCTCCTGCACTGAATCTTGCTGGAGGGAGTTGTCTTCGGCACTGTCCAGGGTGTTATTATCTCCCGTGCCGGTATCACTGTTTTTGTTTTGGCGGGATTTAGAGCAGCGCCGCTGACGCTGGCGCTTGGGTTGCTTTTTAGAGGGGCCTTCGCCCGCGTCACCATTGCTTTCTTTGGGTGTATCCACCATATATATGTCATATGACGAGGTGGCTTTCCAGTGCCCTATAGGCGCTGGTTCCTGTTCGTCTCCTACATCGTCGTCCATACCGTCGATGTCTTCGGAGTCGATGTCTAGCATGTCGGTTAAATCATCGACAGTGGCTACGAAGTGGGTGGTGGTTGGGCGTCAAATTTCTTTGTTGTCTGCATCCCAATCCTGCCGGTCATAATCCGGCCAGGACTCTCCTGACAAAGAGAGAGATCTTAGTGAATTCAGGATGTCGCTGAAGGGCGAGTGCTGAAAGATATCTGCGGCGGTGAATTCCATGATAGGCGCCCAATTGGATTCGATTGGAAGGGGCGCGGGGGGTTCGGAGTCCGGAGAAGAGTCCGGCACTTTGAAGTCACGGGCTTCACAGAGGATAAGGCCGGTGTCCGGCTTGATCGCCGTTGAGACTGCAGCCCCCGCGGTGGGGTCTAGCCACCCGTCCTCGATTGGCGCAGTGGGCTCCGAGCTAAGGGTCGGAGCGGATGCGGGCGCGGACTTCAGGGCACTGTTCGGCGGCAGAGTTAAATCATGCCCATCGTGATAGTGCGGCGCGCCCGGCTACGGCTCGAATCCGTCGAAGATCAAGACTCTGCATGTTGGGGAACATTGCAGAAAAACAAAAAAATTCCTACGGTTTTACCAAGATCATTCTAGGAGTTCATCTAGCAACGAGTGATCGGATTGCATATACATACCTTTGTAGATCACGCGCGGAAGCGTTCAAAGAACGGGGATGAGGAAGCCGTACTCGACGTGATCCAAATCACCGGAGATCCTAGCGCCGAACGGACGGCACCTCCGCGTTCAACACACGTACGGTCAGCGTGACGTCTCCTCCTTCTTGATCCAGCAAGGGGGAAGGAGAGGTTGAGGAAGATGGCTCCAGCAGCAGCACGACGGCGTGGTTGTGGTGGAGCTGCAGTACTCCGGCAGGGCTTCGCCAAGCTATATGGAGGAGGAGGATATGTTGGAGAGGGAGAGGGAGGCACCAAAGGAAAAGGTGAGAGTTCCTCCATCCCCCCCACTATATATAGGGGGGCCTAGGGGGGGCGCCAGCCCTAGGAGATGCAATCTTCTAGGGGGCGGCGGCCAAGGGGTGGGGGGCTTGCCCCCCAAGCAAGGGGCGCCCCCCCCTTTAGGGTTTCCCCCACCCTAGGCGCATGGGCCCTAGGGGAAGTGGCGCCCCAGCCCACTTTGGGCTGGATCCCTTCCCACTTCAGCCCATGGGGCCCTCCGGGATAGGTGGCCCCACCCGGTGGACCCCCGGGACCCTTCCGGTGGTCCCGATACAATACCGGTGACCCCGAAACTTGTCCCGATGGCCGAAATAGAACTTGCTATATATAATTCTTTACCTCCGGACCATTTCGGAACACCTCGTGACGTCCGTGATCTCATCCGGGACTCCGAACAACATTCGGGTTACTGCATATACATATCCCTACAACCCTAGCATCACCGAACCTTAAGTGTGTAGACCCTACGGGTTCGGGAGACATGTAGACATGACCGAGATCGCTCTCCGGTCAATAACCAACAGCGGGATATGGATACCCATGTTGGCTCCCACATGCTCCTCGATGATCTGATCGGATGAACCACGATGTCGAGGATTCAAGCAACCCCGTATAAAATTCCCTTTGTCAATCGGTATGCTACTTGCCCGAGATTCGATCGTCGGTATCCCAATACCTCGTTCAATCTCGTTACCGGCAAGTCACTTTACTCGTACCGTAATGCATGATCCCGTGACCAGACACTTGGTCACTTTGAGCTCATAATGATGATGCATTACCGAGTGGGCCCAGTGATACCTCTCCGTCACACGGAGTGACGAATCCCAGTCTTGATCCGTGTCAACCCAACAGACACTTTCGGAGATACCCGTAGTATACCTTTATAGTCACCCAGTTACTTTGTGACGTTTGGTATACCCAAAGCACTCCTACGGTATCCGGGAGTTACACGATCTCATGGTCTAAGGAAAGGATACTTGACATTGGAAAAACTCTAGCAAACGAACTATACGATCTTATGCTATGTTTAGGATTGGGTCTTGTCCATCACATCATTCTCCTAATGATGTGACCTCGTTATCAATGACATCCAATGTCCATAGTCAGTAAACCATGACTATCTGTTGATCAACGAGCTAGTCAACTAGAGGCTTACTAGGGACATGTTGGTGTCTAAGTATTCACACATGTATTACGATTTCCGGATAACACAATTATAGCATGAATAAAGACAATTATCATGAACAAGGAAATATAATAATAATGCTTTTATTATTGCCTCTAGGGCATATTTCCAACAGTCTCCCACTTGCACTAGAGTCAATAATCTAGTTACATTGTGATGAATCGAACACCCATGGAATTCTGGTGTTGATCATGTTTTGCCCTAGGGAGAGGTTTAGTCAACGGATCTGCTACATTTAGGTCCGTATGTACTTTACAAATATCTATGTCTCCATCTTGAACATTTTCACGAATGGAGTTGAAGCGACGCTTGGTGTGCCTTGTCTTCTTGTGAAATCTGGGCTCCTTGGCAAGAGCAATAGCTCCAGTGTTGTCACAGAAGAGCTTGATCGGCCCCGACGCATTGGGTATGACTCCTAGGTCGGTGATGAACTCCTTCATCCAAATTGCTTCATGCGCTGCCTCCGAGGCTGCCATGTATTCTGCTTCACATGTAGATCCCGCCACGACGCTCTGCTTGCAACTGCACTAGCTTACTGCCCCACCATTCAAAATATACACGTATCCGGTTTGTGACTTGGAGTCATCCAGATCTGTGTCAAAGCTAGCGTCGACGTAACCTTTTATGACGAGCTCTTCGTCACCTCCATAAACGAGAAACATTTCCTTAGTCCTTTTCAGGTACTTCAGGATATTCTTGACCGCTGTCCACTGTTCCTTGCCGGGATTACTTTGGTACCTTCCTACCAAACTTACGGCAAGGTTTACATCGGGTCGGGTACACAGCATGTCATACATAATAGAACCTATGGTTGAGGCATAGGGGATGACACTCATCTCTTCTATATCTTCTGCCGTGGTCGGACATTGAGCTGAGCTCAATTTCACACCTTGTAACACAGGCAAGAACCCCTTCTTAGATTGATCCATATTGAATTTCTTCAATATCTTATCAAGGTATGTGCTTTGTGAAAGACGTATGAGGCGTCTTGATCTATCTCTATAGATCTTGATGCCTAATATATATGCAGCTTCTCCAAGGTCCTTCATTGAAAAACTCTTATTCAAGTAGGCCTTAATGCTGTCCAAGAGTTATATATCATTTCCCATCAAAAGTATGTCATCTACATATAATATGAGAAATGCTACAGAGCTCCCACTCACTTTCTTGTAAACACAGGCTTCTCCATAAGTCTGTGTAAACCCAAACGCTTTGATCATCTCATCAAAGCGAATGTTCCAACTCCGAGATGCTTGCACCAGCCCATAAATCGAGCGTTGGAGCTTGCACACCTTGTCAGCATTCTTAGGATCGACAAAACCTTCCGGCTGCATCATATACAATTCTTCCTTAAGGAAACCATTAAGGAATGCCGTTTTGACGTCCATTTGCCATATCTCATAATCATAGAATGCAACAATTGCTAACATGATTCAGACAGACTTTAGCTTCGCTACCGGTGAGAAAGTCTCATCGTAGTCAACCCCTTGAACTTGTCGATAACCCTTAGCGACAAGCCGAGCTTTATAGATGGTCAAATTACCATCCGCGTCTGTCTTCTTCTTAAAGATCCATTTATTTTCTATGGCTCGCCGCTCAACAGGAAAGTCAGTCAAAGTCCATACTTCGTTTTCATACATGGATCCTATCTCGGATTTCATGGCTTCTAGCCATTTGTCGGAATCCGGGCCCGCCATCGCTTCTTCATAGTTCGAAGGTTCACCGTTGTCTAACAACATGATTTCCAAGACAGGGTTGCCGTACCAATCTGGTGCGGAATGTGTCCTTGTGGACCTTCAAATTTCAGTAGGAGCTTGATCAGAAGTATCTTGATCATCATCATTAACTTCCTCTCTAGTTGGTTCAGGCACCTCAGGAACATTCTCTTGAGTTGCGCCATTTTCCGGTTCAAGAGGTAATACTTCATCAAGTTCTACTTTCCTCCCACTAACTTCTTTCGAGAGAAACTCCTTCTCTAGAAAGGATCCATTCTTGGCAACAAAGATCTTGCCTTCGGATATGAGGTAGAAGGTATACCCAATAGTTTCTTTAGGGTATCCTATGAAGACGCATTTTTCTGACTTGGGTTCGAGCTTTTCAGGTTGAAGTTTCTTGACATAAGCATAGCATCCCCAAACTTTTAGAAACGACAACTTAGGTTTCTTCCCAAACCATAATTCATACGGTGTCATCTCAACGGATTTCGACGGATCCCTATTTAAAGTGAATGCGGCAGTCTCTCAAGCATAGCCCCAAAAAGATAGCGGTAAATCGGTAAGAGACATCATAGATCGCACCATATCTAATAGAGTGCGATTACGACATTTGGACACACCATTACGTTGAGGTGTTCCAGGCGGCGTGAGTTCTGAAACTATTCCACATTTTCTTAAGTGTGTGCCAAATTCGTGACTCAAGTATTCTCCTCCACGATCTGATCGCAAAAACTTGATTTTTCTGTCACGTTGATTCTCAACCTCACTCTGAAATTCCTTGAACTTTTCAAAGGTTTCAGACTTGTGTTTCATTAAGTAGACATACCCATATCTACTCAAGTCACCAGTGAGGGTGAGAACATAACGATAGCCACCGCGAGCCTCAACGCTCATTGGACCGCACACATCAATATGTATGATTTCCAATAAGTTGGTTGCTCGTTCCATTGTTCCTGAGAACGGAGTCTTGGTCATTTTACCCATGAGGCATGGTTCGCACGTGTAAAATGATTCATAATCAAGAGACTCTAAAAGTCCATCAGCATGGAGCTTCTTCATGCGTTTGACACCTATGTGACCAAGGCGGCAGTGCCACAAGTATGTGGGACTATGATTATCAATCTTACATCTTTTGGTACTCACACTATGAACATGTGTAGCATTACGCTCGAGATTCATTAAGAATAAACCATTCACCATCGGAGCATGACCATAAAACATATCTCTCCTATAAATAGAACAACCATTATTCTCGGATTTAAATGAGTAGCCATCTCGAATTAAACGAGATCCTGATACAATGTTCATGCTCAAAGCTGGCACTAAATAACAATTATTAAGGTTTAAAACTAATCCTGAAGGTAAATGTAGAGGTAGCGTGCCGACGGCGATCACATTGACCTTGGAACCATTCCCGACGCGCATCGTCACCTCGTCCTTCGCCAGTCTCCGCTTATTCCGCAGATCCTGTTTTGAGTTACAAATGTGAGCAACCGCACCGGTATCAAATACCCAGGAGCTACTACGAGTACTGGTAAGGTACACATCAATTACATGTATATCACATATACCTTTCGTGATGCCGGCCTTCTTGTCCGCTAAGTATTTGGGGCAGTTCCGCTTCCAGTGACCACTTCCCTTGCAATAAAAGCACTCAGTCTCGGGCTTGGGTCCATTCTTTGGCTTCTTCCCGGCAGCTTGCTTGCCGGGCGCGGCAACTCCCTTGCCGTCCTTCTTGAAGGCTTTCTTACCCTTGCCCTTCTTGAACTTAGTGGTTTTATTCACCATCAACACTTGATGTTCCTTTTTGACTTCTACCTCTGCTGATTTCAGCATTGCAAATACTTCAGGAATGGTCTTTTCCATCCCCTACATATTGAAGTTCATCACAAAGCTCTTGTAGCTCGGTGGAAGCGACTGAAGGATTCTGTCAATGACCGCGTCATCCGGGAGATTAACTCCCAGCTGAGTCAAGCGGTTATGCAACCCAGACATAGTGAGTATGTGCTCACTGACAGAACTGTTTTCCTCCATCATACAGCTGAAGAACCTGTTGGAGACTTGATATCTCTCGACCCGGGCATGAGCTTGGAAAACCATTTTCAGCTCTTCGAACATCTCATATGCTCCGTGTCTCTCAAAATGCTTTTGGAGCCCCGGCTCTAAGCTGTAAAGCATGCCGCACTGAACGAGGGAGTAGTCATCGGTACGTGCCTGCCAAGCGTTCATAACATCTTGTTCTGCAGGGAGAACAGGTACGTCACCTAGCGGTGCTTGTAGGACATAATCTTTCTTGGCAGCTATGAGGATGATCATCAGGTTCCGGACCCAGTCCATGTAGTTGCTGCCATCGTCTTTCAGCTTGGTTTTCTCTAGGAACGCGTTGAAGTTGAGGACTACATTGGCCATTTGATCTACAAGACATATTGTAAAGAGTTTAGACTAAGTTCATGATAATTAAGTTCATCTAATCAAATTATTCAATGAATTCCCACTTAGATAGACATCCCTCTAGTAATCTAAGTATAACATGATCCGAGTTAACTAGGCCATGTCCGATCATCACGTGAGACGGACCAGTCAACATCGGTGAACATCTTCATGTTGATCGTATCTTCTATACGACTCATGCTCGACCTTTCGGTCTTCTGTGTTCCGAGGCCATGTCTTTACATGCTAGGCTCGTAAAGTCAACCTAAGTGTTTGCATGTGTAAATCTGTCTTACACCCGTTGTATGTGAATGTTGGAATCTAACACCCGATCATCACGTGGTGCTTCGAAACAACAAACTGTCGCAACGGTGCACAGTTAGGGGGGACACTTTCTTGAAATTATTATGAGGGATCATCTTATTTACTACCGTCATTCTAAGTAAACAAGATGCAGAAACATGATAAACATCACATGCAATCAAATAATAAAAGTGACATGATATGGCCAATATCACATAGCTCCTTTGATCTCCATCTTGGGGCTCCATGATCATCTTGTCACTGGCATGACACCATGATCTCCATCATCATGATCTCCATCATCGTGTCTCCATGAAGTTGCTCACCAACTATTACTTCTACTACTACGGCTAACGCGTTTAGCAATAAAGTAAAGTAATTTACATGGCGTTTCTCAATGACACGCAGGTCATACAAAAAATAAAGACAACTCCTATGGCTCCTGCCGGTTGTCATACTCATTGACATGCAAGTCGTGATTCTTATTACAATAGCATGAACATCTCATACATCACATATATATCATTCATCATTCATCACAACTTTGGCCATATCACATCACAGAACACTTGCTGCAAAAACAAGTTAGACGTCCTCTAATTGTTGTTGCAAGTTTTACGTGGCTGAAATAGGGTTCTAGCAAGAACATTTTCTGACCTACGTGAAAGCCACAACGTGATTTGTCAACTTCTATTTACCCTTCATAAGGACCCTTTTCATCAAATCCGCTCCAACTGAAGTGGGAGAGACAGACACCCGCCAGCCACCTTATGCAACTTGTGCATGTTAGTCGGTGGAACCGGTCTCACGTAAGCGTACGTGTAAGGTTGGTCCGGGCCGCTTCATCCCACAATACCGTTGAAGCAAAATAAGACTAGTAGCGGCAAGAAAGTTGACAACATCTACGCCCACAACAAATTGTGTTCTACTCGTGCAAAAGGAACTACGCATAGACCTAGCTCATGATGCCACTGTTGGGGAACGTTGCAGAAAAACAAAAATTTTCCTACGGCTTCACCAAGATCCATCTAGGAGTTCATCTAGCAACGAGTGATCGGATTGCATCTACATAACTTTGTAGATCACGTGCGGAAGCGTTCAAAGAACGGGGATGAGGAAGCCGTACGGACGGCACCTCCGCGTTCAACACACGTACGGTCAGCGTGACGTCTCCTCCTTCTTGATCCAGCAAGGGGGAAGGAGAGGTTGAGGAAGATGGCTCCAGCAGCAGCATGACAGTGTGGTGGTGGTGGAGCTGCAGTACTCCGGCAGGGCTTCACCAAGCTCTATGGAGGAGGAGGATGTGTTGGAGAGGGAGAGGGAGGCAACAAAGGCAAAGGTGAGAGGTCCTCCATCCCCCCCCACTATATATAGGGGGGCCTAGGGGGGGGCGCCGGCCCTAGGAGATGCAATCTCCTAGGGGGCGGCGGCCAAGGGGTGGGGGGCTTGCCCCCCAAGCAAGGGGGCGCCCCCCCTTTAGGGTTTCCCCCACCCTAGGCGCATGGGCCCTAGGGGAAGTGGCGCCCCAGCCCACTTTGGGCTGGATCCCTTCCCACTTCAGCCCATGAGGCCCTCCGGGATAGGTGGCCCCACCCGGTGGACCCCCGGGACCCTTTCGGTGGTCCCGGTAGAATACCGGTGACCCCGAAACTTGTCCCGATGGCCGAAATAGCACTTCCTATATATAATTCTTTACCTCCAGACCATTCTGGAACTCCTCATGACGTCCGGGATCTCATCCGGGATTCCGAACAACATTCGGGTTACTGCATATACATATCCCTACAACCCTAGCGTCACCAAACCTTAAGTGTGTAGACCCTACGGGTTCGGGAGACATGTAGACATGACCGAGATCGCTCTCTAGTCAATAACCAACAGCGGGATCTGGATACCCATGTTGGCTCCCACATGCTCCTCGATGATCTCATCGGATGAACCACGTTGTCGAGGATTCAAGCAACCCCGTATACAATTCCCTTTGTCAATCGGTATGCTACCTGCCCGAGATTCGATCGTCGGTATCCCAATACCTCGTTCAATCTCATTACCGGCAAGTCACTTTACTCGTACCGTAATGCATGATCCCGTGACCATACACTTGGTCACTTTGAGCTCATAATGATGATGCATTACCGAGTGGGCCCAGTGATACCTCTCCGTCACACGGAGTGACAAACCCCAGTCTTGATCCGTGTCAACCCAACAGACACTTTTGGAGATACCCATAGTATACCTTTATATTCACCTAGTTACGTTGTGACGTTTGGTACACCCAAAGCACTCCTACGGTATCCGGGAGTTACACGATCTCATGGTCTAAGGAAAGGATACTTGACATTGGAAAAACTCTAGCAAACGAACTATACGATCTTATGCTATGTTTAGGATTGGGTCTTGTCCATCACATCATTCTCCTAATGATGTGATCTCGTTATCAATGACATCCAATGTCCATAGTCAGGAAACCATGACTATCTGTTGATCAACGAGCTAGTCAACTAGAGGCTTACTAGGGACATGTTATTGTCTAAGTATTCACACATGTATTACGATTTCCGGATAACACAATTATAGCATGAATAAAGACAATTATCATGAACAAGGAAATATAATAATAATGCTTTTATTATTGCCTCTAGGGCATATTTCCAATACTGCGGATGTCAGCCGTGTAGTTCAAACTTCCGAATCTGACCTGATGGCCAGGGGCGTAGCTTTCAATCTGCTCTAGATGGCCAAACGAATTGGCCCGCAATGCAAAGCCGCCGAATACAAAGATCTATCCGAGGAGAAAAGTCTCATCCTAGACTGCATCGCCAATGATGGTCAAAGGAGCCATCACGCCTTACGACGACAACACAGAGGAACTCTCAATGAAAGCACCAATGTCGGTGTCAAAACCGGCAGATCTCGGGTAGGGGGTCCCGAACTGTGCGTCTAGGCGGATGGTAACATGAGACAAGGGACACGATGTTTTTACCCAGGTTCGGGCCCTCTCGATGGAGGTAAAACCCTACTCCTGCTTGATTAATATTGATGATATGGGTAGTACAGGAGTAGATCTACCACGAGATCAGAGAGGCTAAACCCTAGAAGCTAGCCTATGCTATGATTGTTGTTCGTCCTATGGACTAAAGCCCTCCGGTTTATATAGACACCGGAGAGGGCTAGGGTTTACACAGAGTCGGTTACAATGGAAGGAGATCTACATATCGGTATTGCCAAGCTTACCTTCCACGCCAAGGAAAGTCCCATCCGGACACGGGACAAAGTCTTCAATCTTGTATCTTCATAGTCCAATAGTCCGGCCAAAGGTTATAGTCCGGCTATCCGGACACCCCCTAATCCAGGACTCCCTCACCGGCCAAACCGTAAAATTATGGTACATAATCGGGCCGTCATGCAATCGTGATGTAGGTTGGGCCTGAAACGTGCCGAACAGCTCACGGGCCGGCAGCAGCCTGAAATGAACCCCCGCCCATGATTGTGTGAATCAAATCATGGGCTTTTAACAGGCCAAAATTGTGTCCGTCCTTGTTTGGCCCAATCAGATATCAGCTGCGAGCAGGCCGGATGCAAGCCAGGTCGTAGTTAGGCCCAACTATATGACGGGCTTTTAACAGGGCGAAATTAATATGGGGCCAAAATGTTAAACGGGCCCTTAATAGGCCAAAACTAATATCAGGCCGAATTACTAAGTGGGCCTTTAGCAAGTGGGCCCAAAAGCATAGTGTCCAGTGTTGATGGGCCGAATCTGATATGGGCCATAATTGAGCCCGAAGCCTCTTAAAGGGCCGGACCTGATCTGGGCCGTAATTCGGCCCAGAACGTGGTAGGCTTTTAACGGGCCGGATCTCATATGGGCCACTATTAGGCCCGGAGCGTGGCAGGCATTTGGCCCAAAACATGGCAGCCAGTTAATGGGCCGACCTACTAGGGTCCTCAAAATCTTGTGGGCCTACAGCAGGGCCGGCCCATTAATGACGGCGAAATTTCATGGGCCTTTAGCTGGGCCGGCCCATTATGATCCGCAAGAATCTTGTGGGCCTTTACCTGGGCCAGCCCATTATGGCACGCAAAAATCTTGTGGGCATTTACCTGGGCCGGCCCATTATGGCCCGCAAAATCTTGTGGGCCTTTAGCTGGGCCAGCCCATTATGGTCCGCAAAATCTCGTGGGCCTTTAGCTGGGCCGGCCCATTATGGTCCGCAAAATTTTGTGGGCCTTAAGTTGGGCCGGCCCGTTTAAACTTGATGGGCCGATCCACGTGTCAACATATCATAGGCGCGTCTCGCCCATTGGATGAGTGACACATGTGCCAACGCGGACCTGACACGTGTCTCCTCCAGCCAATGATGATTTTACATGTGGAAAATCCCCATTGGTCGGGGCTGTTAACGGGTTATCGGATCCAAAACCCGACCCGATAGCTTAACGGCGTTCCGTTACGGTGGATGCCACGTGTCGGTCACCCTTGACGAAAGCACTTCTGTGATGCGCGATTTATCGTCATGGAAGTGAACACTTCCTTGATGATAATTTTGGTAATGTCATGGAACACTTCTACGACAACACAAGTATGACTATCTTGATTCTGTCATAAATTTGTCATGGATGTACATGCATGACAAAAAACGTGACCTACTGTGACAAACACGTATCATCACGGAAGTGTATTTTTTTGTAGTGAAAAGGTGTTGATAACCCACAAGTATAGGGGATGAATTGTAGCCTCTTTCGATAAGTAAGAGTGTCGAACCCAACGAGGAGCTAAAGGTAGAACAAATATTCCCTCAAGTTCTATCGACCACCGATACAACTCTACGCACACTTAACATTCGCTTTACCTAGAACAAGTATGAAACTAGAAGTACTTTGAAGGTGTTGTTGGATAGGTTTGCAAGATAATAAAGAGCGCGTAAATAAAATCTAGGGGCTGTTTAGATAAAGACACAACTAAGTTAGTTTTAGTAGAGAGCTTGTTGTCACACAAGAAAGTTATTTGTCCCTAGGCAATCGATAACTAGACCCGTAATCATTATTGCAATTTTATTTGAGGGAGAGGTGTAAGCTAACATACTTTCTCTTCTTGGATCATATGCACTTATGATTGGAACTCTAGCAAGCATCTGCAACTACTAAAGATCATAAGGTAAGACCCAACCATAGCATTAAAGTATCAAGTCCTCTTTATTACCATACACCATGACCCAGTTATCCATGTTTGTGTTTCAGTCACTCACGCAACACAGACAATAAGCAAACCATGAACATATTGCAAACCCTACAGCGGGAATCCCTCATGCTTGCGCGACACAGAGAGCAACATAGGACAGAACCAATAATAAAACATGCAACTCAAACCAATCACGATCATCAATTAACCCATAGGACAAAATGAATCTACTCAAACATCATAGGAGCCATACATCATTGGGAAATAATGTATAGTGTTGAGCACCATGTTTAAGTAGATATTACAGCGGCTAAAAGAGGGGTTACACCGCTACATAGAGGGGGGAAGAGTTGGTGATGACGGCGGTGAGGTTGTTGGTGTAGATTGCGGTGATGATGATGGCCCCGGCGGCGTTCCGGCGCCACCGAAAGCGATGGGGAGAGAGCCCCCCTCCTTCTTCTTCTTCTTCCTTGACCTTCTCCCTAGATGGGAGAAGGGTTTCCCCTCTGGTCCTTGGTCTCCATGGCGTGGGAGGGGCGAGAGCCCCTCCGAGATTGGATCTATGTCTCTGTCTCCCTCTGTTTGTGCCTTCCCAGATCTGGCCTTTCACCGTTTCTTTTAAAACCGAAGATTCGTAACTCTGATTGGGCTGAATTTTGGACACGATCTCTATCAGAAATTAGCTTTCTTGCGGCGAAAGAAGGGTTCCAACCGCCTTACGGGGTGGCCACGAGGGTTAGGGGCGCCCCCTGCCTCGTGGCCCACTCGGGCATCATCTCGCGATGATTGCACTTCCTAAAATTCATAAATATTCCCAAAAAAAAATCTTCGTCACTTTTTATCCCGTTTGGACTCCGTTTGATATAAATTTTCCGCGAAACAAAAAACATGCAACAAACAGGAACTTGCACTGGGCACTGGATCAATATGTTAGTCCCAAAAATAGTATAAAAGGTTGCCAAAAGTATATGAAAGTTGTAGAATATTGGCATGGAACAATCAAAAATTATAGATACGACGGAGACATATCACTACGCCCGGTCCTTGAGAAGGTTAAAACAACACTAACTTGACAAACTATCGTTGTGGTTTTGATGCATAGGTAAGAACGGTTCTTGCTCAGCCCGTAGCAGCCATGTAAAATTTGCAACAACAAAGTAGAGGACGTCTAACTTGTTTTTGCAGGGCATGTTGTTATGTGATATGGCCAAGACACGATGCTATATTTATTGTATGAGATGATCATATTTTGTAATGGAGTTATCGGCAACTGGCAGGAGCCATCTGGTTGTTGCTTTATTTTATGCAATGCAATCGCCTTCTAACTGCTTTACTTTGTCACTAAGTAGTAGCGATAGTCGTAGAAGCAATAGTTGGTGAGACAATAACGATGCTACGATGGAGATCAAGGTGTCGTGCCGGTGACTGCTACCTCTTGAGCATTGCGTTAGTTTTCCCTTGAAGAGGAAAGGTTGATGCAGTAGAGTAGCATAAGTATTTCCCTTAGTTTTTGAGAACGAAGGTATAAATCCAGTAGGAGGCCACGCTCAAGTCCCTTGCACCTACACAAACAAATAAAAACCTCGCAACCAACACAATAAAGGGGTTGTCAATCCCTTCATGGTCACTTACGAAAGTAAGATCTGATAGATATGATAAGATTATATTTCTGGTATTTTTATAATAAAGATGCAAAGTAAAATAAAAGGCAATAAAAATAGCTAAGTGTTGGAAGATTAATATGATGGAAAATAGACCCCGGGGCCATAGGTTCCACTAGTGGCTTCTCTCAAGAGCATAAGTATTATGGTGGGTGAACAAATTACTATTGAGCAATCGATAGATTAAGCATAGTTATGAGAATATCTAGGTATGATCATGTATATAGGCATCACGTCCGTGACAAGTAGACCGACTCCTGCCTGCATCTACTACTATTACTCCACACATCGACCGCTATCCAGCATGCATCTAGAGTATTAAGTTCAAAAGAACAGAGTAATGCTTTAAGTAAGATGACAGGATATAGAGGGATAAACTCATGCAATATGATATAAACACCATCTTGTTATCCTCGATGGCAACAATACAATATGTGCCTTGCTGCCCCTGCTGTCACTGGGAAAGGACACCGCAAGATTGAACCCAAAGCTAAGAAGTTCTCCCATTGCAAGAAAGATCAATCTAGTAGGCCAAACCAAACTGATAATTCGAAGAGACTTGCAAAGATAACCAATCATACATAAAAGAATTCAGAGAAGATTCAAATATTGTTCATAGATAAACATGATCATAAACCCACAATTCATCGGTCTCAACAAACACACCGCAAAAGAAGATTACATCGAATAGATCTCCACAAGAATCATGGAGAACTTTGTATTGAGATCCAAAGAGAGAGAAGAAGCCACCTAGCTAATAACTATGGACCCGAAGGTCTGAGGTAAACTACTCACACATCATCGGAGAGGCTATGGTGTTGATGTAGAAGCCCTCCGTGATCAATGTCCCCTCTGGCAGGACGCCCGAAAAGGACCCAAGATGGGATCTCACGGGTACAGAAGGTTGCGACGGTGGAATTAGGTTTTCGTGGATGCTTCTGTTGGTTTGGGGGTACGTAGGTATATATAGGAGGAAGAAGTACGTCGGTGGAGCAACATGGGCCCCACGAGGGTGGAGGACGCCCCCCCTGCCTCGTTCTCTCCTGGTTGCTTTCTTGACGTAGGGTCCAAGTCCTCTGGATCACGTTCTTTCCAAAAATCAAGCTCCCGAAGGTTTCATTCCATTTGGACTCAGTTTGATGTTCTATTTCTGCGAAACTCTGAAATAGGCAAAAAACAGCAATTTGGGCTGGGCCTCTGGTTAATAGGTTAGTCCCAAAAATAATATAAAAGTGTATAACAAAGCCCATTAACCATCCAAAATATAATATAATATAGCATGAAGCAATAAAAAATTATATATACATTGGAGACGTATCAAGCATCCCCAAGCTTAATTCCTGCTCATCCTCGAGTAGGTAAATGATAAAAACAAAAAATTTGATGCGGAATGCTACTTGGCATAATTTTCAATGTCATTCTCTTAATTGTGGTATGAATGTTCAGATCCGAAAGATTCAAGACAAAAGTTTAATATTGACATAAAAATAATAATACTTCAAGCATACAAACTAAGCAATTATGTCTTCTCAAAATAACATGGCCAAAGAAAGTTATCCCTACAAAATCATATAGTCTGGCTATGCTCTATCTTCACCACACAAAATATTTAAATCATGCACAACCCCGATGACAAGCCAAGCAATTGTTTCATACTTTTGGTGTTCTCAAACTTTTTCAATCTTCACGCAATACATGAGCGTGAGCCATGGACATAGCACTATATGTGGAATAGAATGGTGGTTGTGGAGAAGACAAAATGAGAAGATAGTCTCACATCAACTAGGCGTATCAACGGGCTAAGGAGATGCCCATCAATAGATATCAATGTGAGTGAGTAGGGATTGCCATGCAACGAATGCACTAGAGCTATAAGTATATGAAAGCTCAACAAAAGAAACTAAGTGGGTGTGCATCCAACTCGCTTGCTCACGAAGACCTAGGGAATTTTGAGGAAGCCCATCATTGGAATATACAAGCCAAGTTCTATAATGAAAAATTCCCACTAGTATATGAAAGTGATATCATAGGAGACTCTCTATCATGAAGATCATGGTGCTACTTTAAAGCACAAGTGTGGTAAAAGGATAGTAACATTGTCCCTTCTCTCTTTTTCTCTCATTTTTTATTTGGGCCTTTTCTCTCTTTTTTATGGCCTCTTTTTTCTTTTTTATTTAGTCCGAAGTCTCATCCCGACTTATGGGGGAATCATAGTCTCCATCATCCTTTCCTCACTGGGACAATGCTCTAATAATGATGATCGTGACACTTTTATTTACTTACAACTCAAGAATTACAACTCAAAACTTAGAACAAAATATGACTCTATGTGAATGCCTCCGATGGTGTACCGGGATATGCAATGAATCAAGAGTGACATGTATGATAGAATTATGAACGGTGGTTTGGCCACAAATACGATGTCAACTACATGATCATGCGAAGCAATATGACAATGATGGAGCATGTCATAGTAAACGGAACGGTGGTAAGTTGCATGGCAATATATCTCGGAATGGCTATGGAAATGTCATGATAGGTAGGTATGGTGGCTGTTTTGAGGAAGGTATATGGTGGGTGTATGATACCGGCGAAAAGTGCGCGGTATTAGAAGGGCTAGCAATGGTGGAAGGAAGAGAGTGCGTATAATCCATGGACTCAACATTAGTCATAAAGAACTCATATACTTATTGCAAAAATCTACAAGTTATCAAAGCAAAGTATTACGCGCATGCTCCTAGGGGGATAGATTGGTAGCAAAAGACCATCGCTCGTCCCCGACATCGACTCATAAGGAACACAATCAATAAACAAATCATGCTCCGACTTCATCACATAACGGTTCACCATACGTGCATGCTACGGGAATCACAAACTTTAACACAAGTATTTATCAAATTCAAAACTACTCAACTAGCACGACTCTAATATCACCATCTTCATATCTCAAAACAATTATCAAGCATCATACTTCTCATAGTATTCAACACACTCATAAGATAATTTTTACTAATCTTGGATGCCTATTATAATTAAAGAAAATTACCACACTGTTTTGTAGGACTCTCAAAATAATATAAGTGAAGCATGAGAGAACAATAGTTTCTATAAAACAAATCCACCACCATGCTCTAAAAGATATAAGTGAAGCACTAGAGCAAAAACTATATAGCTCAAAAGATATAAGCGAAGCACATAGAGTATTCTAATAAATTCCGAATCATGCATGTCTCTCTCAAAAGGTGTGTACAGCAAGTATGATTGTGGAAAACTAACAAATAAAGACTCAAATAATACAAGATGCTCCAAGCAAAACACATATCATGTGGTGAATAAAAATATAGCTCCATGTAAAGTTAACGATGGATGTAGACGAAAGAGGGGATGGCTTCCGGGGCATCTCCAAGCTTTGGCTTTTTGGTGTCCTTAGATTATCTTGGGGTGCCATGGGCATCCCCAAGCTTAGGCTCTTGCCACTCCTTGTTCCATACTCTATCAAATCTTTTACCCAAAACTTAAAAACTTCACAACACAAAACTTAACAGAAAATCTCGTGAGCTCCATTAGCGAAAGAAAACAAAACACCACTTCAAGTTACTGTAATGAACTCATTATTTATTTATATTGGTCTTAAACCTACTGTATTAAAACTTCTCTATGGTTTATAAACTATTTTACTAGCCATAAATTCATCAAAATAAGCAAACAACACACGAAAAACAGAATTTGTCAAAAACAGAACAGTCTGTAGTAATCTATAACTAACGCAAACTTCTGGAAGTCAAAAAATTCAGACAAAATTGGGAGACCTAGAATTTTTTTATTGATCAGAATCAAGTGGAATCAATATTTATCACGTTCTGGTGATTTTTAACAATTGTTTTCGTGAACAGAAAGTTTCTGGAATTTTCAACAAGATCAAATAACTATGATCCAAGAAGATCCTATAGGTTTAACTTGGCACAAACACTAATTAAAACATAAAAACAAACCTAACCAGAGGATAGATCAAATATTTATTCCTAAACAGAAGCAAAAGGCAAAAAACTAAAAATAAAATTGGGTTGCCTCCCAATAAGCGCTATCGTTTAACGCCCCTAGCTAGGCATAAAAGCAAGGATAGATCTAGGTATTGCCATCTTTGGTAGGCAATCCATAAGTGGCTCTCATAATAGATTCACATGGTACTTTAATTTTCTTTCTAGGGAAGTGTTCCATGCCTTTCTTTAACGGAAATTGGAATCTAATATTTCCTTCCTTCATATCAATAATTGCACCAATCGTTCTAAGGAAAGGTTTACCAAGAATAATAGGACATGAAGGATTGCAATCTATGTCAAGAACAATAAAATCTATGGGCACATAGTTCCTATTTGCAACAATAAGAACATCATTAATTCTTCCCATAGGTTTCTTAATGGTGGAATGCGCAAGGTGCAAGTTCAAAGAACAATCATCAAATTCACGAAAACCTAGCAAATCACACAAAGGTTTTGGAATAGTGGAAACACTAGCACCCAAGTCACACAAAGCATAGCATTCATGATCTTTAATTTTAATTTTAATAGTAGGTTCCCACTAATCATAAAGTGTTTAGGGATAGAAATTTCCAACTCAAGTTTTTCTTCATAAGATTGCATCAAAGCATCAACGATATGTTTAGTAAAAGCTTTATTTTGACTATAAGCATGAGGAGAATTTAGCACGGATTGCAACAAGGAAATACAATCTATCAAAGAGCAATTATCATAATTAAATTCCTTGAAATCCAAAATAGTGGGTTCATTAATATCTAGAGTTTTTATCTCTTCAATCCCACTTTTACCAATTTTTGCATCAAGATCTAAAAACTCCGAATTTTGGAATGCCTTCTAGGTAAAGATGGCTCATATTTAGTTCCATCATTATCAAGATTCATATTGCAAAACAGAGATTTGATAGGGGACACATCAATAACTTTTAGATCTTCATCTTTATTCTCATAAAAACTAGAAGAACACGCTTTTACAAAGCAATCTTTCTTAGCACGCATCCTAGGGGTTCTTTCTTTGCACTCATCAATGGAAATTCTCATGGCCTTGAGAGACTCATTGATATCATGCTTAGGTGGGATAGATCTAAGTTTCAAAGAATCAACATCAAGAGAAATTCTATCAACGGTCCTAGCCAATTCATCAACTTTAAGCAATTTTTCTTCAAGCAAAGTATTGAAATTCTTTTGCGAATTCATAAATTCTTTAACACTAGTCTAAAATTTAGAGGGCATATTATTATTATTTCCATAAAAATTGTTGTAGGAATTACCATAATTATTAGAGGAATTACTAGGGTATGACCTAGGATTAAAGTTTCTCTATACGCGTTGTTACCAAAATTATTCCTAGCAACGAAATTCACATCCATAGATTCATTATTATTTACAATCAAAGTAGACAAAGGCATATCATTAGGATCATAAGAAACACTTTTAGTAGCAAATAATTTCATAAGTTCATCCATCTTTCCACTCAAAACATTAATTTCTTCTATCGCATGCACTTTTTTATTAGTAGATCTTTCGGTGTGCCATTGAGAATAATTAACCATAATATTATCTAGGAGTTTAGTAGCTTCTCCTAAAGTGATTTCCATAAAAGTGCCTCCCGCGGCCGAATCTAAAAGATTTCTAGAATAAAAATTCAATCCGGCATAAAAAAATTGTATAATCATCCATAAATTCAAACCATGAGTAGGGCAATTATGTATCATTAATTTCGTCCTCTCCCAAGCTTGTGCAACATGTTCGTGATCAAGTTGCTTAAAATTCATAATATCGTTTCTAAGAGAGATGATCTTAGCGGGAGGAAAATACTTAGAGATAAAAGCATCTTTGCACTTATTCCAAGAATCAATACTATTTTTAAGCAAAGACGAAAACCAAGCTTTAGCACGATCTCTAGGCGAAAAAGGAAATAGCTTCAATTTAACAATATCATTGTCCACATCTTTCTTCTTTTGCATATCATACAAATCAACGAAGCTATTTAGATGGGTAGCGGCATCTTCACTAGGAAGGCCGGCGAATTGATCTTTCATGACAAGATTCAATAAAGCAACATTAATTTCACAAGATTCAGTATCGGTAAGAGGAGCAATCGGAGTGCTAAGAAAATCATTGTTGTTGGTATTGGTAAAGTCACACAATTTAGTATTATCTTCAGCCATCATGACAAGCAAGCAATCCAACACGCGAGCAAACAAGAAGCAAGCAAAAAAGAGGCAAACGGAAAGGCGAGAGGGCGAATAAAACGGCAAGGGTGAAGTGGGGGAGAGGAAAACGAGAGGTAAATGGCAAATAATGTAAAGCGGGAGATAAGAGTTTGTGATGGGTACTTGGTATGTTGACTTTTGCATAGACTCCCCGGCAATGGCGCCAGGAATGGCTCGTTGCTGGGAGTCAAATCTTCACTTGATTTGGCGCGAATCTCCCCGGCAACGGCGCCAGAAATCCTTCTTGCTACCGCTTGATCACTGCATTGGTTTACCCTTGAAGAGGAAAGGGTGATGCAGTAAAGTAGCGTAAGTATTTCCCTCAGTTTTTGAGAACCAAGGTATCAATCTAGTAGGAGGCCAC
The DNA here is from genome assembly GCF_018294505.1 of Triticum aestivum. Taxonomy (NCBI): domain Eukaryota; kingdom Viridiplantae; phylum Streptophyta; class Magnoliopsida; order Poales; family Poaceae; genus Triticum; species Triticum aestivum. Next base: position 507,469,641 of record NC_057803.1, read on the forward strand.
ACTCAAGTCCCTCACACCTACACAAACAAATAAAAACCTCGCAACCAACACAATAAAGGGGTTGTCAATCCCTTCACGGTAACTTACGACAGTGAGATCTGATAGATATGATAATATAATATTTTTGGTATTTTTATAATAAAGATGCAAAGTAAAATATAAGGCAATAAAAATAGCTAAGTGTTGGAAGATTAATATGATGGAAAATAGACCCGGGGGCCATAGGTTTCACTAGTGGCTTCTCTCAAGAGCATAAGTATTACGGTGGGTGAACAAATTACTGTTGAGCAATTGATAGAATTGAGCACAGTTATGAGAATATCTAGGTATGATCATGTATATCGGCATCACGTCCGTGACAAGTAGACCGACTCCTGCCTGCATCTACTATGATTACTCCACACATCGACCGCTATCCAGCATGCATCTAGAGTATTAAGTTCAAAAGAACAGAGTAATGCTTTAAGTAAGACGCCATGATGTAGAGGGATAAACTCATGCAATATGATATAAACCCCATCTTGTTATCCTCGATGGCAACAATACAATACGTGCCTTGCTGCCCCTGCTGTCACTGGGAAAGGACACCGCAAGATTGAACCCAAAGCTGAGCACTTGTCCCATTGCAAGAAAGATCAATCTAGTAGGCTAAACCAAACTGATAATTCGAAGAGACTTGCAAAGATAACCAATCATACATAAAAGAATTCAGAGAAGATTCAAATATTGTTCATAGATAAACTTGATCATAAACCCACAATTCATCGATCTCAACAAACACACCGCAAAAGGAGATTACATCGAATAGATCTCCACAAGAATCATGGAGAACTTTGTATTGAGATCCAAAGAGAGAGAAGAAGCCATCTAGCTAATAACTATGGACCCGAAGGTCTGAGGTAAACTACCCACACATCATCGGAGAGGCTATGGTGTTGATGTAGAAGCCCTCCATGATCAATGCCCCCGCCGGCAGGACGCCGAAAAAGGCCCCAAGATGGGATCTCACGGGTACAGAAGGTTGCGGTGGTGGAATTAGGTTTTCGTGGATGCTCCTGTTGGTTTGGGGTACGTAGGTATATATAGGAGGAAAAAGTACGTCGGTGGAGCAACGTGAGCCCCACGAGGGTGGAGGGCGCGCCCAGGGGGTAGGCGCGCCCCCCTGCCTCGTGCTCTCCTGGTTGCTTTCTTGACGTAGGGTCCAAGTCCTCTAGATAACGTTCGTTCCGAAAATCACGTTCCCGAAGGTTTCATTCCATTTGGACTCGGGTTGATATTGTTTTTCTGCAAAACTCTGAAATAGGCAAAAAAACGACAATTTGGGCTGGGCCTCCGGTTAATAGGTTAGTCCCAAAAATAATCTAAAAGTGTATAACAAAGCCCATTAATCATCCAAAACAGAATATAATATAGCATGAAGCAATAAAAAATTATAGATACGTTGGAGACGTATCAGTGATGATGGTGATCATGACGGTGCTTTGGAGATGGAGATCAAAGGCACAAGATGATGGCCATATCATATCACTTATATTGATTGCATTTGATGTTTATCTTTTATGCATCTTATTTTGCTCTGTTTGACGGTAGCATTATAAGATGATCTCTCACTAAATTTCAAGGTAAAAGTGTTCTTCCTGAGTGTGCACCATTGCCAAAGTTCGTTGTGCCGAGACACCACGTGATGATCGGGTGTGATAATCTCAACGTTCATCTACAACGGGTGTAAGACAGTTTTGCACACGCAGAATACTCGGGTTAAACTTGACGAGCCTAGCATATGTAGATATGGCCTCGGAACACTGAGACCGAAAGGTTGAGCGTGAATCATATAGTAGATATGATCAACATAGTGATGTTCACCATTGAAAACTACTCCATTTCACGTGATGATCGGTTATGGTTTAGTTGATATGGATCACGTGATCACTTAGATGATTAGAGGGATGTCTATCTAAGTGGGAGTTCTTAATTAATATGATTAATTAAACTTGAATTTATCATGAACTTAGTACCTAATAGTATTTTGCTTGTCTATGTTGTTGTAGATAGATGGCCCGTGCTGTTGTTCCATTGAATTTTAATGCGTTCCTTGATAAAGCAAAGTTGAAAGATGATGGTAGCAATTACACGGACTGGGTCCGTAACTTGAGGATTATCCTCATTGTTGCACAGAATAATTACATCATGGAAGCACCGCTGGGTGCCAGGCCTGCTGCAGATGCAACTAACGACGTTAATAACGTCTGGCAGAGCAAAGCTGATGACTACTCGATAGTTCAATGTGACATGCTTTACGGCTTAGAACCGGGACTTCGACGATGTTTTGAACGTCATGGTGCATATGAGATGTTCCAGGAGTTGAAGTTAATATTTCAAGCAAATGCCTGGATTGAGAGATATGAAGTCTCCAATAAGTTCTACAGCTGCAAGATGGAGGAGAATAGTTCTGTCAATGAACATATACTCAAAATGTCTGGGGTATAACAATCACTTAATTCAACTAGGAGTTAATCTTCCGGATGATAGTGTCATTGACAAAATTCTTCAATCACTGCCACCAAGCTATAAGAGCTTCATGATGAACTATAATATGCAAGGGATGGATAAGAAAATTCCCGAGCTCTTTGCAATGCTAAAGGCTGCGGAGGTAGAAATCAAGAAGGAGCATCAAGTGTTGATGGTCAAAAAGACCACCCGTTTTAAAGAAAAAGGGTAAAGGGAAGAAGAAGGGGAACTTCAAGAAGAATAACAAACAAGTTGCTGCTCAGGAGAAGAAGGACCTAAGCCTAAGACTGAGTGCTTCTACTACAAGCAGACTGGTCACTGGAAGCGGAACTACCCCAAGTATTTGGCGGATAAGAAGGATGGCAAGATGAACAAAGGTATATGTGATATACATGTTATTGATGTGTACCTTACTAGAGCTCGCAATAGCACCTGGGTATTTGATACTGGTTCTGTTGCTAATATTTGCAACTCGAAACAGGGACTACGGATTAAGCGAAGACTAGCTAAGGACGAGGTGACGATGTGTGTGGGAAAAGTTTCCAAAGTCGATGTGATCGCCGTCGGCACGCTACCTCTACATCTACCTTCGGGATTAGTTTTGGACCTGAATAATTGTTATTTGGTACCAGCGTTAAGCATGAACATTATATCTAGATCTTGTTTGATGCGAGACGGTTATTCATTTAAATATGAGAATAATGGTTGTTCTATTTATATGAGTAATATCTTTTATGGTCATGCACCCTTCAAGAGTGGTCTATTTGTGTTGAATCTCGATAGTAGTGATACACATATTCATAATGTTGAAGCCAAAAGATGCAGAGTTGATAATGATAGTGCAACTTATTTGTGGCACTGCCGTTTGGGTCATATTGGTGTAAAGCGCATGAAGAAACTCCATACTGATAGACTTTTGGAATCACTTGATCACTCGTAGAAAAAGGGCCTGTTGTCCCGGTTCATAAGGGCCTTTAGTCCCGGTTCTGGAACCGGGACTAAAGGGTCGGTACTAATGCCTATCCCTTTAGTCCTGGTTCAATCCAGAACCGGGACTAAAGGGCGCGGCCACGTGGAGCTCCACCTTTAGTCCCGGTTGGTAACACCAATCGGGACTAAAGGAAATTTTATGAATTTTTTAAGAATTTTTTTGATTTTTTTATTTTCAAATTTCTGAATTATTTTAACCTCTAGTCTGTAATCACCACCCCTCATCACTTCTCAATTTATCCTCTAATCACCCCTCATCATTCCAAATCATCTAACTTCCCGAACGGTCACCCATCCTCCCACTCCCCCAGCCTGAGCACGCTTAACTTCCGGGTTCTATTCTCCCTCGCTCCAAGTCTGCACTTGTTGTTTTCCTAACAATACTAAGATGTCGATCCTATTAACCTTTAGGAATTTTGCTTGAGCATGAAGTGACACATTTCATAGTTTTATTTTGAAACTATTGTCTTGTCAGGACCCCGACTCGATGTCACATCGATCTAGCCGGTAACACCTCATATCACTTTGCGGCCTCACGCACAGTATCCCCACGGGTGTCGCCTTACCTTTGCCCGGGACCGTTTGCGCCTTTTCGCTCACGTATATGATAGTGTTGCTAGCATCCATATGATAAGGATCCTGGGCTGACATGACTAGTCGTAAACCCAAAGTGGCACAGACTTACAGGGACAGGCATTCATGACCCAGCTTCGAACGTGTCGGTCAACAGCAAGTGGGTCCGGGCTGTAGCACTGGGCTAGCAGGACTCCGGTAAACCGAGCTGTAGCGGGCTAACAGGACTCCGGTACTCAATGCGTGACATTTCCCCGAAGGGACAGACACAGGAACGAAGAAGGACACATGCCGGCCAGCCTAAGTGTTCCAGAGCAGTAGCAAGCTACCATGGCTCAGCGGTAACACTAGGAGACATTTCCCGGTAAGAGAGGCTACTAAGGATAAACAACTAGATAGTCAGATCCCACACATACCAAGCATTTCAATCATACACACAATATGCTCGATATGTGCAAATACAACAAGGCATCATAACATGACTCTACGACACAAGTACTTTATTTAAGGCTCAGAGAGCCATACATAACATACACAAAGGTACGGGTCACACGACCCAGCATTCAAGTCATACAGTCATACAAACCAGCAGCGGAAGTAACTTGTCTGAGTACAGACAACTAGAAAGATAAAAGAGGCTTGGAAAGCCTAGCTATACTACGTGGTCCTTCACAAGCTCAGGATCACCACCTGGGCCTTTAGCCTACTCGTTGATGTCAACGTCTACGTAGAACCCATCAGAAGGGGTTGCAGCGTCTTCTGTAAAAATATAAATTATAGCAACATGAGTACAAAGGTACCCAGCAAGACTTACATCAGAACCTACATACATGCATATTATCAAGAAGGGTTGGTGGAGTTGTTGCAGCAAGCCAGCTTTGACTCTTGGCTAGGCTAACCTACGAGACTCCAGCTTGAAATGGTTTTGCGCACACGAGTCCACTACTCACCACTTCAATACACTACCGAGGATCCGCCTCCGTCTTCCTACGGAAGAGCCATCCTCGGCACTCACACTTATCTTGAGGCTTTTAGTAGTTTCCATTTACTTGTCTATGAACTGTATAGGCAACCAAGTAGTCCTTTACCGCGGACGCGGCTATTCGAATAGATTATGATAACCCTGCAGGGGTGTACTTCTTCATACATGTTTCCACCACTTAGCATCTGCACACGACATGTGCTCGGCAGACTTCAAGCGAAAGCCGACGTGGGTGTAGACCACGACCTACCTAAACACCTAAGCCTCTAGTCCAGGTTTATCGCCTATCCAGGTTCCATCCGCAGGGAGTCCGGCCGAGGTTTCCCATACGGCCCCGAACGATGTGAACAGGGTTCCCGAGATACCTAACGGGTATTTGGTACACCCGGCCACGTACCTACCGCATCACAGCCCACCCCTATGGTCAGCGCTGTCCACGGCCTCCAGTAGGCTACAAACACCAGAAACTACTTGCAACTCCTGGACAGAGAGCTAGGGTGAATAAGAAGTCGAGCGGGGTCATATTTCAGGGCCCAATGCATGGTAGTAGCTGTATCTTAAATCACACATACAGATCTCAGTGCTTAAGGTCGACTTCAATGAAACAACCCACCATGTACTCCTACATGGCCTCTCATCGATACCTTTACCAAATCGTGTTCACCACACCACTCTCATTACCGACATAAACATTTCACTCTAGCCCATCACCCAGATGAACCAGACCTGACACGACTCTAAGCATAGCAGGCATAGCAAGGTAGGAACAACACATACATATGGCTCATTCAACTCCTACACATGCTAGTGGGTTTCATCTAGTTACTGTGGCAATGACAGGTCATGCAGAGGAAGTGGGTTCAACTACCGTAGCACACAGCAGTTTGAAACGCGTTGTCTTAATGCAGTAAAAGAGAGCAGGAGCGAGAACATGGGATTGTATCGATATGATCAAATGGTTGGTTGCTTGCCTGATGGTTCGATGCACTGATACGGTTCTTCGTTAGGGTAATCACGGTACTCCTCGGAGGCAGAACCTGCCGCAAGAACACCGATACACAACCATTACCAAACAATGTGCAACAATATGATGCATGCATGAAACATAGCAACATGAGTGTGTTGGGCTAATGCAACTAAGACCAGAAGGGTTTGAACCAATTTGAATCAAAGATTCAAATTTTAAACTCAAACATGGCCCTTTAAAGTGTTTTTCCTTGTTTTGCATTAAACATCAAGTTAACTTGCTTAGTCATGCATGAAAATAGTACAGATGGATAGATTCAATTTTTCTGATCATTTTTCATATATAATTTGTCTGATTTGGAGTTACAGAATAAAAGTTATGAATTTTTGAAGTTTAAAAATATATTCTGGAATTTCCTATATTAGAATAATTCCAGAAAATCAATTATTGCGTCAGCCTGACGTCAGTGTGACGTCAGCAGGTCAACGGAACACGTCCGGGTCAAACCTGACAGTGGGTCCCGCATGTCAGGGTGATTATTTTAATTAAAGTTTAATTAAAACTAAACCTGTTTAATTAACAGGGTTGGGCCCCACCTGTCATTGACTCAGGGGAGTCAACCAGGGCCCACCCGTGGTCAAACCCGGGTCGGCTGCACCGGCGTTTAGCCGCCGGCGAGCCCGACGCGGCGGCGGAAGTGATTTTTGCCGTTCCGGCAACCAAACGAGCCGCGGAGGGCACCGGAGTGGAGCTGAGGTCGAGCCGCAGCTCTTGGTGGAGTCCGTTGGGGTCGGGGTGGCCGGAGTTGGCACCGGCGACGACTTTGGCGGCCACCGGAGTTCGGCCAAAGTCGAACTTGTCGCTAGGGGGATCAGTGAGGTGCGGGGAGTGCACGGTTGGGCCTAACGCAGCTTGGTGAGTGCGTTGGACACCGCGGGTTGGCCGGAGGATGGCCGGAAGCACGTCGGCAACGAGATCCGCGGCGGTGCGTGCGTGTGATCTTCGTGCGGTGGCTACACGGCTCGGGAATGAGAGAGAGAGGGTCGGAGGGGTAGCTAGGCTCACAGCGCTCCCGTAGAGGCCACCGGCGGGGTCGGGGACGAGCTGAGGCGGCGACAGCGTTGAAGGGGATCTCCGGTGACGGCGAGCTCGGGCGGGGTCGGTGCGGTGGTCTCGGGCCGCTCGAGCACACGGGGCTCGGCTAGCTCGATGAAGTGGACGGCGGCGAAGCTCCTGGACACGGCGGCACGGCGTGGGGTTGACGGAGGGCGTGGCTACGGCGAGGGGGTGGCGGCGATGGCGTCGGCCATGGCGTGGGGGAGCGAGGGAGAGGAGCTGGAGAGGAGAGGGGGTGTCTGGGGGGTTCAGGGGAGAGAGGGAGGCCGATTCACGGCGTTAGCCGGGCGAGGGAGGCGGCGAGGCGGCGAGCAAGTGCGTCGCACCCATGCGGTGCTCTCCGTCGAGCACCTGCCTGCCTGCCTGGCCGGCAAGCAGCTCGCTGGCGCGGTGCTGGGCTGGGCCGGCAGGTGGGCCGGGTGCTGGGTGACAGGTAAGCCTTTCCCATTTCTTCTGTTTTCTGTTTTTCTTTTTTAATACTTCTGCAACTTTGTTGAATTAAATAAAATACCTAGGCAACTCCAAAAATCACCAAACTACTCCTGGTCCATAGTTGGATTATTTCCAACATGAAACATTTTAGTTTGGAGTTATTTGAGCATTTAAATATTTTATATAATTTTAAATGCCCAAATTCAAATACTTATGATTTAATTCAAAAAACCTAGGATGGCCTAGGAAAATGTGCACCACTTTTGGCAGAGGTTCTGAACCAAGACAAAAATGATGGGCATTTTAGAAGGGCATTTCAGGTTCATTGAAAAAGTTTTTAGTAAACCCTAATTGGTTTCAGAGGGGACTGGGGGTTCTGTCATCCCCATTTCAGGTTTCTGGTGAAAGAATAAACATGATGCAACACTCTAATGCATGACTAGCTAGGGTGTGACAACTCACCCCCACTCAAAAGAATCTCGTCCCGAGATTTGGGTTCCTCCGGAAAGAAGGCGGGATACTCAAGTCGAAGACGATCCTCCCTTTCCCAAGTTGCTTCATCCTCAGAATGGTGCGACCATTGAACTTTGAGAAACTTGATATTATGACGTCGAGTGGTACGCTCGGCCTGATCGAGGATACGAATGGGGTACTCTCGATATGTGAGATTATCTTGGAGATCAAGCGTCTCGTAGTCCACTCCACGGATAGGATCCGAGAAGCAACGCCTGAGTTGAGAAACGTGGAAGACATCGTGGACTCTGGAGAGGTGCGGAGGTAGTTCCAACTGGTAGCCAACTTCTCCTCGTTTGGCGAGAATGCGAAAAGGTCCAATGTAACGAGGAGCCAATTTGCCTTTAATACCGAAACGATGGGTTCCCTTCAGAGGGGTGACCCGAAGATAAGCCTTCTCGTCAACCTCGAAAGTCATAGCCTTATGTTTTCGGTCATATTGACTCTTTTGACGAGATTGGGCTGTTTTCAACTTTTCACGAACGATGCGAACTTGTTCTTCTGCTTCCTGAATCATATCCGGGCCAAAGAATTGTCTTTCCCTGGTCTCTGACCAGTTAAGGGGTGTTCGACACCGTCGTCCATAGAGAACTTCAAAAGGGGCTTTACCCAAGCTAGATTGATAGCTGTTGTTATAGGCAAATTCAGCAAATGGAAGGCATTTCTCCCACTCCATTCCGAATGAGATAACAGAGGCTCGAAGCATGTCTTCTAGGATCTGGTTGACGCGTTCCACTTGACCACTCGACTGAGGGTGGAAAGCGGTGCTAAAGGAGAGACGGGTTCCCATATCATTTTGGAAACTTTCCCAAAATCGAGAGGTGAAAAGACTTCCTCGATCCGAATTAATTTCCAAAGGAACACCATGGAGAGACACTATCCGGGAGATGTATAAGTCCGCCAATTGACTAGCGGTTATACTCTCACGAACAGGTAGGAAATGGGCTACTTTGGAAAGGCGATCGACAATGACGAAGATAGCATTATTCCCTCTCTTGGTCCTGGGAAAACCGGTAATGAAATCCATACCAATTTTATCCCATTTCCATTCAGGAATAGCTAAGGGTTGAAGGGTGCCAGCAGGCCGTTGATGCTCTGCTTTTACACGACGACAGACGTCGCAATTAGCAATATACTGAGCAATTTCTCTCTTCATCCTAGTCCACCAGAACCTCTGGCGTAGGTCCTGATACATCTTGGTACTACCGGGATGAATGGTGAGAGGAGATTCATGAGCCTCCTTAAGGATCAACTGCCGTAGATGCTGGTTCTTGGGAACCACTAAACGGTTCTCAAAGTATACAACACCGTGATCATTTGTGGAGAAACAACTAGCACCTCCGCTAGCAATGTTCTCCTTGATCTTAGTTATTCCCTTATCTCGCTTCTGGGCAGCGATGATTTGATCCGTAAGAGTAGGTTTCGCCACCAAGGTGGAAAGAAATCCTTGAGGAACAATGTGAAGGTTAAGCTTCCGAAATTCCTCATGGAGAAGCGGTTGACTTTGTTGTAACATCAGGTTGTTACAATAAGATTTACGACTTAGCGCATCAGCCATGACGTTGGCTTTCCCTGGAGTGTAAGTTATTCCTAAGTCGAAATCTGTGATCAACTCGACCCAACGTCTTTGCCTGAGATTCAAATCCGGTTGGGTGAAGATGTACTTCAGACTTTGGTGGTCAGTGAATATTTCGCAACGATTACCAAGAAGGTAATGTCGCCAGGTTTTAAGTGCATAGACTACGGCTGCAAGCTCTAGATCATGAGTAGGATAATTCTCCTCATGTGGGTGCAATTGCCGTGAAGCGTAAGCAATTACGTGTCGATCTTGCATGAGAATACAACCTAGTCCTTGTCGCGAGGCGTCGCAGTAGATAACGAAGTCCTTGGAGAAGTCTGGCGGTACCAGTACGGGAGCAGAAGTCAGGCGTCTTTTCAGTTCCTGAAAACTGTGCTCAGATTGTGGAGTCCATTCGAACTTTTTATCTTTCTTGAGGAGTTCGGTTAGAGGTTTGGCAACTTTGGAGAAGTTCCCGACAAAGCGACGACAATAGCTCGCTAAGCCCAGAAAACTCCGAACTTGCTTGATCGATTCAGGTGGAGTCCAATTAAGGACGGCTTGAACTCGCTCAGGGTTAACAGCAATACCTTTACCAGATATTACATGACCCAGATAGGTCACTTCTGACAACCAGAATTCACATTTAGAAAATTTGGCATAAAGGCGATGCTCTCGAAGTTTCTTCAACACTAGGCTTAGATGTTCGGCATGTTCTTCCTCGTTCTTGGAGTAGATGAGTATATCATCGAGGTAAACAACGACGAATTTATCCAAATACTCCATGAAGATTGAGTTCATTAACCGAGAAAAGGTGGCTGGAGCGTTGGTTAAACCGAAGGACATGACGGTGTACTCGTATTGGCCATAACGAGTAACAAAGGCCATTTTAGGAATGTCCCCGTTTCTAATTTTGATTTGATGGTAGCCCAACCTCAAATCCATTTTGGAGAAGACTGAGGATCCAGCGAGCTGATCGTACAGGTCGTTGATCCTAGGGAGCGGATATTTGTTCTTGATTGTAACCAAATTGACAGGTCGATAATCTACAACCATCCGGTCCGTACCATCCTTCTTCTTGACGAAGAGGACGGGGCAAGCCCACGGAGATGAGCTAGGTCGGATGAAACCCTTTTTCAAGGACTCATCGAGTTGTTTCTTAAGCTCGGCTAATTCTAGTGGTGCCATCTTATAGGGTCTTCTAGCAATCGGAACGGTTCCTGGAATGAGGTCTATTACGAACTCAACATCCCTGTCAGGTGGAACACCTGGCAATTCCTCTGGGAAGACATCCGGGAAGTCACGGACTACCGGAACGTCCTCAAGGTCTGGCAAAGGGCTGGCGTTAAGAGAATATAATTGCCGCTTGGCTATTCGGGTCAAGACATTGACTATCTTGCCCGAAGGGTGAGTGAGTTGAACAGTCCTAGAGAAGCAATCAATTTTGGCATGATGAGCTGACATCCAGTCCATACCCAAAATGATATTAATATCTGAAAATTTGAGAGCTATCAAAGATGCAAGGAAAACAAGTCTGTCGACTTGGATTTCATTTCCATAACTTACCCTAGAGGTCTGCCATCTAGAACTAGGAGTAGAAATTTCCATAGTGGATGGCATGTCACAGAATGCGGTGTTATGCAAACGAGCATAGTTCTCGGATATAAATGAATGAGAGGCTCCTGTATCGAAAAGAACAGATGCCGGGTGGCAATTAACAAGGAGCGTACCGAGAACGACGTTGGGATCTTCTTGAGCTTCTTCGGCAGAGATACAGTTGACATGGCCACGTGAGGCGGTGGCCGGCTTGGCGTGGAATACTTTCCCTGTTGGCTTGCCACGGCCAACAACTTTAGCAGATTGGTTGGGGTTGGTCTGGGGACACTCACGCATATAGTGGCCAGATTCCCCACACTTGAAACAAGTCACGGAACTGGTACGTGGAGGAGCATTGTTGGTTGGACCCCCATAGGGCTTGGCTGGAGCAGACTGTTGAACAGGGCGAGGCGCCTGGAAAGATGGCCTCGGTGTGAACCTGGGTGGCAGGGCGGTGTTGGGCACCCACACGCGGCGCTTCTGAGGACCAGCACCGGATGAGGAACCCATGTCACGGCCATGCTTGCGTGTTGCGTCATAATCAGTCTGACTAGTTTCAGCACTGATGGCCTTGTTAACAAGCTTCTGAAAAGATGTGCACTCATGCAGACGGAGGTCGCGGCGAAGCTCAGGACTAAGTCCCTTACGGAACCTTGCTTGCTTCTTGGCATCAGTAGAAACTTCCTCAGTTGCATATCGTGCGAGGTTACCAAACTCCCTGCTGTAAGCATCCACAGAGAGTCGGCCTTGGGTGAAATTGCAAAATTCCTCACGTTTACGGTCCATGAGACCCTCCAGAATGTGATGTTCACGGAAAGCCTCACTGAATTCAGCCCAAGTAGTGACATGGCCCGCTGGGTGCATAGCTCCATAATTCTCCCACCATAGACTGGCGGGGCCTTCAAGATGATATGCAGCAAAGGTGACCTTGTCAGCCTCAGCTACTAGCGCGGAACGCAGCTTGTGAGAGATACTGCGAAGCCAGTCATCAGCGTCGAGAGGCTCGACGGAGTGGTGGAACGTGGGTGGATGTAATTTGATAAAATCACTGAGTGACACCACGTTAGTCCTGTGATGGTGTGCTGTGTTCTGTTCAATACGCTCCAACAAACGGTTGGTCTCCCGCTTGTTTCTCTCAGCTTCCATCATAACCTCGGCTAGGGAAGGAGGATGAGGCAGATTTGCATCCCTGACTTCACTGCCTTCGGCCTGCTCTTGAGGAGCAGGGTTAGTGCGCGTGTTGACCATCCTAGGTAAACAAGACAATGATTTAGTTAGAATGATAAAATTCTGACATAAGATACAAAATGTAAGGAATAACTCGAAATGCAAGATGATCATCCGTATGACATGGTAGATACAGAAACTGCTTCTTTATTCCATCGTCATACACACCATACAGGGTTTAGTACAAGACCAAACAAAGTACTATTACGGTGAAAAGAGGATTACATCTCATCGGAGGCATCCCAAGCTCCTATACATTATTTTTCTACACCTCCGGAAAGAGTACAAACTAGGTCATATCCCACGAGTCACGCGGGACGATAGACGACACAGATAGTGCGAACTAGTGATACTACCACTAACTCAGACCGATCCGTAGTAGTCCTCGTAGAAGTCACCTCCATAGCCTGGAAGCTCAACATGATCATCCGGAAACAGACGATCTCGCGGAGCTTGTGGACCATAGGGACTAGGATGAGGTCTTGGACCAACAGACGGTGGCCTGCGGGGACCGCGAGGTGGGGTGATGCCTCCTACATCACGCCAACCCATCACGTCTGGCAGAGCAGATCTCACAGGATAGAGATCGCGCATATCCGAATATCCAGCTTGCACCGCCGGTGCAAACCGATTCAATGTGGCCCAGTGGTCAGCACGGGTATTAAAGAGCTCTAACCTCAAGGCCCGATTTTCACGGTCCTTATCCTCGAGCATCTCAGCAGTGGTGCGAGTCCGTGAATCCTCCTGAGTGGGGTCAGCATAGATAGCCTGAAGATACCCTTGTGCTCCCGGAAGTGATCCTGGCATATACCGGAAATCAGAGTCCCGAAATAGACCAGATCTGACTCGCATGATGGTCATCATAGAGTAGGCGGCGTCCTGCACAGCCATCTCAATAGTAACCTCGAGTCCATAGGAGCAGTGAAGGGGCTCGGTGGACCCAGGATAAGATGGAAATATCCTGACAGTGCAGAGATACTGGCTTTGATTAAAGTCTCGGAATTGCTCTTCGACCGTGTACTCAGGATACCAACGGTATCCAGCCTCACTCATTACCCTGACCAACATGGCAGTATGGCCGGGTACATCTAGGCATCGAGTCAGGCGAACCACTTGATTGAGGTCGCGAGTGGCCATCTGAAAGCACAACCATAATGCAAAGGCATTAGAATTTCTAGCAAAATTTCGGCAGCATAACAGCTGTAAATGCTCAAGAAGGATTTTGAGACATTTGAGAAAGGATTACATACACACTCATCATCATCATATCAAGTTCTGAGTCCATCCTAGCAACATAATGTGGTAGTAGAATTGAACTAGGCTTGTATCCATCAAACTTATAAGGTACTACTGATTAGTAACACGTGATCCTGATAGAGAGAATAGATCCTAATTCCTTAACCCCCGGTGGAAGAATAGACTGACTCAGATCAGAATGTCATTAGATAAAGGAGTAAAAAGAGCCTTGCGTTAAAACCCACAAACAATTCCCCTACATATAACTAAAGAATTTCTAGACTCAACATCGACCAGTTTGGCTTGGAGAACCTACAGGCAGTCCGGCTCTGATGCCAACGCTGTCAGGACCCCGACTCGATGTCACATCGATCTAGCCGGTAACACCTCATATCACTTTGCGGCCTCACGCACGGTATCCCCACGGGTGTCGCCTTACCTTTGCCCGGGACCGTTTGCGCCTTTTGGCTCACGTATATGATAGTGTCGCTAGCATCCATATGATAAGGAGCCCGGGCTGACATGACTAGTCGTAAACCCAAAGTGGCACAGACTTACAGGGATAGGCATTCATGACCCAGCTTCGAACGTGTCGGTCAGCAGCAAGTGGGTCCGGGCTGTAGCACTGGGCTAGCAGGACTCCGGTAAACCGGGCTGTAGCGGGCTAACAGGACTCCGGTACTCAATGCGTGACATTTCCCCGAAGGGACAGACACAGGAACGAAGAAGGACACATGCCGGCCAGCCTAAGTGTTCCAGAGCAGTAGCAAGCTACCATGGCTCAGCGGTAACACTAGGAGACATTTCCCGGTAAGAGAGGCTACTAAGGATAAACAACTAGATAGTCAGATCCCACACATACCAAGCATTTCAATCATACACACAATATGCTCGATATGTGCAAATACAACAAGGCATCACAACATGACTCTACGACACAAGTACTTTATTTAAGGCTCAGAGAGCCATACATAACATACACAAAGGTACGTGTCACACGACCCAGCATTCAAGTCATACAGTCATACAAACCAGCAGCGGAAGTAACTTGTCTGAGTACAGACAACTAGAAAGATAAAAGAGGCTTGGAAAGCCTAGCTATACTACGTGGTCCTTCACAAGCTCAGGATCACCACCTGGGCCTTTAGCCTACTCGTTGATGTCAACGTCTACGTAGAACCCATCAGAAGGGGTTGCAGCGTCTTCTGTAAAAATATAAATTATAGCAACATGAGTACAAAGGTACCCAGCAAGACTTACATCAGATCCTACATACATGCATATTATCAAGAAGGGTTGGTGGAGTTGTTGCAGCAAGCCAGCTTTGACTCTTGGCTAGGCTAACCTACGAGACTCCAGCTTGAAATGGTTTTGCGCACACGAGTCCACTACTCACCACTTCAATACACTACCGAGGATCCGCCTCCGTCTTCCTACGGAAGAGCCATCCTCGGCACTCACACTTATCTTGAGGCTTTTAGTAGTTTCCATTTACTTGTCTATGAACTGTATAGGCAACCAAGTAGTCCTTTACCGCGGACACGGCTATTCGAATAGATTATGATAACCCTGCAGGGGTGTACTTCTTCATACATGTTTCCACCACTTAGCGTCTGCACACGACATGTGCTCGGCAGACTTCAAGCGAAAGCCGACGTGGGTGTAGACCACGACCTACCTAAACACCTAAGCCTCTAGTCCAGGTTTATCGCCTATCCAGGTTCCATCCGCAGGGAGTCCGGCCGAGGTTTCCCATACGGCCCCGAACGATGTGAACAGGGTTCCCGAGATACCTAACGGGTATTCGGTACACCTGGCCACGTACCTACCGCATCACAGCCCACCCCTATGGTCAGCGCTGTCCACGGCCTCCAGTAGGCTACAAACACCAGAAACTACTTGCAACTCCTGGACAGAGAGCTAGGGTGAATAAGAAGTCGAGCGGGGTCATATTTCAGGGCCCAATGCATGGTAGTAGATGTATCTTAAATCACACATACAGATCTCAGTGCTTAAGGTCGGCTTCAATGAAACAACCCACCATGTACTCCTACATGGCCTCTCATCGATACCTTTACCAAATCGTGTTCACCACACCACTCTCATTACCGACATAAACATTTCACTCTAGCCCATCACCTAGATGAACCAGACCTGACACGACTCTAAGCATAGCAGGCATAGCAAGGTAGGAACAACACATACATATGGCTCATTCAACTCCTACACATGCTAGTGGGTTTCATCTAGTTACTGTGGCAATGACAGGTCATGCAGAGGAAGTGGGTTCAACTACCGTAGCACACAGCAGTTTGAAACGCGTTGTCTTAATGCAGTAAAAGAGAGCAGGAGCGAGAACATGGGATTGTATCGATATGATCAAATGGTTGGTTGATTGCCTGATGGTTCGATGCACTGATACGGTTCTTCGTTAGGGTAATCACGGTACTCCTCGGAGGCAGAACCTGCCACAAGAACACCGATACACAACCATTACCAAACAATGTGCAACAATATGATGCATGCATGAAACATAGCAACATGAGTGTGTTGGGCTAATGCAACTAAGACCAGAAGGGTTTGAACCAATTTGAATCAAAGATTCAAATTTTAAACTCAAACATGGCCCTTTAAAGTGTTTTTCCTTGTTTTGCATTAAACATCAAGTTAACTTGCTTAGTCATGCATGAAAATAGTACAGATGGATAGATTGGATTTTTCTGATCATTTTTCATATATAATTTGTCTGATTTGGAGTTACAGAATAAAAGTTATGAATTTTTGAAGTTTAAAAATATATTCTGGAATTTCCTATATTAGAATAATTCCAGAAAATCAATTATTGCGTCAGCCTAACGTCAGTGTGACGTCAATAGGTCAACGGAACACGTCCGGGTCAAACCTGTCAGTGGGTCCCGCATGTCAGGGTGATTATTTTAATTAAAGTTTAATTAAAACTAAACCTGTTTAATTAACAGGGCTGGGCCCCACCTGTCATTGACTCAGGGGAGTCAACCAGGGCCCACCCGTGGTCAAACCCGGGTCGGCTGCACCGGCGTTTAGCCGCCGGCGAGCCCGACGCGGCGGCGGAAGTGATTTTTGCCGTTCCGGCAACCAAACGAGCCGCGAAGGGCACCGGAGCGGAGCTGAGGTCGAGCCGCAGCTCTTGGTGGAGTCCATTGGGGTCGGGGTGGCCGGAGTTGGCGCCGGCGACGACTTTGGCGGCCACCGGAGTTCGGCCAATGTCGAACTTGTCGCTAGGGGGATCAGTGAAGTGCGGGGAGTGCACGGTTGGGCCTAACGCAGCTTGGTGAGTGCGTTGGACACCGCGGGTTGGCCGGAGGATGGCCGGAAGCACGTCGGCGACGAGATCCGCGGCGGTGCGTGCGTGTGATCTTCGTGCGGTGGCTACATGGCTCGGGAATGAGAGAGAGAGTGTCGGAGGGGTAGCTAGGCTCACAGCGCTCCCGTAGAGGCCACCGGCGGGGTCGGGGACGAGCTGAGGCGGCGACGGCGTTGAAGGGGATCTCCGGCGACGGCGAGCTCGGGCGGGGTCGGTGCGGTGGTCTCGGGCCGCTCGAGCACACGGGGCTCGGCTAGCTCGATGAAGTGGACGGCGGCGAAGCTCCTGGACACGGCGGCACGGCGTGGGGTTGACGAAGGGCGTGGCTACGGCGAGGGGGTGGCGGCGATGGCGTCGGCCATGGCGTGGGGGAGCGACGGAGAGGAGCTGGAGAGGAGAGGGGGTGTCTGGGGGGTTCAGGGGAGAGAGGGAGGCCGATTCACGGCGTTAGCCGGGCGAGGGAGGCGGCGAGGCGGCGAGCAGGTGCGTGGAACCCATGCGGTGCTCGCCGTCGAGCACCTGCCTGCCTGCCTGGCCGGCAAGCAGCTCGCTGGCGCGGTGCTGGGCTGGGCCGGCAGGTGGGCCGGGTGCTGGGCGACAGGTAAGCCTTTCCCATTTCTTCTGTTTTCTGTTTTTCTTTTTTAATACTTCTGCAACTTTTTTGAATTAAATAAAATACCTAGGCAACTCCAAAAATCACCAAACTACTCCTGGTCCATAGTTGGATTATTTCCAACATGAAACATTTTAGTTTGGAGTTATTTGAGCATTTAAATATTTTATATAATTTTAAATGCCCAAATTCAAATACTTATGATTTAATTCAAAAAACCTAGGATGGCCTAGGAAAATGTGCACCACTTTTGGCAGAGGTTCTGAACCAAGACAAAAATGATGGGCATTTTAGAAGGGCATTTCAGGTTCATTGAAAAAGTTTTTAGTAAACCCTAATTGGTTTCAGAGGGGACTGGGGGTTCTGTCATCCCCATTTCAGGTTTCTGGTGAAAGAATAAACATGATGCAACACTCTAATGCATGACTAGCTAGGGTGTGACATGTCTTAAAAAACAATAATTATTTAGTAACACTAATATTTCTTGAATAATTAGTTTGACCATTGTTTGACCACAGTTTGCCCACTGTTTGAATTTTTTTCAATTTTTTTCACTCTAGATCTTAAAAGCCCCGTAACTTTTTTCTATTAGGTTTTTGAGGATTTTGAAAATGTTTAACGGGGTTCCCCCCGTTAAATTCGGATGTAACTTTTCGAGTAGACGATTTTTCATATAAAAAACTTTTTCATCCGAGTTAGTATGCAAAAGTTATGCCCATTTTTACAAATTTTAGAGAGATTTTGCAAATAAAGTCAAAATTCACATTTGCAAATTTTTCCAACAACTAGACCAGATATCACATGGGAAACTTATTTTCTTTTATTTTCTGGACATTTCCATCATTTTATTTTATTTTTTAAAACTGAAAAGGCGATCCACAGGGGGGGGGGTAGAGTTTGAAAATGGGACCTTTAGCACCGGTTCGTGGCACGAACCGGGACTAAAGGTCTCAACCCCATTAGTCTGAGTTCGTGCCTCAAACCGGGACTAAAGGTCTAATCTTTAGTCCCGATTTGAGGCACGAACCGGGACCAATGGTTGTGGGCCAGGAGCGAGGCCCATTGGTCCCGGTTCATCCCACCAACCGGGACCAAAAGGTCCAGATGAACCGGGACCAATGGCCCACGTGGCCCGGCCGGCCCCGTGGGCTCACGAACCAGGACCAATGCACCCATTGGTCCCGGTTCTAGACTGAACCGGGACTAATGGACTGACACGGCCTGGACCAAAGCCCTGTTTTCTACTAGTGGATTATGAATCACTTGGTACTTGCGAACCATGCCTCATGGGCAAGATGACTAAAACGCCGTTCTCCGAAACAATGGAGTGAGCAACAGATTTGTTGGAAATCATACATACTGATGTATGTGGTCCGATGAATGTTGAGGCTCGCGGCAGGTACCGTTATTTTCTCACCTTAACAGATGATTTAAGCAGATATGGGTATATCTACTTAATGAAACATAAGTCTGAAACATTTGAAAAGTTCAAAGAATTTCAGAGTGAAGTGGAAAATCATCGTAACAAGAAAATAAAGTTTCTACGATCTGATCGTGGAGGAGAATATTTGAGTTACGAGTTTGGTCTACATTTGAAACAATGCAGAATAGTTTCGCAACTCACGCCACCCGGAACACCACAATGTAATGGTGTGTCCGAACGTCGTAATCGTACTTTACTAGATATGGTGCGATCTATGATGTCTCTTACTGATTTAGAGACGGCTGCATTCACGTTAAATAGGGCACCATCAAAATCCGTTGAGATGACGCCTTATGAACTGTGGTTTTGCAAGAAACCAAAGTTGTCGTTTCTTAAAGTTTGGGGCTGCGATGCTTATGTGAAAAAGCTTCAACCTGATAAGCCCGAACCCAAATCGGAGAAATGTGTCTTCATAGGATACCCAAAGGAAACTGTTGGGTACACCTTCTATCATAGATCCGAAGGCAAGACATTGTTGCTAAAATGGATCCTTTCTAAAGAAGGAGTTTCTCTCAAAAGAAGTGAGTGGGAGGAAAGTAGAACTTGATGAGGTAACTGTACCTGCTCCCTTATGGGAAAGTAGTTCATCACAGAAACTGGTTTCTGTGACACCTACACCAATTAGTGAGGAAGCTAATGATGTTGATCATGAATCTTCAGATCAAGTTACTACCGAACCTCGTAGGTCAACCAGAGTAAGATCCACACCAGAGTGGTACGGTAATCCTATTCTAGAGGTCAGGTTACTTGACCAAGGCGAACCTACGAACTAGGACGAAGCAATGGTGAGCCCAGATTTCGCAAATGGCTTGAGGCCATTAAATCTGAGATGGGATCCATGTATGAGAACAAAGTATGGACTTTGGTTGACTTGCCCAATGATCGGAAAGCCATAGATAATAAATGGATCTTCAAGAAGAAGACTGACGCTGATGGTAATGTTACTGTCTACAAAGCTCGACTTGTTGCAAAAGGTTTTTGACAAGTTCAAGGAGTTGACTATGATGAGACTTTCTCACCCGTAGTGATGCTTAAGTCTGTTTGAATAATGTTAGCAATTGCCACATTTTATGATTATGAAATTTGGCAAATGGATGTGAAAACTGCATTCCTGAATGGATTTCTGGAAGAAGAGTTGTATATGATGCAACCGGAAGGTTTTGTCGATCCAAAGGGAGCTAAGAAAGTGTGCAAGATCCAGCGATCCATTTATGGACTGGTGCAAGCCTCTCGGAGTTGGAATAAACGTTTTGATAGTGTGATCAAAGCATATGGTTTTATACAGACTTTTGGAGAAGCCTGTATTTACAAGAAAGTGAGTGGGAGCTGTGTAGCATTTCTAATATTATATGTGGATGACATATTGCTGATTGGAAATGATATAGAATTTATGGATAGCATAAAAGGATACTTGAATAAGAGTTTTTCAATGAAAGACCTTGATGAAGCTGCTTATATATTGGGTATCAAGATCTATAGAGATAGATCAAGACGCTTAATTGGACTTTCACAAAGCACATACCTTCATAAAGTTTTGAAGAAGTTCAAAATGGATTGAAGAAGTTCAAAATGGATCAAGCAAAGAAAGGGTTCTTGCCTGTGTTACAAGGTGTGAAGTTGAGTCTAACTCAATGCTCGACCACTGCAGAAGATAGAGAGAAAATGAAAAGTGTTTCCTATGCTTCAGCTATAGGCTCTATCATGTATGCAATGTTGTGTACCAGACCTGATGTGTGCCTTGCTATTAGCTTAGCAGGGAGGTACCAAAGTAATCTAGGAGTGGATCACTGGACAGCGGTCAAGAACATCCTGAAATACCTGAAAAGGACTAAGGATATGTTTCTCGTTTATGGAGGTGACAAAGAGCTCGTCGTAAATGGTTACGTCGATGCAGGCTTTGACACTGATCCGAACGATTCTAAATCGCAAACCAGATACGTGTTTACATTGAACAGTGGAGCTGTCAGTTGGTGTAATTCTAAACAAAGTGTCGTGGTGGGATCTACATGTGAAGCGGAGTACATAGCTGCTTCGGAAGCAGCAAATGAAGGAGTCTGGATGAAGGAGTTCATATCTGATCTAGGTGTCATACCAAGTGCATCGGGTCCAATGAAAATCTTTTGTGACAATACTGGTGCAATTGCCTTGGCAAAGGAATCCAGATTTCACAAGAGAAACAAGCACATCAAGAGACGCTTCAATTCCATCTGGGACCAAGTCCAGGTGGGAGACATAGAGATTTGCAAGATACATACGGATCTGAATGTTGCAGACCCGTTGACTAAGCCTCTTCCACGAGCAAAACATGATCAGCACCAAGACTCCATGGGTGTTAGAATCATTACTGTGTAATCTAGATTATTGACTCTAGTGCAAGTGGGAGACTGAAGGAAATATGCCCTAGAGGCAATAAATGTTTATTATTCATGCTAGAATTGTATTAACCGGAAACATAATACATGTGTGAATACATAGACAAACATAGTGTCACTAGTATGCCTCTACTTGACTAGCTCGTTGATCAAAGATGGTTAAGTTTCCTAGCCATGGACATGAGTTGTCATTTGATTAACGGAATCACATCATTAGAAGAATGATGTGATTGACTTGACCCATTCTGTTAGCTTAGCACTTGATTGTTTAGTTTACTGCTATTGCTTTCTTCATGACTTATACACATTCCTATGACTATGAGATTATGCAACTCCCAATTACCGGAGGAACACTTTGTGTGCTACCAAACGTCACAACGTAACTGGGTGATTATAAAGGTGCTCTACAGGTGTCTCCAATGGTACTTGTTGAGTTGGCATAGATCGAGATTAGGATTTGTCACTTCGATTATCGGAGAGGTATCTTTGGGCCCTCTCGGTAATGCACATCACTATAAGCCTTGCAAGCAAATGTGACTAATGAGTTAGTTGCGGGATGATGCATTACGAAACGATTAAAGAGACTTGCCGGTAATGAGATTGAGCTAGGTATTAAGATACCGACGATCGAATCTCGGAAAGTGACATACCGATGAAAAAGGGAACAACGTATGTTTGTTTGACCGATAAAGATCTTCGTAGAATATGTAGGAACCAATATGAGCATCCAGGTTTCACTATTGGTTATTGACCGGAGACGTGTCTCGGTCATGTCTACATAGTTCTCGAACCCGTAGGGTCCGCACGCTTAAAGTTATGTGACGACCGGTATTATGAGTTTATATGTTTTGATGTACCGAAGGTAGTCGAGAGTCCCGGATATGATCACGGACATGACGAGGAGTCTCGAAATGGTCGAGACGTAAAGATCGATATATTGGATGACTATGTTCGGACACCGGAAGTGTTTCGAGAGGTTTCAGACATATACCGGAGTACCATGGGGTTACTGGAAGCCCCCGGGGAGTATATTGGGCCTAATGGGCCTTAGTGGAGAATAGGAGGGGCGTCCAGGGCAGGCCGTGTGCCCCCTCCCCCTCTAGTCCGAATTGGACAAGGAGGGGGGGGGCGGCGCTCCCCTTTCCTTCCCCCCTCTCTCCTCCTTCCCCCTTCTCCTACTCCTACTAGGAAAGGAGGAGTCCTACTCCCAGTGGGAGTAGGACTCCCCCCCTTGGCGCGCCCTCCTCCTTGGCCGACCGCATCCCCCTAGCTCCTTTATATACGGGGCCAGGGGGCACCCCAAGGACATAACAATTTATCATTGATCTTTTAGCCGTGTGAAGTGCCCTCCTCCACCATAATCCACCTCGGTTATATCGTAGCGGTGCTTAGGCGAAGCCCTGCGTTGGTAGCTTCATCAACATCGCCACCACGCCGTCATGCTGACGAAACTCTCCCTCGAGCTCTACTGGATCGTGAGATCGCGGGACGTCACCGAGCTGAACGTGTGCTAAACGCGGAGGTGCCGTATGTTCGGTACTGAGGATCGGTCGATCGTGAAGACGTACGACGACATCAACCGCGTTGTTATAACGCTTCCTCTTAATAGTCTACGAGGGTACATGGACGACACTCTCCCCTCTCGTTGCTATGCATCACCATGATCTTGTGTGTGCTTAGGAAAAATTTGAAATTACTACGTTCCCCAACAACAAGGTGGCCCCAGGCCAGGCCACGTCAGCGCGGCCGACGACGCAGAAACGCGGCGGAGGCCACTGGCCTTGCCGGAAATCTCCTATGGGCGGCCGTTTGACGCGCGGTTGGGCTCGCCCGAACAAGCGGAGCGAGCCGTGTCAGATGGTGGGGGTGGCGTCGCCGGAGGAGGCCGCCAGCGACGGCGCTGAGTGGCAAGGGCGGCGGAGGCGTTTGAGCTCCATTCGAAAACACGGCGGGGCGGCCTAGGGGGGTCAGCGCAGGTTCGGGGCAACGCTGCACGCACTCTGGAGCATGCCAACGGCTGGCGCAGGCGCTCGGGAGCACACACAACGCACGGGCGACGACCATGGTGGATGGCGGAGCATGGCAACACGACGGGGCGGCTACGGCTACGAAGAGGGACATGGGAGAGAGGAAGGAGGAGCAGGGGCTCACGGGCATTGCAGAGAAGGCCCGGGGACAGCTCGAGGTGGCCGGAGTCGACGTCGAACGGCTGCAGGGACCCAAGGAGGAGGGCAGTGTTGTGCGGCTGTCCGTCTCGATCTGCTCCACGCAGACGATGTAGATGAGGCCGGCGGAGCTCCTGGACGTGTCGGAGAGGGACGGGGACGACGGTGGCCATGGCTAGCACGGCGGCGAGGCCATGGGCGTGCTCAGGCGAGGGGCGGATCTGGAGAGGGAGAGCGCGGTTGAGGGGGAGTGGGGGAGTGAGTGGGAGAGGGGATCGAGGAGTCGGGGGCATGGCGCCCTTATCCTCTCGTTGGAGCTTCCGGCGAGGTGGTCGGGGGCGACTGCGGGGCTCGGTCGGAAGAACAGTGGAGGGGAGGAAGACGACAGGAGGAGGAGCTGGGACGGGTCGGCTGGCCTGTCCCTGTGGTCTAAGGCCCAGGGGCAGGGGGACTTCTTTTCCTTTTTATATTATTTTGCTTTTCTTTTTATTTCCTTTTGTTTTGTTTTATTTTCGAAAAGCAAAATAGTTTTATAACATACAAAACTTGCTCCTAAATTATTGTACACTAATTAGGCCACTGTCACAAAAAGTTTGGCACTTAAATAAATTAGATTAGAATTTCTTCTATAATTCTAAAAGCAATTAAATTGTTTTTATGCCCTCTGTTTTAAATGTTTTAGGGCACTTAAACACTTAATACAATGTTGGTTTCTCCACCATAATTAACCATGGATTATTTGCAACATTATGAACATTTTAGCTTTCATGTTTGTGAATTTCTTTATTTCACTTATACTTTGAATTTAAATTCAAAGTGGAATTTTTTCGAGAGTACGCCGAAGGCATACCATATTTTTATAGAAGGTGGAAAGCATAATTACAAGAGCTTGGCGGGGGATGCAGACATCACTGGAAGCTTACAACTCAACACCAACACCTTACTAACTTAAGCCTACTCTCTTACAAAACAGTTGAGAACACCTAAGACGTCCACTCCTTGACCTTCTCCATGATGTGCTTGTGCAAATGGATTGCCGACTTGATTTGCTCTGGACGATTGAATACTTTAGCATTCCTCCGATTCCAAAGTGACCAAGCAACTGCAATGATGAATGTGTCAAATCCTCTTCTATTTACTCTCTGGAAGGTCACTCTCGCTTGCAGCCACCAATCAAGGAAAGTATCATCTACTTCCAGCCGTCTAACTGTGATATTGAGGTCCAACAAGCACCGATGCCAAATGTCCCTCGCGTATCCACATTGGATGTGGATGTGCTCCATATCGTCTTCCTCTTGGAGGCATGTGTAGCAGGTGGATGGACTGTCCACAACCCATGCTGAGCACGTCGATCTGATGTCCAGATTCGATGATGTACCAAAAGCCAAGCGTGTAATTTACACTTAAGCGGTCATTGTCAGCAGATGGTCGAGCAGGTGCAAGCATGGTACTCCGTGCTAATGAGGGCAACATTATTTTCTCATCATGCAGGGAACTATTCTCATGCAAAAATGCTTTGGAGTCAGAGCTTAGTGCTTGCATGGAAGGCCTATCAATTGCTATCCAAAGAACGGAGCTTCCCATTCTTGTGGAGATGGACTCCTTAGCAGTTGTCAACCCGATAACTGATGAAGCAGCAAATAGATCAATTTTTGCCTCTTTGGTACGGGAGATCAAGCATTTGAGGAGTCTTCCGATGACTCGTTTCACACATATTAATCGCACTCAAAATAATGTTAGTGATTCTTTAGCTAAGTATGCTAGAAGTGAAGGACGAACTGTCGTTTGGTTGAACTCTGGCTTGTGAGAGGTTATTGATCTTTGTATTTCAGACAGTAGCTTTGCTACCACTTGAGTAATACAAATTTCACCCGCAAGAAAAACACACCAAATAGTACAGTAGTACTTTTGCATGCTAAGTGTAGAGAAGAATAGAGAAGAATTGAACAAAGACAACCAGTACATTCTAATCTTTTTTAATCTCTGTGAGCCATGTACATCGCACACGGTATCCAATTTTCTCTTCACATCAATATGAACCACACGCATGATCACAAGCATGGATCAAACGAGCAGTGTGTCCGTGGAGATGAAGTTGTAGATGGCCATGTCCCTAACGGCGCCCTTGACCACGCAGTACCTCCGCAGCACGGCCTCCCGCCGGAACCCGGCCTTCTCCAGCACGCGCTGCGACGCGATGTTGCGCACGTCCACTAGCCCCTCCACGCGCTCCCAGCCCCTCCACCTCCTTGAACACGGTGGCGACCGCTCGCTTCACAGCGGCCGTGGCCACGCCCTTGCCCCAGTGCGCGCGCGCCACCACGTACCCGAGCTCGGCGCGGCACGCGTCCGCCGTCGGCGACATGGACACCGAGCTGACGGGGCGGTCGCCACCGGGGAGGCATACGGCGCCGAACCAGGGGTGCGGCAGCGCGGCGTCCCGGAGGAACGCGAGCAGGGCGTCGCGGGACATGTAGGGGTCCCACGTCATGAAGGTCGTGACCTCGGGATCCGACACCCACGCCATCATGGCGTCGGCGTCGGCGAGGTCGAGAGGCCGAAGGGTCACATCTCGCACGCGCTCCGTTGTCGTGGCGGGCGCTTCTTGCTCCATTCCCCGGCCTAGCTTGTTTGGACTTTTGGACACGGTCACTTGAGAAGCTCGATATAGTTAGTGGTCCAACGAATCAATAGTCTGTGAACTGGTCGCCGGATCCTATAAGACTCCAAGAGCACTGCGTTACACGTCGTCACCAACCACGGCCCACCTGGGGGTTGTGAATTTGTGATGTGTACCGAGATGGCACGAGATGTCATTGTCGCGGTCAGTAGATTCGAATTTAGATAAAGAAATATTGATCGAGCACGCAACAACCAGCATGAGGAAAAAGAGCCCTGCTCCGGTGCTCCTCCCTAACCTAGTTTTCGAAGGGTATTTTTATCCCCGCGAGTTTTTTTTCCTGGCCCGCCGTAGCCCAGATCCCAGCCCTGTCTAGTCCTGTATAACCCAGACCGTATACGTACAGTACCCTGGTCCAAAAAAAAACATCACACGACCCCATGACCATGTAAGACCTGTCGAATCCAGTCATTCACGCAACTTGTAACACCCTCGATGCGACTATATCTCCCACGTGTCGAGGCACGACTTAGAGGCATAATCGCATTGAAGGCATATGTCGCAAGTTAGACAATCTTCACAACATCCCATGTAATATAAATCATAAAGGGGAGATAACATAGTTGGCTTACACTCGCCACGTCAATCAAGTGCATAAATAACATTGCATCATCCAAACACTCATGGCCCGACTACGGCGCCAAAATAAAAGAGAGCCCAACATGCGACACGGTCCCGATCACCCCCAACTGTGCACCACTACTGATCATCAGGAAAAGAAACATAGTAACGTTGAGAGTCTTCGTCGAACTCCCACTTGAGCTCAAACGCGTCTCCTGGAGCGGAATCATCAGGCACTGCATCTGGTGTAATAGTAATCTGTGAGCCACAGGGACTCAACAATCTCGCACCCTCGCGATCAAGACTATTTAAGCTTATAGGTATGGCAAGGTAAAATATGTGGAGCTGCAGAAAGCGACTAGCAAGTATTGTGGCCAACTTATTCGCAAAAGAGAGCGAGAAGAGGAGGCAAAGCGTGAGCGAGAAACTAGAGAACAACCTGCGCAAACATTACTCCAACACCGTGTCCACTTCCCGGACTCCGCCGAGAAGAGGCCATCACGGTAACACACTCAGTAGATTCATTTTAATTAAGTTAAGGTTCGAGTTATCTACAACCGGACATTAACAAATTCCCATCTGCCCATAACCGCGAGAACGGCTTTCGAAAGTTCAAATCCCTGCAGGGGAGTCCCAACTTAGCCCATGACAAGCTCTCACGGTCACCGAAGGAATAGACCTCCTCCCAAGACGTTCCGATCAGACTCGGTATCTCGGTTCTTCAAGACACTTCGACAGGTTAAAACAAGACAAGCAACACCGCCCGAATGTGCCGACAAATCTCGATAGGAGCTGCACATATCTCGTTCTCAGGGCACACTCAGATGAGACTAGCTACGAGTAAAAGCAACCCTCAAGTTTCCCCGAGGTGGCCCCGCAAGCAGCACAGTTCGGACCAACACTCAGAGGAGCACTGACCCGGGGGGGTTTAAATAAGATGACCCTCGGGCTCCGGAAACGCAAGGGAAAAAGAGGCTAGGTGGCAAATGGTAAAACCAAGGTTGGGCATTGCTGGAAAAGCTTTAATCAAGGCGAACTATCAAGGGGTTCCCATTATAACCCAACCGCGTAAGGAACGCAAAATCCGGGAACATAACACCGATATGACGGAAACTAGGGCGGCAAGAGTGGAACAAAACACTAGGAGAGAGGCCGAGCCTTCCACCCTTTACCAAGTATATAGATGCATTAAGATAACATGGCAATAAAATGATATCTCAACAAGTAAATAAATGTTCCAACAAGGAACGGCCTCCAATCTTCACCTGCAACTAGCAATGCTATAAGAGGGGCTGAGCAAAGTGGTAACATAGGCAATCAACGGTTTGCTAGGACATGGTGGGTTAGAGGTTTGACATGGCAATTTGGGAGGGGGTATGATCATCTTGCCTGCACAGTTGTCAGAGTTGACTGGATCCTCGAAAGCAAACTCAACGGGCTCCTCGTTAGCGACCTCGTCTCCCGGCTCTACCCAAACAAGACAAACAAGCAACAAGGACATAATCAACCACGTGCAAGGATCAAACAATATGATGCAAAGATGATATGCTATGCGGGATGCAATGCGGGATGCATATGCAAGATGTGACAAGAAATGCAAGAACCTGGCCTCAACTTGGAAATCCAAGTGCGCCACTAGAAAGATGAAATTAAATCGCTTGAAAACGATATAAAGAACGCCAGAATCGGAGTTACGGTTTGGAAATGGCAAGCGATTCAAATATGACACCAGTCTGCGATTTATAGGAAGTAGCCATCTAAATGCAACGAGATGAACATGCTACAGCACCGAAACATGACAACAAAATACATGGCAGGGATGCAGACAAGATGCTTAACAAAGGTCTAGCACTGAGCTATGGCCAATTCATCCATTAACAGATTCAAACAAGCATGCCAAAAATGCATATGGCAAACAGATCTCAGACTTAGTGAAATTAACACTTGTCTAAAATTTCAGATCAGGTAGCACTATTCAGAGCAACAAAACTACATGCTACAAGACCTGAACATGGCAAAGTAAAGCATGGCATGGAGCTACTCAAAGAGCTTAACAAAAGTCCCTTAGTGACCTTGAGCCAAAAGGGATCAGAAAATACAATTGCAAGCATGTGAACATGGCAAAAACATAATCAGATCACAGACTTCGTGAAAACTGGAACATGCTGAAACACAACTCAAGTAGGCATGTTTACGAGCTCGATGCACTCACTACGGGGAAAGTCATGATAAGCTAGGCATACACCCATTAAGAACACACAAAATGCAATCTAGACATGGCAAGAACAATAGCATAGCATACACGGATCAACTACAACATCATCGGCAAAATTGCAAGCAAGTTGACAATCTGCCCAGATTCATAAAGTAGCAAAAGTAGAGCTCGATTGACTCAAGCTAGGGTGCTCCATAATTGCAAACAAAGACATGGATGGATATAGCACTACAATATTACCAAAACATCCTTACTGATCATCCTCAAAAGTGGCACGGATCACTAGGAATCAACATGAACATATGGCATCATGAGATAAACAGATCAAGGACGTGGAATTGCTAAGTCCCTGAAATCAGAATTAACAAGTGCACCACTTTGCAAGCTTGTGCAAGTCACCACACACATCACAAAAATACATGGGTTGCACCTCTGGAAAGATGACAAAACCCTTAACAAAACATATGTAGAACATCAGGGCATATCATGCACACATTTATCATGGAAAAAATGACAAAACCTAAATGGAGTAGCAGATCTGACAATTATCTCAAGTAGCCCTCTTCCAACAGCATTTCGGGCATCAAGATGAGCCCAAATGAAAATGATGCAATGGAATGAAATGATGTACTCTCTGAGATGAACATTTTGATATGCTATATGCATGAATCGGAACTACGGATGCAAAGTTACGGGGCTATGAACAGGAGCACTTGAACTGCAGACTTAGGAAAAAAATTGAGACGTCAACCCCTAGGGTTTCAGATCCATATCGGATCTCGCCGGGGCACGGATGCCGAGGTTCGCCGGAGCGGCTAGGAGCTCGCCGGCGAGGACTTGGAGGGCGCCGGGACGTCGTTGGCGTCGAGGAGGAGGGAGGAGGACGACCGGGCGGTGGTGACGCTGCCGGTGGCCGGCGTTGGCCGCAGTGGCTTGGTGCGGTGCCGGCCGGAGGAGGCGGCGCGGGCGGCTCAGTGGGGACGGAGTGCAGCGGCGGGGCGCGCCGGAGTCGAGGGAGGCGGCGGTGCAGCGCAGAAGGAGGCGGCGCGGGCGGCTTGGGCCGCGGGGGCCGGCTCCAGGCTCCCCGGGCCGCGCGGCGGCGGGCGGCAGTGAGGGACACGTGGCGGGCAGCGTTTGGCTGGGGCGCGGCGGCGGACGCGTCCGATTTAGGCGGCGGACATGTCCGTCGGTGGCGGGGCGATTTTAGGGTTTCGGGGGAAGGAGATCCGAATTTCGGGGGGTTCTATTTATAGCCATAGAGGGAGCTAGGAGAGTCCAAAAGAGGTGTGGTTTTCGGCCACGCGATCGTGATCGAACGCTCTAGATGATGGAGCAGGTTTAGGTGGGTTTTGGGCCACATTGGAGGGGTGTTGGGTTGCAACACATACGAGGCCTTTTCGGTCCCTCGGTTAACCGTTGGAGTATCAAACGAAGTCCAAATGATACGAAACATGACAGGCGGTCTACCGGTAGTAAACCAAGGCCGCTTGGCAAGTCTCGGTCCAATCCGGAAATTTTTAATCCCCACACACGAAAGAAAGCTAGAAATGGCCACCGGAGGAGAACGAAGCGCCGGAATGCAAAACGGACAACGGGGAAAATGCTCGAATGCATGAGATGAACACGTATGCAAATGCAATGCACATGATGACATGATATGAGATGCGTGACAACGACAACAACACACGGAGACAAAAACCCGAACCCGAGAAAATAAAATAACTTAACGCCGGAAACGGCAAGAGTTGGAGTACAAATTGGGAAAGTTACATCCGGGGTGTTACACAGCTCCATCAATCTCGCGAGCATTGACGCAGCTCCACAATTCACATAGTAGATCTCCAGTGGCGGCTATCTCGTCGCCGGCGATCTCGTCGGACAGCGGGCACGGCAACGTCGTGAATCTCCAACGAGCGCGCACAGGCACCGCATCCCGCGTCCCCCCTCCTGTCTCACTCGCGCCAACATCGAACAAACTGCCGCCATCAGTGGTAGTGGTTAACCTAGCGGGGCGGGTAACCTAGCTACCCGACGGCACAGGCGATTGTGGATCTTGTTCCGGTAGTGCTGCTCCTCGTGATATGGGTTTCTTCAGTCTAGGGTTCACTTAGCGTCTGTTGTCGTCGGCTGTGCGCACCACCACTATCGTTATTTGATGTGGCGGCTAACCTAGGTATCCGATGGCAGAGGTAATCACAGATCTAGCTAGGTTTTGTAGTGCGGCTCCTCGTGATTGAAAGTGATCACCACGGGTGCCGTGGCCATCTTCCTTACTAGGTTTGGCAGATCTGAACGACCTCGGTTGGGGTTGTTTACATAACACCCGTGATCGTGTGCTACGTGTTGTATATTTCATCATTGATAATGTTTGCACATGTGATGATACATATTATTTGTTGTAGGAAATGGCAGACGAGGAGTTAACTGATATCATGGTAGACACGTTGTTTGGAGAACTGATGAAAGACTGGATAAAAGATTGGTCAAATGATGAAAATTCAGATCGTGGAGATCGGTCAGAGAATGGGAACGAATGGGACGATCTTAATGTGAGTGGCATTATCATGTTGTAATTTTTTGATGGCATCCAACAACATTAAATTTTTGTGTTGAAAATTTATAGATGGATGAGCTTGATGATGGCCAAGAAAACAACTCGGAGCTCTCAGATGAAGATTACATTAGTCAGGTACGGAAGTGAAAAATTTTGTTGGCATGCAAATTGAATTTCTCCTGGAATATTATATGATAAGTAATTATGTATTTGTGTTGTATTTTTCAGCTCATTTCTGAATGTCATAATGCATATGACTATTACGGTGAATTCAACGGGGAGACATGCCTTAATGACGAATCATTAGATGCACCTAATTCTGGGAAGTCGCAGTCGTCAGTCATCATGAGTGAGGTATGTGTGTAATCAATGTTCTATGGAAGTAATGCTAAACCATAGAAAACTGTTTTCATGGCTATGTTTTGATTGTGTAGATGACACAAGATGATGGAGCATAGAATGTCCAAGATACTGCCAGTGCAGATGATAAGAGGGATATGTTCATGCAGATAATGGAAATGACTTTTATGTCTCGCGATGTTGTGTATGATTTCTACAACAACTATGCTAGAGATAATGGTTTCAGCATTAGAAAGAATAAGGTCAGGTATAGCAAAACCGAGTCACATCATATGCGTTATATGCGGTTTGTTTGTTCCAAACAAGGGAAACGTGACAGCAAGTTGCTAACCAAGGAAGGACACACCCGTAGGCTCAGAGCGGAGACACGATGCTTTTGCAAAGCACATCTGACCGTCAAGCTTGACCAAAAGCGTGGGGTTTGGTATGTTGAAAGTTATGAGGACAAGCATAGCCATATGTTGGCAGGACCGGATGAGGTACCTTTTCTTTGGTCCCACAGAAAAATCAAAGAGTACCAGAAGCATGAGATAATGTCCATGGGAGCTGCAGGGATTAGAATTCACGACATGATGGATTCCTTCATCAGCAAACATGTATGGTATGCTGGTGTTGGTTTTACCAGGCATGAAATATACAACCTTTGCGCCAGGGAGAAGAGGAAGCTGCTTTCAAAAGGTGATGCTGCCACATCCATAGGCATCATGGCCAGTAGGAAACAGAGGGATCCTAGCTTCTTTTTCGAGAACAAGCTAGATAAGGAAGGACATTTGAATAGGATGTTCTGGTGCGACTCCTAGTCTCGTCATGACTATGAGGACTTCGGTGACGTGCTTGTATTTGACAGCTCATACCTTTTGTTCGTCTTAACAATCACCGGAAGACCATTGTTTTTGGTTGTGCCATAGTTTTAGACGAGACCGCAGAGACATACGTGTGGTTGCTGCAGACTTTTTTGAGGTCCATGTGTCAAAAGATGCCGAAGAGTGTAAGTCTTGCACATGATAAAAGACACCGACGCTACAATGATCATGGCAATTCGCGAAGTCTTGCCAGACGCGTGGCACCGTATATGTACATGGCATATAGAAAAAATATGAAGATTCACCTCAGTCACAAGTCCTTGAAGGAGTTCCGAACTCTTCTGTACTACAACACGTCCACGGCCACGTTTGAGGAGAGATGGCATGCGTTTTCCAAAAGATTGTAGTCGGAAAAAACTGTAACATGGTTGAGACGGATGTATAAGAAGAGGAAACTGTGGGCCGCGGCTTATCTGACAGAGGGGTTTTGGCTTGGCTTGAAAAGCAACCAGCGGAGTGAAAGCCTGAACTCATCCCTTCACCTCCACCTAGACGGTGAAATGACCTTGGTGGATATGATTTTGCACTATGAGAATGCCGTTGTATGTATCCGTGAAAACGAGGAGCAAGATGACTGCATGGACTCACAGAGTTTACCGGTGCCAGTTACTACCTCGAGGGAACTTGACATAGCTGCTTCTTACGTCTTCACTCCATCAAATTTCTATATGTTGCAAGATGATCTTAGAAAAATTGGCGGCATGGAGATTGTAGAAATTAAGCTGGGAGATGGATCACAACAGTACATCGTGGCCTGGAAGAATAACCGGAAGAGCCGTTTTTGGGTGGAGTATGCACCAGTAAATTCTGCAGAAACTATAAGGTGCGGCTACAGAAGAATGATTCGAAAGGGTCTACCTTGCAAGCACATATTCCGTGTACTGAAGTACTTGAACATATCTGAAATACCAAAGTGTTTAGTTCTTGTTTGGTTCACGAAAGAAGCAAGGTTGGGACTGCCCGCGAGGCGCACAAGCGATCTGTTGGGATTTGGTTGGACTGGGGCAGGGGAAAGAATGAAATATAGCCAGGTCAGTGTGTTAGCGTCAGAAGCTATGCATGCGGCATGCAAACACCCAGCTTTGTGGGATCAGTTACAGGAGATTTTGAAGGTTGTGATAGCTAAGAGTCATGAGTATGACCTGCTACTGGAAAATTTGAGCAAGAAACAAATGACCTCAGTAAGTGTGCAGTTGAATATGTGGACGATGGTGTCAAGCAAAGGTGCAACAAAGGTAGATGAGAGCTGCCCTATCTCGAAAAAATGGTAGACCACTCTCTTTTGATGAGTTGAGAACCCGGTGTGGCGCTTGCAAATTGCTAGGACACACTAGACGTAGCAAGGAATGCAAACTAAATCAGAAGTAAGTGTTTGTATGCATTGTGGATTATTAATTTTTTTATCATTTGTTAACTTATCTTGTCTTTTATCATGTGCGGAAAAGTGGAGAAGGAAGAAGAGTAGAACACTTGCTTCAATTATTTACGGATGAATCGAGTGAACTGGACAGTATATCCTTCACATTATGTCATCAAATTTACTTCGACGTTTCGCGTGGTTGGTTCCTATATATTGTAGCAACTGCATCGGCACTTTGTTTAGTGGGGTGTCAACCTTTTACATCTCTAAATAAACAACAAAATCCAACCTAAATAAATTAGTTTTGCATGGTTGGGAATAGTAGATTGCAATGCAACTATGTTATGATCGGGGCGGGAGGTAGAAAGAATATTGTACATTTCCCCTCCCCACGTCCTAACTGCCATTAAATAAGTATTTGTACCACTCCCCACCACACACTCACCCACCTCCCACGCGCGCCGGTTCGAACTCCCCTCTTATCCCCATCTACAGTAGAATGAGAAACAATCGCCGACGACTGCTGCAGCCGCCTCCATGGAGAGAAGCCTCGGCTGGCAGCAAGCGATGATGGAGCTCGCCGGCGATGATGAGGCGTGGCATGTACAGTTGATGGAGGTGTGCGGCTGGTTCCCCAGCACGGAGATGTTGGTCAACCACGCACGTGACCTCGTCAAAGTCCTCACCGACGGCGAGAAGAAGCGTGCCTTCCCCTACGACCGCGTCATCCCGCCGGCTCTCCTCCTCGTCTGGGCAATGCGAGAGGCCACGCTGAGTGACTCCCCTGTTCAGTGCACAAGGTGGTGGATGTACCGCTCCACCACCATGCCGCAACGGCCAGATCTAGCACGCGTCGCGTCGAGGGCGGAGCACGTCTACGTCGAGCTCGCTCTCCCAGCTCCCATCAGCCCAGACTACCAGGTCCGCCACGTGCCAGCGCCAGTCTAGCCGTTGGGCTCTGACGTCATGGAGGACGACGTGGATGAGGTACTGGTCATCCCTGATGACGATGAAGAGGGCGAGGAGGACACCATGCAGATGGTAGCGCCGGTCGCTATCAAGGGTGGCAAGATAATGCCCA
This sequence comes from Triticum aestivum, assembly GCF_018294505.1. NCBI lineage: Eukaryota > Viridiplantae > Streptophyta > Magnoliopsida > Poales > Poaceae > Triticum > Triticum aestivum. The sequence continues at coordinate 507,504,989 of NC_057803.1, forward strand.
TCGACGTCGAGCTCGTTCCCCTCCTCCCTGATATAGTGAAGGTGGAAGAAGTGGAGGCGGCTTAGGATCAGGTGGCATAGCTGTCGAAGAGGACGGCGGTAAAGAAGAAGACTTCTACGTGTGTGGTGCGCCGCTCACGCCGCCTCAAATTTCTGAAGAAGTGAAGATGGGCACAGTTGCTAAAGGAGGAGGAAGCTGCTGGTTATCTTTAGTTAGGTATTCTATTATATGTTTCAGCATATAAGTTAACAATATTTTGGGTTTGATGTTGGTTAGGTATGTTGGTATATGTAAGCATATAAGTTATGCAATCGGTACGGTTTGGTCGGGTTCTTTGTGACTGGAGAACTGAATATCTAGTGCTCACCCTATGTGTCAAGTTCAGTAAAATTTTAGAATATTGAATATGTACTGTTGCTTTGCTTCAGTGTTGCACCAAAGGTGTAGGTGCTACTAGATGTTGCTCATATGTTGCAACAATACAATGAATTGGGCCGTTGCACAAATCAGTAGTGCTATTAGGTGATGTTCCCATGTGCATCACTTACCAAATATAGAACATGCCAAATGTGAATTGTTGCCAAATATAGAACATGCCAAATGTGCATCACTTACCAAATATAGGTCATGATGGCCCCATGTTATTTCTGCTGCAATCTCTATTACACTGTGCCCATAAACTGACTAGCACATAATTCATCAGCATTTCATCATGTCAATAACAACGATGTCAATAACTTCATGAACAGTCTACTTGCTAACTATGACAACAATCATAATGGCAAGCAGGCCAAGATACAACAGACCTCCAAATCCTAAAATCCTATCCCTATAGAGCAATATTTCCTTCTGCATCTTAACCATTGCCCTCTTTTCTTTCTCATTCCTTTTAATTTCAGCTTCATATTCTGTAATCTTAGTCTCCAGTTTCTTGTTCTTCATGGCAAGATACTTAATGGCTGACTTTGCTTTGCTATCCCACTCCCCATCAACCCATTCAACATAATCAGAAGTGATAGCATCCTAAATAAACCATGAGCAATTCAAGTCAATTTATAACTGAACTTGTCACTGCACGCGGTAAACACTGAACTTTTTTGCAGCTTGACCGCAATAGCAATACTACTTTGAAGATCATGCTCGGTAGACTAACCTCAAACCCACATCCCAAGAATGCGCTGCCAAAATTGTCTGCATCTATGCAGACACGGCCACCAAGAGTTTCCTGATGACCACATAGATGGAGCTTGTCAGGGCCAGAGGTCATGAATTGTGGGTGATAATGCTGGGATGTAAAGAACAACGGTAAAGAACTTACCTTTTTGCCACCAAAGTGTAGCACTGAAGAAAGCCTAGCCCGCTCGGTTTCTCCGGGCCGCCACCGCCCAGGAAACCCCTGTCCCCTGTCCACTCGATCCCGCTTGCCGCTGCATCCTGTGCCACTTAATCCGCGGCCCACCTACTATCAGGACCCAGGGTTCCACTCGAACTTGCGGTCCACCAACCACTCTCTCGCCACAGTTCGCGCCCGGCGTACCTGACGCCTCCAGCTCGCTTTCATGCTTTCATCATCGAGATTTGGAGGGCAAATGAGTAAGACTTAGCTCGATAGTAGATACATAGCTGAATGCACAGGTGACTAAGAGATAGAGGTAGGCTAGGGATTGGAAAGGAGCGAGAAAAGGGGAAGATCGATGTTCGAAACCTGGCGTCAAAATGGTTGGGCTGGTTGTAGCCCTTGCCGACATGCATACAAATATTAAGCAAGAACAATTGATAAGTGATGGCAAAAAAATGGTTCGACTGAATTGTCTTGTACGAGCGAATTGGTCTGACAGACACATACACATGTATGTGTCACAATATTCGAGATGCACTATTATTACATAAAAATGATAGAAACCCTAAGATAATCGTGCCGTCGAAACCTTCGTCCGGGCTAAATCCAAACCACTAAAACATGAATCTTGCATGCCGCATGAATTCTTCAGGCGCACCTTTTCTTTGCGATTTCGTGAATTTTGTTCTTCACACACTCCATCGAGTTCGAAGGTGACATAATCAACTCGGCAACGAAACATCTTCTCCTAGCGTCAATGCTAGCCTGCAAAAATCGGCATAAAGGTTCCATGAACCAAATTTGCAACACGACCATACTAGCTAGTCTGCAAACGTAAATAACAGCATACTTGTGTAAAATCTCGGGTCATTCGGTCCCCGTCCCAATGTTCTAGACATTCTATGACAAAAAGGCCACAAGAGTTCCTGGTATATATGCAAACATTAGCGGTGGGCAATACGATATGTGTGTTGTTGTTTGAATATGCATGATGTACTATTAACTCACCCACCCTCTTACTGGGTCATGTCATACTCATTGATAGGCCACTTACTTACGTCCGGATATTTCCCTGGTGTAATAAGATTTGCCTGCCGCATATCGTGTGCTATAGCCATTCGCTATAAAGAGGATAGTGTTAAAGAAGAATCATAAACAATATGTATGAACAATGGTACAGATGTTGGTTACATTACAATGCTTTAACAGTCCTCTTAGTCAGGTCCAGAGGATAGAGCGAATCGAGAACTTGGAATTCTTGCTTGATCATGTGCATTACCACGGTCATCCGGTGGGTATTGTCGATATTCAACGCGATATACGTCTACAGTGAAAAAACCATTATGGATCAAAATAAATACTTGATGAAATGTCCTGTAGTGATGAATTACAGACATACCGTACCTTATCATGCATAGTATACTCTTTCATGACTCTATTAACTGCTCCATCTTTAGAAAGAGCACTATCCATGTTGCAGCTCGACGATAATGGATCGTCTCGTGCGATAGCATGATCTACAAGGAATTTGGACCTCCACGCTGGACAGAGGTAACGATCATGACCAATGCACAGCTCCAAAATGTCCCATATAAGCATCAATAACCTTCATAGAATATCAGGGCATTACATGTTGAAAGTTGAGACATAGATTATTGAGCATTTTAATAATAGGACATGCAAGTAGTACTTACATCGTCCGACAGCCATCTATGAGCTAGTACCGGCCGAATCCTTTCAGAAGTCAGAGATATGCCACGCCCTTCACTGTAGTAAACTTTTTGCCCTTATTCTTCTCGGTGCTACCAGCTAACTCGACAAATGAAACAGCTGCATCAATTATTTCCGGGGTCAGCTCATCTGCCACAACCTTCGGCACATGATTGTCAGAAAATAGAGCTGCATGAAATAATATGAATGTCAACAATGGTGATCATATGCATTCGTAGTAAATAACAAATTAAGAAAGTTAGTTACGATACCTCTACTACTAGTAGTAGTATCGGAGGGTCTGTGACCATGGTTGGTACGCCTGCTGGGCTTGTCAAGTGCGTAGGGGGATTCAAATTTCTTGGGAATGGTCCGCTTCCGCTTACCGGACATAACTTCCTCATCCTTATCGATTGTTGCACCCTTTTTTTCATTCGCCTTAGCCATGATCTTGTTGACAGAAGATGGACAAATGTCTATGTCCGATGAAGGTGCTTGAGTAGAAGTACCAACGACCCAAGGGTTTTCCGGTGTCGCCCCACATTCATCATTACGCTTAATAGGTGAAGCTTCCTTGTGTGAACATTTCAGCATGTTTTTTGTTTGGCAAATTAAATCGTGTGAACATTTCGGCACGTAAAAAATTAAATGAGAAAATTATATACAGAAAGATAAATACATAGTACTCAGGTACGGTTTTATGGTTGGGAACCACTTCATCAGGCTGCGTCATGTCAATGACCGGCTCTCCGTCACTGTCTATGTCTTCCTTGTACACGAATTCCTTCTTTTCATATGGACCATTCTCGAACGAATACACTTCGTCTGCATCATTCTCCGCGGATGGCACGGCAGCAGCCGGCTTGTACATGACACCTGCTTTGTTCAACTTCTCCAGCAATCTCTGCAATAGAAATATAAAGTTAGTAATGCCTGCATGATTTTTAAAACAGTAAGCATACTGTAAACTATAAAGTTAGGGTGTGACACCTCAGCAACTAGATCAGGGATTTGCCTCATTTGGGTGTGTATGAAGTCCATAAACCGCTTCATTAGAAGCTCCATCACCTCATCCGTGTTTGGGGCTGTCTTTGCCTTCTTTGCGGTTCCATTGGCAGGCTTGGTTTTTGGCTTATGTGTAGGCGCATTATTTGGGATGTTGGGCTCCTGCGCCCTATATTCTTGGGTCATATTATTTTCAATCTGCATGCGATATTGAAGTACATGTGATGAATTAAAAATAAATATTATTTACTTACAAAACATTTGAGAAAGACAGAACACAATGACTTACCTTGACGTTACAATGGCCGCACCCATTGTTATAGTCAAACCGATCTCTCCTAGTGGCTGCACCTTCGGTCCAATTCCTCATCAGAGGTTGTATGGACAAGTTGGGATTGAAAGCGCAATCATGTTCCACAGGTTGCACCTTCTCCCAATACAAGTACTGCAAAAAAATTATAGTTAGTAAAATACATCACATAAAATTGCAATGATATAATAATTGACATTATGCAACAGGTCTCATATGTGTACCTGCAAGAGAGCCAAATTGCCTTTCGGCCATTAGCGGAGGTGTTTGCCTTTCTTGACTATGCGAAGGCAATCGAGGAGAACATGGAGGGTAAATGTCGGTGTCAAAACCGGCGGATCTCGGGTAGGGGGTCCCGAACTGTGCGTCTAAGGTTGATGGTAAGAGGAGACAGGGGACACGATGGTTACCCCGGTTTGGACTCTCTCTATGGAGGTAATACCCTACTTCCTGCTTGATTGATCCTGATGAATATGAGTATTACAAGAGTTGATCTACCACGAGATCATAATGGCTAAAACCCTAGGAGTCTAGCCTGTATGATTATGATTGCCTCTACGAACTAAACCCTCCGGTTTATATAGACACCGGAGGGGACTAGGGTTGTACAAAGTCGGTTACAGAGAAAGGAATCTTCATATTCGAATGCCAAGCTTGCCATCCACGCCAAGGAGAGTCCTATCCGGACACGGGAGAAATTCTTCTGCCTTGTATCTTCACGGCCCATTAGTCTGGCCCATGTCCAATAGATCAGACGCCCGAGGACCCATTAATCCAGGACTCCCTTAGTAGCCCCTGAACCAGGCTTCAATGACGAGGTGTCCGGCGCGCAGATTGTCTTCGGCATTGCAAGGCGGGTTCCTCCTCCGGTTACTCCAAAGTATCCTTCGAATGTGTCCGGCTCTGCAAAACAAGTGCCACACATAACCGTAGAGAGTATAATATTTTACGAGTCCAATCTGCTGACAACTTTTGTAGCATGACATCACGTCCCTGCCCGGTCATTATTTTGAACCGTTTTTAGCCTCCCGCTTCCATACTTCGAGATGCAGTTTTATTAGCACATCTTGTCAAAGCAGAGATCGTCTCCCCTTGTGGCGGGATTCTCATCAATACGGGCGTGGGTAACCCAACCATTCCGTTGGCATGATCCCTTGGTAATAGGCAGGCTTTAAGGCCCATGAGGAGACATTTGATATTCATCGCCTTTATAAAGGGGCACGGACCCGTCTTTCTCCTCTACACCTACCTCTTCCTCAACCTTTCCAACCTCAAGTTCCAGCACCCAGGTTTCAACTTAATTGCTCCATGCCTCCCAACCATGTCCGGACCCATCCCTCAAGGCCGGTGGGTGGCCTCCTCTATCATAGAGGAGGATATCGCGAAGCTCCGGGCGGCAAGATACCTGACCGCGGAAATCCTCAACAGGATCCCAGCTAAAGGGCAGGTTATTCCTACTCCCAAATCCGGCGAGAGGGTCGTATTCATCTCTCACTTCCTCCGGGGGCTAGGGTTCTCTCTCCACCCCTTCGTTCATGGACTCATGTTCTATTACGGGCTAGACTTTCACGATCTAGCTCCGGACTCCTTTCTTCACATCTCAGCATTCATTGTCATGTGTGAGGCCTTTCTCCGTATTCCCCCACACTTCGGCTTATGGCTCAAGACCTTCAATTTGAAGCCGAATGTAATCGAGGGGAAACAAGCAGAGTGTGGCGGTGCTACGGTGAGCAAGCTCACTAGTACTCCTTGGCGAAAAGGTTCTTTCATGGAAACCTCCAACCTATGGCAGCGGGAGTGGTTTTACATCACTGAACCCCGTGGTACCAAGTGGCAGCTACACCTGCGTTCCGATCTGGCCCTCCACTATGGCTCGCATCATGGATTAATAAGGGGCTAGACTGGGGATCAATTGATGAAGAGCAGACGCTACAAAGCCGCATCCGGAGCCTCCTCGAAAAGGACACCGGCCTTATCAATGTAATCTAGGTAATGCTAGTCCGTCGGGTCCTGCCGTGCCAGCGATGGCCCCTTCACATGTGGGAGTTCATCTGAAGGACCATGTACCCTTCAACACTTCTTCGGCATGACGCACAGAGGAATGTGGAAGTTATTCTTCCGGACACGAAAACAGTGGCCGGATACCACCAAAGACATCGGCGTCGACTGCAACCATCTGGATACAACGGTAAGCACTCGACTCCCGGACACGGCTTAGTTAAATATCCCGTAATAATAATATACTGAGAAAACAATCTTTGAACAGGGCTGGATAAAGAAGGCAGAATGAATTAGGTGTTCGGCCCCTCTTCCCGAAGACTCAGCTGATCCTGTGTTAACAAGGATGCTGGCTCCAGTGCCATATCAAGTGCCGGCGAAGGAGGACAAGGAGGAGAGAAAGAAGGCCAAAGGTGGCCTCCATTCCAAAGGCACACCTGACACTATGTCCGGGGAGATTGGAACTCCCTCTTCCGAAGAAAAAAGAGAAGGAGAAGCTGACATCCCTTCCCCCTATGGGAAAAAAAGGATCGCCTCCGAAGATTTGGAGGTAAAGGCTCCTAAGCGAGGGAAAATGTCCCTGTCAGGTGGTTCAGGCTCGGAAGACGTCATTGTCACACAGTTCCTCCGTAAGGACAAGCCCTTAGCCGAATCGTAAGTGAACAAGGGTGTCTAAAACATATCGCGGTCCTTTCCAGTTACAAGGGTAACATCTAAAATATATGTTTGCAGTCCAGCACGCAGTCTTCCTCAACAGTCTTCCTCCTCGGGGGATCTTCTGCCGGAGACGGTGGAAAGCAAGACACCCCATAGACCTTCTCGCCCAATAGGGCGAACGAGTTCGAGGTGTCGTCCCGGAGGATCTCTTCCCATCAACAAGTGGTGCGAGGGACGATGAAGACCATACCCGAAGGTGATACTTCGATAGTCCAGGGTCCGGGGCGTGCGGCCCCTTCGGGGACCAACAATAAAGGCCCCAGACTATCTGGTTTACACCCGAAGACGACTCTAGGGTCGAGTGAACATATCCCTTCGAAGGGAGTTCATACTCCCATAGCCGCTTCCAGGAATCTGGAGGCATCGGATACATTGATGGACATGTTGCAACATGTGTCCATCTTAGAGGAACAACGTACCTTAATGGGTACGATAGTCAGGGGGATTCTATCCGCAAGAAGCGGGTTGAATGAAGCCTTCACGGGCCTTCTAAGAGGCTTCGAGGTATGCAATGTAATATCTTCAATTGCACTGTACGTGCAAAAATGCACCTGTGTATAGATAGTAGCCTTTGAGACTCTGTTTGGCGTCCAAAGGGAGGCGATCAGAGGATCAAAAAAGAGATGTCCAGGAAATAATCTAATTAACTGGAAAACAGATTGTTACATCCATGGCGACTGCCCCTGCTACAGAGGTTGCAGGTCTGAACAGAAACTTGATGTGGCGGATGACGACACCACGCTAATTAACAGGTGGCCGACGAGGCGCAAGGTACGTTTTGGGGCAGTCAGTATATGTATGTATAATAACATGAGCACGAAGCTGAGAATTATATACTAAGATATGCATAACTGCAGATAGTGCTACCACGGTTGAGACCCTTCGGGCTGAGCTTGCCCGGGCCAAGGAGCAAGACAGGATGAGTAGTGCAGCTGCCGAGAAGGCAGCTGTTGAGTTAAAGGCCGAGCAGGCTGCTCGGCGCCAGTGCGAGGAGAGAATAACTACCATGGCGCACGAGCTAAAGGATGCCACTGTCCGATGTGAATTCCTTGATAAGGATAACAAAGCCAAAACGGCCGATCTCAACAAGGCCTTACAAGAGGCGAGAGAAGCACGGTCCAAGTCTAGAGCGGATCGGGAGGAGATCCGGCAAGCTGGGGAGATAGCGGTTGGTAAGCCCTTCTTATTACAGACTAAATTCGGCGATCCAAAGTATGCCCCGCTTAATCAAATGTGGAGTTCTCCAGACGCATGATACGTCTCCGTCGTATCTATAATTTTGATTGTTCCATGCCAATATTATACAACTTCCATATACTTTTGGTAACTTTTTATACTATTTTTGGGACTAACATATTGATCCAGTGCCCAGTGCCAGTTCCTGTTTGTTGCATGTTTTTTGTTTCACAGAAAACCCATACCAAACGGAGTCCAAACAGAATAAAAACTTACGGAGATTTATTTTGGAATATTTATAAATTTTGGGAAGTGGAATCATCGCAAGACGATGCCCGAGGGGGGCACGAGACAGGGGGGCGCCCCCAGGGTGTCAGGCGCGCCCCTGACCCTCGTGGACACCCCGTAAGGTGGTTGGTGCCCTTCTTTCGCCGCAAGAAAGCTAATTTCCGGATAGAGATCGTGTCCAAAATTCAGCCCAATCGGAGTTACGGATCTCCGGTTATAAAAGAAACGGTGAAAGGCCAGATCTGAGAACGCAGAAACAGAGAGAGACAAAGAGACAGATCCAATCTCGGAGGGGCTCTCTCCCTGCCCATGCCATGGAGGCCATGGACCAGAGGGGAAACCCTTCTCCCATCTAGGGAGAAGGTCAAGGAAGAAGAAGAAGGAGGGGGGCTCTGTCCCCCTTGCTTCCGGTGGCGCCAGAGTGCCACCGGGGGCCATCATCATCACCGTGATCTACACCAACATCTCCGCCATATTCACCAACATCTCCATCACCTTCACCCCTCTATCTACAATGGTCCACTCTCCCGCAACCCGCTGTACCCTCTACTTGAACATGGTGCTTTATGCTTCATATTATTATCCAATGATGTGTTGCCATCCTATGATGTTTGAGTAGATTTTTGTTGTCCTATCGGTGGTTGATGAATTGCTATGATTGATTTAATTTGCTTGTGGTTATGTTGCTGTCCTTTGGTGCCCATCATATGAGCACGCGCGTGGATCACACCATAGGGTTAGTTGTCTGTTGATAGGACTATGTATTGGAGGGCAAGGGTGACAGAAGCTTCAGCCTAGCATAAAAATTGATGCATACGGGATTGAAGGGGGACCAATATATCTTAATGCTATGGTTGGGTTTTACCTTAATGAACGTTAGCATTTGCGGACACTTGCTAATAGTTCCAATCATAAGTGAATAGAATTCCATGTAAGGGATAACATGCTAGCAGCCGAGGAGCAATAGTGTGGGGTGAATATTCTCGCGTGTGCTTGTTTGCTTTATCACTAAGTAATTTTTATTTGCTGTTCTTAGTTGGTTTCTATCTTTAGTTATGGGTAGGAAACGCAAAATACCAAAAAAATTAGTTATACCTACTGAACCAATAGTTGAAGAACCACTCAAAATCTATCACACTGCTGAAGCTTATTACTTGGATCATCTTCGATCCCTATGTGCTCATGCTGAAACCCCAACTAGCTTAGTTGAGGGCAAATCTTTAGATGAGCATGCTTGTTATGTGAGACACCGAATATCTGAAAAAGGGAAAATTCTATTGGGTCAAATTCATCGTTTGCAATGCTATGCTTGGAATTTATGTGAAATATATGAGTTTACTTGTTGTTCTGAAAACCCTAAGAAACACCTTCCCTACCAATGTGAGTTTAGTGATAATGGAATCGTATATTCGTATGCTAAGGGTGTTTATAATTACTATGATGTTCAACAAATTGAAGAATTTTTTGCTTTTAAGGGTGCTTATGAAATTGCTTCTTTGATTGAAAAGTATGGTGAATGTTCAGATTATTACAGACTGTTCTGTTTTAGACAGATTCTGTTTTTGATGCATAGTTTGCTTGTTTTGATGAAATTATCAATTTATATCTGTGGATTAAGCCATGAAAAAATTATGTTACAGTAGACACAATGCAAAAACAAAACATGAATTGGTTTGCAAAATTACTTAGAGTAGTGATTTGCTTTATTATACTAATGGATCTTACCGAGTTTTCTGTTGAAGTTTTGTGTGGATGAAGTGTACGATGATGGAGAAGGTCTCGATGTGAGAAGAAGGAAGAGAGGAAAGAGCTCAAGCTTGGGGATGCCCGAGGCACCCCAAGTAAATATTCAAGGAGACTCAAGCATCTAAGCTTGGGGTGCCCCGGAAGGCATCCCCTCTTTCTTCAACAAGTATCAGTATGTTTTCGGATTCGTTTCGTTCATATGATATGTGCAATCTTGGAGCGTCTTTTGCTTTAGTTTTCATTTTTATTTTAGGCACCATGCTGGCATGAGATGGTCCTTGGTTGATTTATAGAATGCTTATTGCACTTCACTTATATTTTTTGAGTATGGCTTTATAGAATGCTTCATGTGCATCACTTATATCATTTGAAGTTTGGATTGCCTGTTTCACTTTACATAGATAACCGCCATTTGTAGAATGCTATTTTGCTTCACTTATACTTGTTAGAGCGTGGGTGAGGGAGTCCTGGATTAGGGGGTGTTCGGATAGCCGGACAATACCTTCAGCCGAACTCCAGGACTGTGAAGATACAAGATTGAAGACTTCGTCCTGTGTCTGGATGGGACTTTCCTTGGCGTGGAAGGCAAGCTTGGCGATGCGGATATTCAAGATCTCCTACCATTGTAACCGACTTTGTGTAACCCTAACCCTATCTGGTGTCTATATAAACTGGAGGGTTTTAGTCCGTAGGACAACTTCATCATACAACAATCATACCATAGGCTAGCTTCCAAGGTTTAGCCCCCTTGATCTCGTGGTAGATCTACTCATGTACTACCCATATCATCAATATTAATCAAGTAGGAAGTAGGGTTTTACCTCCATCGAGAGGGCCCGATCCTGGGTAAAACTTCCTGTCCCTTGTCTCCTGTTACCATCCGGCCTAGTTGCACAGTTCGGGACCCCCTACCCGAGATCCGCCGGTTTTGACACCGACATTGGTGCTTTCATTGAGAGTTCCACTGTGCCGTCACAATCAGGAAGGATGCCTCCTCCCATCTTTAAAGACGGCGCCGTCGCTAGGGGAGCCTTGGCTGTCAGCCAAACTCTCCGGCTAGGTGGTTTCCTCATGACCGCTTGTTCGGCCGTTGCGCCGACGGTGACCTCTCGGGTCATCAAAAGCAACCTTCACGTCAGCTTGGATCTTGTCGAGCAGCTAGATCCGATGGAGCTCTCTTCCGTAAACGAGCTATTGGATCGCATCGCCGCCCTGGGGGTCGCCACTGATTACGACCAGGTTGGGCTTAAACCCGATCTAAGAGAAATTAACTCTCCCCAGGTCACCCACCACGTCGCCGTGGTAGAGACGCAGTGCGGCGACCCTTCATCTATTTTAAGGACTAGCTACGTCTGAATTCCCGACCCCTCCAATCCGGATACCCGCGGAGGGGAGGATGTAACTCAAGACCTGAGCATAGAATCAGGCAACGGGCTAGACTCATTGGACAACATCTAAGAATCTGAACGTCAGAGCTCGGAAGCTCTTCGGCCTCTGAATCTTAGATTGGGTGAGGTTTCAGATTCAACGCAACCCACCCACCCGAACATAAGCAATCTCTCCCAAATCAGGCAAAAGCCCGAGGGAACAGTACATCATTACTGGGCCAGATTCCTCCTGGTTATGAACAAGATAAAGGACTGTCGCGAGGGAGACGCAATCTCAATCTTCTGCAGTAATTGCATGGACGAGGGAATCCTTAACACCATAAGTCGTCGTGATATTACACGCTTCGCTGACTTGGCGTCCATAGTACAAAAGTACTGTGCGATGGAAAGCGCCTGGAAAACCGAAATAAAATTTTGGGATAATCCGGCCCTGAATAGCAATCTCGTCCGAACTAAGAGGGTGCATCATCGTAAGACACCCGGGTTAAACACCAAAAAACCAAGATCCTCTACAGAGCATGGAACCGTACTGGAAAGATGGCTTGATGGACCCTGTAAAATTCATAGTACAGAGGATGCCACACCAACTCACAACCTTAGAGCGTGTTGGATACTCCGGCAGGTGGCCAAAATTGGCGAGGACCTCTTAATTTCAGAGGCCGCAGAAAGCCATCCCGAGGACACCAGTACCATTCTCACAGTCTTCGAGACTTTTGCATCAAACAATATGCGAAAAAGAACACTCCGCAGCCTTGCCGAAGTCTATCAGGTAGCAACAATAAACCCATGGAGCGACACAACTATTACCTTCAACGCAAGCGATGAACCTAAATTCCGAACAGCCCGAGCACCAGCCGCATTGGTCCTCAGTCCAATAGTGGACGGCTTTCACCTCACCAAGGTACTCATGGATGGAGGCAGCGGATTGAACCTCATTTATGAGGAAACCCTTCAAAAAATGGGATTAGACTGGAACCGCGTTGAGCGAAGCAGCACAACCTTGAGAGGAATAATCCCCAGTCAGGAAGCGCGCCGCACAGGAAAAATCACACTAGATGTGGTGTTCGGCACGTCGGATAATTACAGGTCCGAAGAGGTCACGTTTCAGGTGGCCCCGTTCAGTAGCGGATATCACGCCCTACTAGGGCGAGAAGCATTTACAATCTTCCAAGCAATACCCCATTACGGGTACATGAAGCTCAAGATGCCCGGGCCAAACGGAATTATCACTCTCGCTTGTGATCCGGACATAGCACTCCGCGCTGAAAACAAGACAGCCGCATTGGCCCTGGAGGCACTATCCGAAGCCTTAGTGGCTGAGGAACTGACTGCGCTACGCTCCACAGTTAACAGGGATGATGTGATACTCGACAAGAGATCCAAGTCCACATCCTTTAAGCCAGCAGACGAAATAGTCAAATTCCAGGTCCATCCAACAGACCCCAATAAAACAGCTTCCATCGGGGCACGATTAAACCCTGATATGGATGCCGCACTGCGATAATTTCTACGTGAAAATTGGGACATCTTCTCCTGGCACCCTTCAGACATGCCAGGAATCCCATGCAGGCTGGCCGAACACAGATTAAATATCCTAAAAGGATTCAAACCTGTCAAACAAGCCCTTTGGCGTTTTTCAGAAACCAAGAGACATGCTATGGGAGAGGAGCTAGCCAAGCTATTGGAGGCCGGATTCATTAGAGACATTAAACATCCGGACTGGCTAGCAAACCTGGTGATGGTACCAAAGAAGGACAAATCCTGGCGCCTGTGTGTTGATTTTAAAGACCTTAACAAGGCTTGCCCAAAGGATCCCTTCCCCCTCCCCCGTATTGTTCAAATTATCGATGCCACCGCAGGACACGATTCGTTGTGTTTCCTCGATGCATACTCCGGTTACCATCAAATCAAGATGGCAGAATCAGACCAAGCCGCAATGGCATTCATCACACCATACGGCCCATTCTGCTTCAACACAATGCCCTTCGGGCTGAAAAACGCCGGCGCAACATATCAGCGCATGATTCAGACATGTCTGGCAAACCAGATCGGCAAGACAGTGGAGGCGTACGTGGATGATGTGGTCGACAAAACAAGACATGTCGAATCTCTAGTAGACGTCTTGAGGCTAACATTCGATAACCTCCGAAAATACGACATCAAGCTCAACCTGGAAAATGCGTTTTCGGCGTTCCAGCCGGAAAGCTCTTGGGCTTCATTGTATCCGGTAGAGGAATTGAAGCAAATCCAGCCAAGATCCAAGCCTGCCTTGTCCAGGCAAAACCGGATGCATGGCGTCTCTAAGCCGCTTTATCTCCCGCTTGGGAGAAAAGACACTGCCCCTTTATCGCATCCTTCGGCGCACCGAACACTTCGAGTGGACGGATGCTGCCACGGCCGGACTCAATGAAATAAAAGCCATATTGGCAACAAACCCAGTCCTAGCCGCGCCAAACACCAGCGAACCAATGCTATTGTACATTGCAGCAACCCATCAAGTTGTCAGCGCAGTGCTCGTCGTCGAGCGGGAAACAAACGGACACAAATTCCCCCTTCAAAGGTCGGTCTACTATGTGTCCACTGTCCTCACTGCATGCAAATCACGATACCCACATTATCAAAAGATTGCATATGCGGTATTCATGGCATCCCGAAAGCTACGACACTACTTTCAAGAGTGTTCTATAACAGTATCCTCGGAAGTACCACTAAACGATATTATCAACAACCGCGATGCAACGGGCCGGATCGCAAAATGGGCCATCGAGCTCCTCCCGTTTGATATAACCTATAAGCCACGGCGAGCTATTAAATCACAAGTTTGGGCCGACTTCGTCGCAAAATGGACGGAGGCCGAGCTCCCTAAAGAGTACGGCACATATTCCAACTGGATCATGGATTTCGACGGCTCCAAAATGTTGGCTGGACTAGGGGCTGGCATCGTCTTGACATCCCCCACAGGAGACACAGTTCAATATGTGCTCTAGATCATGTACACGGACTCCAACAATGCAGCCGAATATGAGGCCCTCCTTCACGGTCTCCGGATGGCAGTATCCATGGGCATTCAACGCCTAGAGGTACGCGGGGATTCGAACCTCGCGATATCCCAAATAAATGGAGACTTCGACACCAAGGATCCAAAATGGCATCTTACCGCAACGCCGTCCTAAAAAATGTCAGCTCGGTTCGAAGGGCTGGAGTTTCATCATATAGCCCGAGAAAACAATCAGGCAGCGGTTGTCCTGGCACGCATTGGAGCAAACGCGATGCAGTCCCCCCCCAACATCTTTTCAGAAAGACTGTTCAAGCCATCCGTAACATGGGAGGGGGAACCCGCAGATAACAGCCCAGACCTACCCGCATCACTCGACGCCGAACAATCTGACATAATTGGAGGCTCTGCCACTGAGATTACACCTTCAGCCCACGTAATAATGGCGGTCATCGCCCCGTAGACAGAACCATTCCTAGCCTACCTTACTAGGCAGGAACTCCCAGAGGACCAAAACGAGGCACGCTGCATAGCGTGGCGATCTAAAGCCTATAAAGTCCACGAGGGAGAGCTTTATAAGAAAAGCACTACCGGAGTCCTTCAAAGGTGCATCTCCGAAGAGGAAGGGCGGAACCTGCTGGCTGAAATTCATGCCAGACTCAGTGGCCACCACGCTGCAGCTCGGTCCCTTGTAAGCAAGGCATTCCGTACAGGCTTTTACTCGCCGACGGCCCGGGCAGACGCTCAGGACTTGGTCCAACGATGCGTCGGTTGCCACCTTTTTGCAAACCAAAGCCATATGCCACCCACCGCCCTCCGAACTATCCCCATCACTTGGCCGTTCGCGGTCTGGGGGCTTGACATTGTTGGACCCCTTAAAGGCGGAACCCACAAGAAAAAATACTTACTGGTCATGGTGGATAAATTCACCAAATGGATAGAAGCCAAGCCTGTTAAGACGGCCGAATCCGGACCTGTAATAGACTTCATATCCGGGGTTGTACACCGTTACAGCGTCCCCCACAGCATCATCACTGATAACGGCACAAAATTTACTGCCGATGAGGTAAAACTCTGGTGCAAAAACATGGGCATCAAGCTCGATTATGCTTCTGTCTATCACCCACAAACTAACGGCCAGGTCGAACGTGCAAATGGTCTTATCATGAGTGGCATTAAACCCAGACTAGTGCGGTCCCTCAAGGAATCGAACACGCAGAGGAGCTCGACTCCGTACTCTGGGGGCTACGGACCACGCTGAACCGCACCACCAGATACACACCATTCTTTATGGTGTACGGCGCAGAGGCAGTTCTGCCTTGCGACATAATTCATGACTCACCTCGAGTGTGCATGTATGAAGAAAGAGAAGCCGAGCTTGATCGGCAAGACAACTTGGACGCCTTGGAGGAGGAGCCTGACGTGGCGAAAGCCCGTTCCGCATTTTATCAATAGCAGGCTCGAAGATATCAAAGCAGAGAAGTACGGGCCAAATATTAAAATGTTGGCGAACTAGTTCTACGCCTGCCGGATAAGAAAAAGGACAAACTCAAGCCTAAGTGGGAAGGTCCCTTCATAATCGACCAAGTCCTCACTGGTGGAGCGTACCGCCTGCGAGATGCATCGGATAACCGACTCGAGCCGAACCCATGGAACGTCGCACGTCTCCGAAGATTCTATGCCTAGCGCCGGACTCTGTGTTTGTCTCCTTCCTCTGTCCATTTTTTACATTTCCGGTCTTACATTTCTCTCCTTCCCCTCTTTTCTCTTATATCCCTTAAAGTCTCATCAAGTAACGCACTACCCGCGCTCATTAAACCTGGGAGCTTCTTTAAACAGAAGCTTATTTATATGGGATTCACGCCCAACACATGCGTCAAACATCCGCATGTACCTTTTCTTCACCATTATATGCATCGATATGACTTAAGTTTTAGCCAAGCTGGGTTGCCTGGCTCCTGTGCTTACCCCTACGTTCCCGATTGTTCGGCTAGGCGGTAAAGGGAGCACCTCTGGGATTGTTACTGCCGGATCAGCCGGATGTGTACCTCAGACTGGGTGAAGCCGAAAGCTAGCGTTCTTAAGGGAATATTCGGTCGGTGAACTAAAAGACGACCTTTTTTACTTATTTATATACATGCCCCCAGATGATTTTCCTACATTTGCAGTCCGGACATGCACTTTAGGGCATGCCTCCCAGAGAAAGGAACCCTTAACGGAACTATTCTCTCTGGAAGATGTTTCTTACTAACCATGTAATATAACATAACTAGTTGGGCACTTGTCTGATAAAGCACTAATGAGCCCTACGCGTGGTCTCCATGCATACCCCGGTTCGTACATAACCGGTAGGGTATTCGGACACACTCCGGACCGTCAGGTCCCGAGATAGAAGCGAAAAGGTCGGTAATGACAAACAATCTACAATCCGGCTAGAAGGCATTACACATGTGAATTAAAAATTACATAGTCACTCTGACTGATTGTATTCCTCTTCTATACCATCTAACAGGCTGTCTAATTTACAGTCCTGCTGGGAATACTTTGCGGCCAATTCTACTTGGCCATATACTAAGCTTACAGGGATCTCCTTCCCATCAGGCCCCACAGGTCCGACCTTGGCCATGTGGTTTGGGTCAGACTTCGTAAACCGGGTCTTCACCATGGCCCAAGCCTCCCTAGCGCCTTGTCGGCAGGCCGATATCTTCCACAACCGGAAGCGCCACCAAGCTCCCTTAAGCTTCTCCGCAAGCTCTCCAAGGCCCTCGGGCATGGAGTGGGAAGGCCATAAGGCTTGGGAAACGCCTCGCATCGCCTGCCGAACTCGCTCGTGCAGTTGCGAGAGCTCGGGGAGAAGGTCACCCGTAGAACCGGGCATCTCCTCTACAGGACAACCTGTTAGCATTCCTACATACATTACTCTGTTAGTCGACTTCCTCGACGAACTCTTTTTTCAAAGTTCGTTTAAGCACTTACTAAATATGCCGCATCGAAGCCGCTGATTCTCCTTAGTGGAGTCCGACAGCTGGCCACGAACATCTTTAAGTTCAACGTCCAGCTTGGTGTTGGCATCCTGAAGATAATTCTTCTCCGGCCTCACCCTTGTCAGCATACTCTCACCGGCCTTTAGCCGGCGTAAGAGTTGTTGCCTCTCCGGATCAATTCCGGCGCCATCTGCAATATGATTTGTCAGATTTACACCCACGCCGCACTTCGCAACATATTTATCTTTCGAAGCATGGATTACTATAGGGGGTCTCTTTGGGCTCCCCTGCCGCGGCTAGTGCGGCCTCAAGTTGGGCTTTGCACTCTTCCAGCTCCTGGGACAGTAGGGTATTCTTTTCTGTAAGAACCTACATAACAAATTATCCTTAAATCAGTTGTTCTAACTGTTTCAAGGCTTGGGGGCTACTGGTATATACATATATTTACCAAAATTTTCTTACCCATATGTCTTTTACATATTGCTCCGTGGCTCTGGCTAAACCATTTTGAGCGGCACGGAGGTACGCATCTCAGGAATTGAAGGCATTCAATGCCTCTTGGGAGAAACAAGCATCGCGGAGAACTGTCCGGCGACGCCTGTGGTTCATGGCACTCTCCACTTCAGAATTGGTGGCAGACAGCCTGTCCGCATCCTCTGTCGGAGGAGCGTCCGGTGCGCGCCTTGTGTTCGCCGCTGCTTCAGGGCCAGGCATTGGAGCCTGGCTAGTGGAGGCGCGATTGGCAACCTCCGCGGATATAGTCCGGCGAGGTCTCTTCATCCTAAAGAGAGCACGAGCGTTAGTATGCCTTGAAGGGATAACACCAAAGAAATAGATGGTGCGCTATACCTATGTGCCGGCGTCTCAGTCCGGACTACATTTCTTTTTACCCCACAGGGCCCTACGGCCCCTCATTGGCTATCTGCCGTAGGTTTGGCCTCCCGCCTCGGAAACCTTCCCTGCAAAACACAGTTGTCGTCAGAAAAACTGAAATGCGTGACAATGGAATCCTTCTCAAGGGAATGAGGCTTCGGTCTCTGTCACCTGGGAGGCCGGGATTAACCCTGGGTAATCGGCCGTAATGGCCACCAAGGTATTATCCTTGCTTAGCTGATGAAACACCTCGTCAATTAGCTCCACCGATATGTCCGGATCCTCTTCAGAGTCCGGATCAAGGGATCGTTCTGGATCCTCGGGCTGTGGAGGACGGCTGCTTATATCCTTTACTTCCTGACGCAGTTCCTGCATCAAAGTCGTTAGACTACATATTTAATCATGGGAGTATAAAGCGGCTGGGCGAGCAAAATCGTCCACTTACCCAACTCGGAGGGTTATACATAGTAAATCCGCCCTGCGGGTCGACACGGAGGAATTCCTCCTCTTCTCCCTTGTACAAAGAGATTAAGATCTTTACTAGAGCGGCAGCCGAGGCCGGCCCCTTACGACCGTAACGGGTGGCATCGCCCTCCCATTAAAATCCCACATGGGGTGGCTTCTATATTGAAGCGGCTGCACCCCCCGCATAATGCATGCGGCCATGACTCCAATCATGGTTAGTCCAGAATGAGCCAATAGTCTTATCCGGCCCATTAGGTAAAGGACGTCCCTGTCGCTTTCCTTTTGAGAGCTCCGCGGACGCCAGCTTAGGCGTTTCTTTAATGGGGCACTATTGAACTCGGGGAGACCGACCCGGATAGGGTCCGGTAGCGGGACATCATCTATATAAAACCATTCTGAAGGCCAGTCCACGGACGCCTTCTTTGGGGTTCCGGATAGGTATCCGGTCCCGGCGATGCGCCACACTTCGGCTCCGCCCACTTTATATATAGACCCCTCTTGAGAACGGGGCACCAGGTAGAATATCCTCTTCCACAGCGCGAAATGAGCCTCAACACCCAAAAATAACTCGCAAAGGGCGACGAAGCCCGCGATATGCAATATAGAGGCGGGCGTGAGATTGTGCAGCTGGAGACCGTGGAACTCCAGAAGCCCGCAGAGAAATGGATGAATTGGAAATCCTGGTCCCCTTATTAGATAGGGGACGAGGCACACCCGCTCTCCTTTGGAGGGATTGGGGGTGCTCTCCGCTTGTTTTCCGCCATTATAGGTGGCGAGTCCGGCTCGGACCGGGACCATATAGGCCTGAGGGAGAAATCCCTTGGCCTGAAGAGACACTAACTCGCTGTGTGAGATTGAGCAACTCTTCCAGTCTCCAGGTTTAGGACTGGAAGGGCGAGAGGAGGAGCTGCGACGGCTGGCCATGTTGGAATGGACCTTTGCTGGAGGTGCTCTGATGATTACTCGCGGAGAGGGGAAGGTGTGGTTTGGATCTGAATCCCCATCCCATTAAATAGGCGGCTCGTTTATGCGGCTAGGGGTGTGAATGTAAAAAGGCCCCGGCTTTTCGCATTCGTTTGACGCGTGGAAGACGACCATTATTGGGCGTAGAAGCCAAGGAGTGCTACATTACAAGAATCGGACATTATTTCAACAGGTACACAGAATTTTGAGAAGAACTCGCCTTGCAATGCCGAAGACAATCTGCGCGCCGGAATCATCGTCATTGAAGCCTGGTTCGGGGGCTACTGAGGGAGTCCTGGATTAGGGGGTGTTCGGATAGCCGGACAATACCTTCAGCCGAACTCCAGGACTGTGAAGATACAAGATTGAAGACTTCGTCCCGTGTCCGGATGGGACTTTCCTTGGCGTGGAAGGCAAGCTTGGCGATGCGGATATTCAAGATTGCCTACCATTGTAACCGACTTTGTGTAACCCTAACCCTATCCGGTGTCTATATAAACCAGAGGGTTTTAGTCCGTAGGACAACTTCATCATACAACAATCATACCATAGGCTAGCTTCCAAGGTTTAGCCCCATTGATTTTCGTGGTAGATCTACTCATGTACTACCCATATCATCAATATTAATCAAGCAGGAAGTAGGGTTTTACCTCCATCGAGAGGGCCCGAACCTGGGTAAAACTTCGTGTCCCTTGTCTCCTGTTACCAGCCGGCCTAGACGCACAGTTCGGGACCCCCTACCCGAGATCCGCCGGTTTTGACACCGACAGTGGGCATACCTTTTGTAGAAAGAATTAAACTCTATTGCTTCACTTATATCTATTTAGAGAGATGACAGGAATTGGTCATTCACATGGTTAGTCATAAAACCCTACATAAAACTTGTAGATCACTGAATATGATATGTTTGATTCCTTGCAATAGTTTTGCAATATAAAAATAGTGATATTAGAGTCATGCTAGTGGGTAGTTGTGGATTGTAGAAATGCTTGTGTTGAGGTTTGTGATTCCCGTAGCATGCACGTATGGTGAACCGTTATGTAACGAAGTCGGAGCATGAGGTATTTGTTGATTGTCTTCCTTATGAGTGGCGGTCGGGGACGAGCGATGGTCTTTTCCTACCAATCTATCCCCCTAGGGGCATGTGTAGTAGTACTTTGCTTCGAGGGCTAATAAACTTTTGCAATAAGTATATGAGTTCTTTATGACTAATGTGAGTCCATGGA
Organism: Triticum aestivum; assembly: GCF_018294505.1. NCBI lineage: Eukaryota > Viridiplantae > Streptophyta > Magnoliopsida > Poales > Poaceae > Triticum > Triticum aestivum. Next base: position 507,526,172 of record NC_057803.1, read on the forward strand.
TTATACGCACTCTCACCCTTCCATCATTGCTAGCCTCTTCGGTACCATGCATTGCCCTTTCTCATCTCGAGAGTTGGTGCAAACTTCGCCGGTGCATCCAAACCCCGTGATACGATACGCTCTATCACACACAAACCTCCTTATATCTTCCTCAAAACAGCCACCATACCTACCTATTATGGCATATCCATAGCCGTTCCGAGATATATTGCCATGCAACTTCGATCATCATCATATACATGAATTGAGCTTTTATTGTCATATTGCTTTGCATGATCGTAAGATAGCTAGCATGATGTTTTCATGGCTTTTCCGTTTTTTGATGTCATTTCTACGCTAGATCATTGCACATCTCGGTACACCGCCGGAGGCATTCATATAGAGTCATATCTTTGTTCTAGATATCGAGTTGTAATATTGAGTTGTAAGTAAATAAAAGTGTGATGATCATCATTATTAGAGCATTGCCCCAGTGAGGAAAGGATGATGGAGACTATGATTCCCCCACAAGTCAGGATGAGACTCCGGACGAAAAAATGAAAAATAAATAAAAAAAGAGAAAGGCCAAAAAAAGAGAAGGCCCAAAAAAATGAGAGAAAAAGAGAGAAGGGGCAATGTTACTATCCTTTTACCACACTTGTGCTTCAAAGTAGCACCATGTTCTTCATATAGAGTGTCTCTTGAGTTATCACTTTCATATACTAGTGGGAATTTTCATTATAGAACTTGGCTTGTATATTCCAACGATGGGCTTCCTCAAATGCCCTAGGTCTTCATGAGCAAGCAAGTTGGATGCACACCCACTTAGTTTCAGTTTGAGATTTCATATACTTATAGCTCTAATGCATCCGTTGCATGGCAATCCCTACTCCTCACATTGACATCAATTGATGGGCATCTCCATAGCCCGTTGATTAGCCGCGTCGATGTGAGACTTTATCCTTTTTTGTCTCCTCCGCACAACCTCCACCATCATATTCTATTCCACCTATAGTGTTATGTCCATGGCTCACGCTCATGTATTGCGTGAAAGTTGAAAAGGTTTGAGAAACATCAAAAGTATGAAACAATTGCTTGGCTTGTCATCGGGGTTGTGCATGATGTGAATATTTTGTGTGGTGAAGATGGAGCATAGCCAAACTATATGATTTTTTAGGGATGAGCTTTCTTTGGCTATGTTATTTCAATAAGACATAATTGCTTGGTTGGTATGCTTGAAGTATTATTGTTTTTATGTCAAAGGATAGACTATTGCTTTGAATCACTCGTGTCTTAATATTCATTCCACATCAAAAATTATATTTTTTATCATTTACCTACTTGAGGACGAGCAGGAATTAAGCTTGGGGATGCTGATACGTCTTCGCCGTATCTATAATTTTTGATTGTTCCATGCCAAATATTATACAACTTCCACATACTTTTGGTAACTTTTTATACTATTTTTGGGACTAACATATTGATCCAGTGCCCAGTGCCAGTTCCTGTTTGTTGCATGTTTTTTGTTTCACAGAAAACCCATACCTAACAGAGTCCAAACGGAATAAAAACTGACGGAGATTTATTTTGGAATATTTATGAATTTTGGGAAGTGGAATCATCGCGAGAAAATGCCCGAGGGGGGCACGAGGCAGGGGGCGCGCCCCAGGGTGTCAGGCGCGCCCCTGACCCTTGTGGCCACCCCGTAAGGTGGTTGGTTCCCTTCTTTCGCCGCAAGAAAGATAATTTCTGGATAGAGATCGTGTCCAAAATTCAGCCCAATCGGAGTTACGAATCTCCGGGTATAAAAGAAACGGTGAAAGGCCAGATATGAGAACGCAGAAACAGAGAGAGACATAGAGACGAATCCAATCTTGGAGGGCTCTCACCCCTCCCACGCCATGGAGGCCATGTACCAGAGGGGAAACCCTTCTCCCATCTAGGGAGAAGGTCAAGGAAGAAGAAGAAGGAGGGGGCTCTCTCCCCCTTGCTTCCGGTGGCGCCGGAGTGCCACCGAGGGCCATCATCATCACCGCGATCTACACCAACACCTCCGCCATCTTCACTAACATCTCCATCACCTTCCCCCCTCTATCTACAGAGGTCCACTCTCCCGCAACCCTCTGTACCCTCTACTTGAACATGGTGCTTTATGATTCATATTATTATCCAATGATGTGTTGCCATCCTATGATGCCTGAGTAGATTTTCGTTGTCCTATCGATGGTTGATGAATTGCTATGATTGATTTAATATGCTTGTGGTTATGTTGTTGTCCTTTGGTGCCCATCATATGAGCACGCATGTGGATCACACCATAGGGTTAGTTGTATGTTGATAGGACTATGTATTGGAGGGCAAGGGTGACAGAAGCTTCAGCCTAGCATAGAAATTGATGCATACGGGATTGAAGGGGGACCAATATATCTTAATGCTATGGTTGGGTTTTACCTTAATGAATGTTAGTAGTTGCGGACGCTTGCTAATAGTTCCTATCATAAGTGCATAGAATTTCAAGTAAGGGATGACATGCTAGCAGTGGCCTCTCCCACATGAAACTTGCTATCGGTCTAGTAAAGTAGTCAATTGCTTAAGGGACAATTTCGCAACTCCTACCACCACTTTTCCACACTAGCTATATTTACTTTAGTTGCTTCTTTACTTACAACTACCCCTAGCTTTTATTTATGCTCTCTTTATTTTCTTGCAAGCCTATCCAAAGACACCTACAAAGTACTTCTAGTTTCATACTTGTTTCCGGTAAAGCGAACGTCAAGTGTGCGTAGAGTTGTATTGGTGGTCGATAGAACTTGAGGGAATATTTGTTCTACCTTTAGCTCCTCGTCGGGTTTGACACTCTTACTTATCGAAAGAGGCTACAATTGATCCCCTATACTTGTGGGTTATCAACGCATTCTTGGATTTGCCAAAGAATGTCTCCGAGGCGGCGCAGTTTTATCAAGCGCAAGAAGGACATGCAACGGAGAAGTTTTTCTGGTCGTAATTTGCTACCTCTTGAGATTGAGTTGGTTTTCCCTTGAAGAGGAAAGGGTGATGCAGCAAAGTAGCGTAAGTATTTCCCTCAGTTTTTGAGAACCAAGGTATCAATACAATAGGAGACTACACATAAGTCGCCTCGTACCTACACAAACAAATAAGAACCTTGCAACCAACGCGATAAAGGGGCTGTCAATCCCTTCAGGGCCACTTGCAAAAGTGAGATCTGGTAGAGATAATAAGATAAATATTTTTGGTATTTTTATGATATAGATTGAAATTAAATATTGCAAAGTAAAAATAGATTGGAAACTCATATGATAGAAAATAGACCCGGGGGCCATAGGTTTGACTAGTGGCTTCTCTCAAGATAGCATAAGTATTATGGTGGGTGAACAAATTACTATCGAGCAATTGATAGAAAAGTGCATAGTTCTGAGAATATCTAGGCATGATCATGTATATAGGCATCACGTCCGCGACAAGTAGACCGAAACAATTCTGCATCTACTACTATTACTCCACACATCAACAACTATCCAGCATGCATCTAGAGTATTAAGTTCATAAGAACAAAGTAACACATTAGGCAAGATGACATGCTGTAGAGGGATAAACTCAAGCAATATGATATAAACCCCATCTTTTTATCCTCGATGGCAACAATACAATATGTGCCTTGCTGCCCCTACTGTCACTTGGAAAGGACACCGCAAGATTGAACCCAAAGCTAAACAGAACTGCCCCATTGCAAGAAAGATCAACCTAGTAGGCCAAACAGAACTGATAATTTGAAGAGACTTGCAAAGATAACAAATCATACATAAAAGAATTCAGAGAAGATTCAAATATTGTTCATAGATAATCTTGATCATAAACCCACAATTCATCGGATCTCGACAAACACACCGCAAAAAGAATTACATCAAATAGTTCTCCAAGAAGATCGAGGAGAACTTTATATTGAGATCCAAAGAGAGAGAAGCCATCTAGCTAATAACAATGGACCTGAAGGTCTGTGGTAAACTACTCACATATCATCGGAGAGGCTATGGAACTGATGTAGAAGCCCTCCGTGATCGATTCCCCCTCCGGCGGAGCACCGGAAAAGGCCCCAAGATGGGATCTCACGGGTACAGAAGGTTGCAGCGGTGGAAATTGGGTTTCGTGGTGCTCCTCGATGTTTTTGGGGTATATGGGTATATATATGAGGAGCTGCGAGGGGCCTACGAGGGTGGGAGCGCGCCTCCCTACCTCGTGGCCTCCTTGCTTATTTCTTGACGTCCACTCCAAGTCTCCTGGATCACGTTCATTCTGAAAATCATGTTCCCGAAGCTTTCATTCCGTTTGGACTCCGTTTGATATTCTTTTTCTGCGAAACTCTGAAATAGGCAAAAAACAGGAATTCTGTGCTGGGCCTCCGGTTAATAGGTTAGTCCCAAAAATAGTATAAAAGTGTATAATAAAGCCCATTAATGTCCAAACAGAATATAATATAGCATGGAACAATAAAAAATTATAGATACGTTGGAGACGTATCAAGCATCCCAAGCTTAATTCTTGCTAGTCCTCGAGTAGGTAAATGATAAAAACAAAATTTTTGATGTGGAATGCTACCTAACATAATTTTCTAAGTAATTCTCTTATTGTGGCATGAATGTTCAGATCCGAGAGATTCAAGATAAAAGTTTAATATTGACATAAAAATAATAATACTTCAAGCATACTAACTAAGCAATTATGTCTTCTCAAAATAACATGGCCAAAGAAAGTTCATCCCTACAAAATCATATAGTTTGGTCATGCTCCATTTTCATCACACAAGAATGCTCTCATCATGCACAACCCCGATGACAAGCCAATCAATTGTTTCATACTTTAGTAATCTCAAACTTTTTTCAACTTTCACGCAATACATGAGCGTGAGCCATGGATATAGCACTATGGGTGGAATAGAGTATGATGATGGGGGTTATGTGGAGAAGACAAAAAAGGAGAAAGTCTCACATTGACGCGGCTAATCAACGGGCTAGGGAGATGCCCATCAATTGATGTCAATGCAAGGAGTAGGGATTGCCATGCAACATATGCACTAGAGCTATAAATATATGAAAGCTCAACAAAAGAACTAAGTGGGTGTGCATCCAACTTGCTTGCTCATGAAGACCTAGGGCATTTGAGGAAGCCCATTGTTATAATATACAAGCCAAGTTCTATAATGAAAAATTCCCACTAGTATATGAAAGTGACAAAACAAGAGACTCTCTATCATAAAGATCATGGTGCTACTTTGAAGCACAAGTGTGGAAAAAAAGGATAGTAGCATTGTCCCTTTTTATTTCTTTTTTGGCCTTTCTTATCCTTTTTTGGGACAATGCCCTATTAATGATGATCAGCACACTTCTATTTATTTACAACTCAATGATTACAACTCAATACTAGAACAAAATATGAATCTGTCTAAATGCCTCCGGTGGTGTACCGGGATGGGCAATGAATCAAGAGTGACATGTATGATAAATTATGCATGGTGGCTTTGCCACAAATACGATGTCAACTACATGATCATGAAAGGCAATATGACAATGATGAAGCATGTCATAATAAATGAAATGGTGGAAAGTTGCACGCCAATATATCTCAGAATGGCTATGGAAATGCCATAATAGGTAGGTATGGTGGCTGTTTTGAGGAAGATATAAGGAGGTTTATGTGTGATAGAGCGTATCATATCACGGAGTTTGGATGCACCGGTGAAGTTTGCACCAACTCTCAAGGTGAGAAAGGACAATGCACGATACCGAAGAGGATAGCAATGATGGAAAGGTGAGAGTGCGTATAATCCATGGGCTCAACATTAGTCATAAAGAACATACTTATTGCAAAAATCTACAAGTCATCAAAAACCAAGCATTACACGCATGATCCTAGGGGGATAGATTGGTAGGAAAAGACCATCGCTCGTCCCCGACCGCCGCTCATAAGGATGACAATCAAAGAACACCTCATGCTTCAAATTTGTTACACGACGTTTACCATACGTGCATGCTATGGGACTTGCAAACTTCAACACAAGTATTTCTCAAATTCACAACTACTCAACTAGCACGACTCTAATATTACCATCTTCATATCTCAAAACAATCATCAAGTATCAAAGTTCTCATAATATTCAATGTACTTTTTATGAAAGTTTTTATTATACCTACCTTGGATGCCTATCATATTAGGACTAATTTTATAGCCATGTTAAAAAAAACTAATTTTATAGCCAAAGTAAATTACCATGCTGTTATAAAGGACTCTCAAAATGATATAAGTGAAGCATGAGAGATCAATAATTTCTATAAAATAAAACCACCACCGTGCTCTAAAAGATATAAGTGAAGCACTAGAGAAAAATTATCTAGCACAAAAGATATAAGTGAAGCACATAGAGTATTCTAATAAATTCCGATTCATGTGTGTCTCTCCCAAAAGTTGTGTACAGGACGCTCAAAGCAAAACACATATCATCTGGTGAATAAAAATATAGCCTCAAGTAAAGTTACCGATAGACGAAGACGAAAGAGGGGATGCCTTCCGGGGCATCCCCAAGCTTAGGCTCTTGCCACTCCTTATTCCATAATCCATCAAATGTTTACCCAAAACTTGAAAACTTCACAACACAAAACTCAAAAGAAAAATCTCATGAGCTTCGTTAGCGAAAGAAAACAAACCACCACTTCAAGGTACTGTAATTAACTCATTATTTATTTATATTGGTGTTAAACCTACTGTATTCCAACTTCTCTATGGTTTATACCCTCCGATACTAGCCATAGATTCATCAAAATAAGCAAACAACACACGAAAAACAGAATATGTCAAAAACAGAATAGTCTGTAGTAATCTGTATCAATCGTATACTTATGGAACTCCAAAAAATTCTGAAATAAATTTATAGGCGTGAGGAATTTGTCTATTAATTATCTGAGAAAAGAATCAACCTAAAATCACTCTGCAGTAAAAAATGGCAGCTAATCTCGTGAGCGCTAATGTTTTTTCTTTTTTACAGCAAGATCGCAAAGACTTCACCCAAGTCTTCCCAAAGGTTCTACTTGGCACAAACACTAAATAAAACATAAAACCACATCTAAACAGAGTCTAGATGAATTATTTATTACTAAGCAGAACCAAAAAGCAAGAAACTAAAATAAAATTGGGTTGCCTCCCAACAAGCGCTATCGTTTAACGCCCCTAGCTAGGCAAAATGGCAAGGATAGATCTTGGTATTGCCATCTTTGGTATGCAATCCATAAGTGGCTCTCATAATAGATTCATAAGGTAATTTTATTTTATTTCTAGGAAATTTTTCCATGTCTTTCCTTAACGGAAATTGGAATCTAATATTTGCTTCTTTCATATCAATAATTGCATCAATCGTTCTAAGGAAAGGTCTACCAAGAATAATAGGACATGTAGGATTGCAATCCATATCAAGACCAATGAAATCTACAGGCACATAATTTCTATTTGCAACAATAACAACATCATTAATTCTCCCCATAGGTTTCTTAATGGTGGAATCCACAAGGTGCAAATTTAAAGAACAATCATCAAATTCACGAAAACCTAATACATCACACAAAGTTTTTGGAATCGTGGAAACACTAGCACCCAAATCACATAAAGCATAGCATTCATGATCTTTAATTTTAATTTTAATAGTAGGTTCCCACTCATCATAAAGGTTTCTAGGGATAGAAACTTCTAATTCAAGCTTTTCTTCATAAGATTTCATTAAAGCATCAACGATATGTTTGGAAAAGCTTTATTTTGACTATAAGCATGAGGAGAATTTAACACGAATTGCAACAAGGAAATACAATCTATTAAAGAACAGTTATCATAATTAAATTCCTCGAAATCCAAAATAGTGGGTTCATTGCTATGTAAAGTTTTGACCTCTTCAATCCCACTTTTACCAATTTTTGCATCAAGATCTAAAAACTCTGAATCATTGGGATGCCTTTTAACTAAAGTTGACTCATCTCCAGTCCCATCATTATCAAGATTAATATTTAAAAACAAAGATTTAATAGGGGACACCTAAATCACTTTTAGATCTTCATCCCTATTATCATGAAAACTAGAAGATCATGCTTTTACAAAGCAATCTTTCTTAGCACGCATCCTAGCGGTTATTTCTTTGCAATCATCAATGGAAATTCTCATGGCTTTGAGAGACTCATTGATATAATGCTTAGGAGGAATATATCTAAGTTTCAAAGAATCAATATCAAGTGAAATTCTATCCACGTTCCTAGCCAACTCGTCAATCTTAGGCAATTTTTCTTCAAGCACAGCATTGAAATTCTTTTGAGAAATCATAAATTCTTTAACACTAGTCTCAAAATCAGAGGGCATCTTATTAAAATTTCCATAAGACTTGTTGTAGGAATTACCATAATTATTACAGGAATTACTAGGATACGGCCTAGGATTAAAGTTTCCTCTACAAGCGTTGTTACCAAAATTGTTCTTACCAACAAAATTCACATCCATAGATTCATTATTATTCCCAATCAAAATAGACAGAGGCATATCATTTGGATCAATTGGGGCACTGATGTCTACTACACAACCTTCTTCTTGTAGACGTTGTTGGGCCTCCAAGTGCAGAGGCTTGTAGGACAGTAGCAAATTTCCCCCAAGTGGATGACCTAAGGTTTATCAATCCGTGGGAGGCGTAGGATAAAGATGGTCTCTCTCAAGCAACCCTGCAACCAAATAACAAAGAGTCTCTTGTGTTCCCAACACACCCAATACAATGGTAAATTGTATAGGTGCACTAGTTCGGCGAAGACATGGTGATACAAGTGCAATATGGATGGTAGATATAGGTTTTTGTAAACTGAAAATATAAAAACAGCAAGGTACCTTACGGTAAAAGTGAGCGTAAACGGTATTGCAATGATAGGAAACAAGGCCTAGGGTTCATACTTTCACTAGTGCAAGTCCTCTCAACAATAATAACATAACTGGATCATATAACTATCCCTCAACATGCAACAAAGAGTCACTCCAAAGACACTAATAGCGGAGAACAAACAAAGAGATTATGGTAGGGTACGAAACCACCTCAAAGTTATTCTTTCCAATCAATCCATTGGGCTATTCCTATAAGTGTCACAAACAGCCCCAGAGTTCATACTAGAATAACACCTTAAGACACAAATCAACCAAAACCCTAATGTCACCTAGATACTCCAATGTCACCTCAAGTATCCGTGGGTATGATTATACGATATGCATCACACAATCTCAATTCATCTACTCAAACCAATAAATAGAACCTCAAAGAGTGCCCCAAAGTCTCTACTCAAATCTTTAAAGACTCAATCCGATAACATAACTTCAAAGGGGAAACTCAATCCATTACAAGAGAGTAGAGGGGGAAGAAGCAACATAAGATCCAACTATAATAGCAAAGCTCGCGATACATCAAGATCATGTCGAATCAAGAACACGAGAGAGAGAGAGATCAAACACATAACTACTGGTACATACCCTCAGCCCCGAGGGTGAACTACTCCCTCCTCGTCATGGAGAGCGCAGGGATGATGAAGATGGCCACCGATGAGGGTTCCCCCCCTCCGGCAGGGTGCCAGAACAGGGTCCCAAGAGGTTTTTGGTGGCTACAGAGGCCTGCAGCGGCGGAACTCCCGATCTAATCTTTGTTCTAGAAGTTTTAGGGTATGTGAGTACATATGGGTTCAGGAAGTACGTCGGTGGAGCTTCGGGGGCCACACGAGGCAGGGGGCGCGCCCCCACCCTCATGGCCAGCTCCCTCCTTTCCTGACATGGGGTCCAAGTCTATCCTGTAGCTCTCCTTCCAAAAATAACTTCTCCGGTTGATTTCGTTCTGTTTCGACTCCGTTTAATATTCCTTTTCTTTGAAACACTGAAATAGGCAAAAGCAACAAATCTTGGCTGGGCCTCCGGTTAATAGGTTAGTCCCAAAAATAATATAAAAGTGGATAATAAAGCACAATATTACCCAAAACAGTAGATAATATAGCATGGAGCAATCAAAAATTATAGATACGTTGGAGACGTATCAAGCACTCTTATTAGCAAACAACTTCATGAGTTCATCCATCTTTCCACTCAAAATGTTAATCTCTTCTATCGCATGAACCTTTTTACTAGTAGATCTTTCGGTGTGCCATTGAGAATAATTAACCATAATATTATCTAGGAGTTTAGTAGCTTCTCCTAAAGTGATATCCATAAAAGTGCCTCCCGCAGCCGAATCTAAAAGATTTCTAGAAGCAAAATTCAATCCGGCATAAATTTTTTGTATAATCATCCATAAATTTAAACCATGTGTAGGGCGATTACGTATCATCAATTTTATCCTCTCCCAAGATTGTGCAACATGCTCATGATCAAGTTGCTTAAATTTATAATATCGGTTCTAAGAGAGATGATCTTAGCGGGGGGCAAATACTTAGAGATAAAAGCATCTTTGCACTTATTCCAAGAATCAATACTATTTTTAGGCAGAGACGAAAATCAAGTTTTAGCACGATCTCTAGGAGAAAATGGAAATAGCTTCAATTTCACAATATCATTATCCACATATTTCTTCTTTTGCATATCACACAAATCAACAAAGTTGTTTAGATGTGTAGCGGCATCTTCACTAGGAAGGCCAGCGAATTGATCTTTCATGAAAAGATTCAGCAAGGCAGCCGATGACCCACAAGTATAGGGGATCTATCGTAGTTCTTTTGATAAGTAAGAGTGTCGAACCCAACGAGGAGCAGAAGGAAATGGTAAGCGGTTTTCAGCAAGGTATTCTCTACAAGCACTAAAATTATCGGTAACAAATAATTTTGTGATAAGGTAATTTGTAACGGGTAACAAGTAATGAAAGTAAACAAGGTGCAGCAAGATGGCCCAATCCTTTTTGTAGCAAGGGAATTATCGTCAAGCTAGTTTTCACAATGCTCATATGATTCGCGTTTGTTACTTTGATAATTTGGTATGTGGGTGGACCGGTGCTTGGGTGCTGTCCTTTGTTGGACAAGCATCCCACTTATGATTAACCCCTATTGCAAGCATCCGCAACTAAAAAAGAAGTATTAAGGTAAACCTAACCATAGCATGAAACATATGGATCCAAATCAGCCCTTACGAAGCAACTCATAAACTAGGGTTTAAGCTTCTGTCACTCTAGCAACCCATCATCAACTTATTACATCCCAATGCCTTCCTCTAGGCCCAAATAATGGTGAAGTGTCATGTAGTTGACGTTCATATAACATCACTAGAGGAGAGACAACATACATCTTATCAAAATATCGAACGAATACCAAATTCACATGACTACTTATAGCAAGACTTCTCCATGTCCTCAGGAACAAACGTAACTACTCACAAATCATATTCATGTTCATAATCAGAGGTGTATTAATATGCATAATGGATCTGAACATATGATCTTTCACCAAATAAACCAACAAGCATCAACTACAAGGAGTAATCAACACTACTAGCAACCCACAGGTACCAATCTGAGGCTTTGGGACAAAGATTGGATACAAGAGATGAACTAGGGTTTGAGAGGAGATGGTGCTGGTGAAGATGTTGATGGAGATTAACCCCCTCCCGATGAGAGGATCGTTGGTGATGACGATGGCGATGATTTCCCCCTCCCCGGGGAAGTTTCCCCGGCAGAACAACTCTGTCGGAGCCCTAGATTGGTTCCGCCAAGGTTCCGCCTCGTGGCGGCGGAGTTTCTTCCCGAAAGCTTGCTTATGATTTTTTCCAGGGTAAAAGACTTCATATAGCAGAAGATGGGCACCGGAGGCCTGCCAGGTGGCCCACGAGGTAGGGGGCGCGCCCAGGGGTGTAGGGCGCGCCCCCACCCTTGTGGCTAGGGTGTGGGCCCCCTATGGTATTTTCTTCGCTCGGTATTTTTTATTAATAGCAAAAATGACTTCTGTGAAGTTTCAGGACTTTTGGAGCTGTGCAGAATAGGTCTATAATATTTGCTCCTTTTTCAGCCCAGAATTCCAACTGCCGGCATTCTCCCTCTTCATGTAAACCTTGTAAAATAAGAGAGAATAGGCATAAGTATTGTGACATAACGTGTAATAACAGCCCATAATGCAATAAATATCGATATAAAAGCATGATGCAAAATGGATGTATCAACTCCCCAAGCTTAGACCTCGCTTGTCCTCAAGAGGAAGTCGATAATGATTAATTTATCCACATGTTTAGAGATAGAGGTGTCGATAAAATAAAATACAGACATGAGGGCATCATGATCATTCTTATAACAGCAACATATGATTATGTCTCCTTCCTCGGAAGTGGTGGTGATGGGGTTGTTGATGAAGTAGGCTTGTCGTCCATCTTCCAAGGCATAGGCTCATCATCATAGAAGGATGATCGAGTCTCCGAGATCCTTAAATCTGCAGCTAAACTCATCCTCTTGAATCTATATTCATACTCACAGTTTTGGTTTTGCAGGTCATAGATCCGGGCTTGGAGGTGCTCGATTTTCTCGTGAAGCTTGGCCTCCCCAATTTCCTTGGCATCCAGCTTGTGGTTGTTGGTGAACTCTGTGATCATTATGTGATTGGAGTCAAGTCCGCGCTCCACCATCTCCTAACACTTGAAAAGTTGTTGCTCCATTGCCTCAAGCCTTGTCTCCATGCTTCTGGTCCTCCTTGGTCCCTCAACATCGCGGATGTGCAGCAACCCCTCACGCATCTCAATGGTTTGAGGATGTTGCAGCACTTCCGCGAGGTAGGGGTTGATGACCTTCTCGAAGAACTTGTCCTTGGGGGCACTTGGAGACATCATGGTGATCTAGATCTGTCTGGAAAAACAGCTTGAAACAAGAACAGAGGATAATTGCGTGGTACGGTGGTAAAAACCTTCGGGGGATTATACAATGGATTTTTACTGACCAAAAGAAGTATCGTGCAAGAAAACGGAGTCCAGAGAGTGCACAAGGTGCCCACGAGGCAGGGCGCGCGCCCAGGGGGTAGGCACGCCCTCCACCCTCGTGGAAACCTCGTGTCCTTCCCGGACTACTTCTTCTTTTCCTATTTTCTTAAATATTCCAAAATAGGGAAAAATTGCCATTGGAACTGTTTTGGAGTCGGTTTACTTACCGTACCACATACCTATTCCTTTTCGGAGTCTGAAACATTTTGTAAAGTGTCTCTTATGTATTCCTGCGGGGTTACGGTTTCAATAACATTGGTTTCAACATTTATAGGATTACCTGAGATATAATGTTTGATTCTTTGACCGTTCACCACTTTTGGATTTGTGCCTTCGAAATTGTTGATTTTTATGGCACCGGAATGATAGACCTCCTCGATAACGTAAGGACCTTCCCACTCAGAGAGAAGTTTTCCTGCAAAAAATCCTAAACAAGAGTTGAATAGTAACACATAATCACCTACATTAAACTCACGCTTTTGTATCATTTTGTCATGCCATCTTTTAACTTTTCTTTAAACAGTATGGCATTCTCATAGGCCCGAGTTCTCCATTCATCAAGTGAGCTAATGTCAAAAAGCATCTTCTCACCGTCAAGCTTGAAATCATAATTGAGCTCTTTAATGGCCCAATATGCCTTATGTTCTAGTTCGAGAGGTAAGTGACATGCTTTTCCATAAACCATTTTATACGGAGACATACCAATAGGATTTTTGTATGCGGTTCTATATGCCCATAATGCATCATCAAGTTTCTTGGACCAATTTTTTCTAGATCTATTAACAGTCTTTTGCAAAATTAATTTGAGCTCCCTATTACTCAATTCTACTTGACGACTAGACTGTGGGTGATACGAAGATGCAATTCTATGATTAAGATCATACTTAGCAAGCATTTTATGAAAAGCACCATGAATAAAATGTGAACCACCATCAGTCATTAAATATCCAGAGACTCCAAAGTCGGAAAAATAACTTCTTTAAGCATCTCAATAGAGGTGTTATGATCAACACTACTAGTTGGAATAGATTCTACCCACTTAGTAACATAATCAACATCAACTAAAATATGTGTATACCCATTAGAGGAAGGAAACGGTCCCCTATAATCAAATCCCGAGACATCAAATGGTTCAATAACAAGTGAATAATTCATCAGCATTTCTCGACGTCTACTAATATTACAAATTCTTTGACATTCATCACAAGACAAGACAAAGTTACGGGCATCCCTGAAGAGAGTGGGCCAATAAAAACCGGATTGCAAAACCTTATGTGTAGTTCTACCTCCAACATGGTGTCCGCCATAAGCTTCAGAGTGACACTTGCGTAGGATCTATTCCTGTTCATGCTCAGGTATACAATGCCTAATAACACCATCTACTCCTTCTTTATAAAGATGTGGGTCATCCCAGAAGTAATGTGTCAAATCATAGAAAAACTTTTTATTTTGCTGGTATGTGAAACTAGGTGGTATAAATTTAACAACAATGTAATTAGCATAATCAGCATACCATGGAGCCGTACGAAAAGCATTTATGACAGCTAATTGTTCATCAGGAAAACTATCATCAATAGGTAGTGGGTCATCAAGAACATTCTCTAACCTAGACCAGTTGTCTACAACGGGGTTCTGAGCTCCCTTTCTATCAATAATATGCAAATCAAATTTAGCAAGAGAACCCATCTAATAAGTCTAGGTTTAACATCTTTCTTTTCCATAAGATATTTAATAGCATCGTGATCAGTGTGAATAGTTACTTTAGAATCAAGAATATAAGGTCTGAACTTATCACAAGCAAATACAACTGCTAAGAATTCTTTTTCAGTAGTAGCATAATTTTTCTGGGCACTGTCTAGAGTTTTACTAGCATATTGAATAACATTTAATTTTTATCAACTCTTTGTCCTAGAACAGCACCTACAGCATAATCACTAGCATCACACATGATTTCAAATGGTAAATTCCAATCAAGTGGCTGAACAATAGGTGCAGAAATTAATGCTTTCTCAAGTATTTCAAATGCTTCCACACAATCATCATCAAAGACAAAAGGTATATCTTTTTGTAATAGGTTAGTCAGAGGCCGAGAAATTTTTCAGAATTCCTTAATGAACCTCCTATAAAAATTGGCATGACCAAGGAAACTTCTTATACCTTTGATGTCCTTGGGACACGAAATCTTTTTAATGGTATCAACCTTAGCTTTATCAACTTCAATACCTCTTTCCGAAATTTTATGCCCCAAGACAATGCCTTCATTAACCATAAAGTGTAGCGAACCGACCTCAGACGGTCAAGCCTCTGTGCTTCAGTGTCATCCCTGTATTGAGAATGCTGGCACACACAGTACTCGAAGGATTTATAACAGAGTAGCAATCACACACTTATTACATCGATAGTCTCCAAAGAGAACTTATTACAATAAATATGGCTTAAGGCCATCTAAAAACGATAACAGTAGAAGGCTTGGAAGATAAAGTGAGTACATCAACTCCAACGGCATGGCTGAGTGCACGACAACGGCCTAGCGAACCTTACTCTTCGTCTAAAAAGTCTGCAACATGATACATTGCAACCCAAAAACGGGTCAGCACATGGAATATGCTGGCAATATAACAGAGTAGAGAAATGAACAGATAAAGGCTATCACTATATGCATATATGGCTGGTGGAGGCAGTAAGTTTAATATGTTTTGCGAAAAGCCAGTTTTTCCCTACAACAAAGGAATATACTTTATTTAACTATCATGGTAGTTGAACAACATTGAGAAGGTTCCTCCAACTCAATCCCAATTAAAATTAATTATCAGCCCAACAAAATTAATTTAGAGTGATAAGATTCATATGATAATCCAAGAGCCAGATACTCGAGATATCCATAACCGGGGACACGGCTAACCATGATTAGTTTATACACTCTGCAGAGGTTTGCGCACTTTTCCCCACAAGACTCGATCTCCTCCGTTGGATTTCTAGCACTACATGGTGTTTGAGAAACAGATGACCAAGACACAGTCTTTCGGAAGCATTAACTCTAACCCTGGGTAGACAGTACCAACCTACATCCCCTACATCTGCTAACCTACCACTGGAAGAGGTCATGCGACATACTCAACTATGCTAGAGCCGATAATAGCTTGTGGCTGCACGCGTAAGTTTCTAGCATGAATAACCTTATGATCCCTTTGAGACTGGGTGGCGGACCGTAGGATGATCACAAGGGTACTCCGGGATATCCTAGGACAACACTGGATTCTCCAGGTGCCCACAAGCAATCCACCCAGATGTGTATTAAAGTAGCCACCTTAAGTTAACCATTAATTAACAATCTCACATCTGTCATGGATTCACTCACCCAAACCATGTCTACGAGCATAGCATAGCAATATAAGCATAACGTAGAAGTAACTCCCAAGGGTTTGATGTAAACAGGGAATAGGTTCTACCTCATCATCTACTTCCCAATACCCACAAGTTAATCACATCGTAATAATGCAATGTTTGAGGATTGGTACTAATACATAAAAACAGGGTATGAAGAGGGTATGATCAATGTGTTACTTGCCTTGCTGATGATCCGCAAAACCTAGTGACTCATAGTAGCATGCTTCGCACTCCGGGAATTCTATCGCAAACAAACAATAACATACATAATCAATCAAGCAAATATGCACGGGTAAAACTCAAACAATAAGATCTAACCAGAAAGTTCAACTGAAGAACTCCGGTTTGCAAAAAGAATCAAATCAAACGGAGCAACGAAACTCAAACTGCAAAAGAAACAAGATCCGATTACTAATCTGGACTAAAGTCAAATTTTACAGTACCAAAATCTTGTTCAAGTTGGTTAAACAGAAATAGAACTTCAAGACAAAGATCTAGGCGCTTGAATCGCCTGATTCCGATAAACGAGCGAAAAGATCAACTAAAACGAAGATCAAGGCAGAAATCGCGATCGAGAATAATCGCGGAAAAGCCCTGGAAAAAGAAAAACTGATGAACAGGCTAACGAACGAACGTTCGCTGTCTGTGACTAACAGATGAACGTCGTTCGTTAAAATGAACGTACGGACAAACGTCCGCTATTTAACCGAACCATAGAAAACCGGAAAAAAACTGATCTACAAAAAAACTAGATCTAGGGTTTTAAAAAACCAAACGGTTTTTCCGAGAAAACCGACGAACGGCGAGGCGGCGGCGGGCGGCTCCGGCGGGCGGCATCGCGGTGAGGTGGCGGGAGGCGGCGGCGGCGCGGCGCGAGGTGGCGCGAGGCACTAGGGTTCGGGCGGCGGGGCTGGCGATTTGGAGCGGGGCCTTGGGCCTCCCGGCTTATAAAGGCCGGCCGGGCTCAGTGTCCAGGTCGGACACGGCCCGGTTAGGTCGGTTGCGTTTTTTTAAATAAAACCAGACACAGAAAAACAAAGAAAAGAAATACTAAACGGACTCCAAAAATCCTGAATTTTTTTCGCAGTCCTCTAATTATATTGCGGACAAAGTGAACATTTATATGGGCCTCTAATGCAATTTTGGAAAACGCATATTTTTCCTAAATCAAATAAAATAACGATAAAACCAAAATTAAAATGTTTATTTGATTTTAATGTTTTTCCTCCAATATTTCATTTATTTTGGAGAAGTCATATTATCTCCTCTATACTTTTTAATATGAAATATTTTCGGAGAGCAAAATAATAAAAACCAAAGTGATACTTGTTTCGATATTTGAGAAAATTCAAATATGAAACCGGTGAAATCCCCAACTCTCTCCGTGGGTCCTTGAGTTTCTTAGAATTTCGAGGATCGCGAAACGAAATGTAATAAAATATGATATGCATGAATGACCTATGTATAACATTCCAAATCGAAAATTTGGGATGTTACAAACTTACCCCCTTGAGATGAATCTCGCCCTCGAGATTCGGGTTGGCTAGAAAATAGGTGTGGGTGGTCTTTCCGTAGATCATTCTCTCTTGCCCAGGTGGCTTCATCCTCGGTATGGTTGCTCCACTAAACTTTGCAAAACTTGATAACCTTGCTGCGAGTAACTCGACTGGCAAACTCGAGACTCTTGACTGGTTTATCCTCATATGTCAAATCACTATCTAACTGAATTGCTTCCAGGGGCACTATATCTCTTAGAGGGATATCGGCCATCTCTGCATGACACTTCTTCAACTGGGAAACGTGAAACACATCATGAACTCTTGATAGTCCTTCAGGAAACTCCAACTTATAGGCAACCTCTACCATGCGTTCCAAAACTCGGTATGGTCCTACAAATCTCGGGGCTAACTTTCCCTTAACTCCGAAACACTTAACTCCACGCAGAGGCAACACTCGCAGATATGCTCTGTCTCCGATTTCATAGACTACCTCCTTGCATTTTGAATCGGCATAACTCTTCTGCCTGGATTGAGCTACCTTCAGTCTATCTCGAATCAGTTTAACCTTCTCTTTAGACTCTTTGATCGAATCCGGTCCAAACAACGGACGGTCTCCAACTTCATCCCACATTATGTTCTGCACCTTCTTCCATATAGGGCTTCGAAAGGTGCCATCTTCAAACTGGCCTGGTAGCTATTGTTGTATGACAACTCCACGTATGGGAAATTATCATCCCAACTAGACCCGTAGTCTAGCGCACAAGCTCTCAACATGTCCTCCAAAATCTAATTGACTCTCTCAGTCTATCCATCTGTCTGTGGATGAAAAGTTGTACTGAACTCTAGCCTGGTACCCAAAGTCTGGTGCAACTGGTGCCAAAATTTTGAAGTAAACAGCGTTCCTATATCTGATACAATGGTCCTCGGAACTCCGTGCAGACATACGATCCTGGTCATGTATATCTTGGCCAACTTCGCACTTGTATATGCAGTTTTCACTGGGATAAAGTGAGCTACCTTGGTCAAGGGATCCACTACTACCCAGATAGAATCATATCCCGATCGGGTCCTGGGTAATCCGGTGATAAAATCCATGCCAAGCTTACCCCACTTCCATTTGGGTATCGGCATAGGCTGCAGTAATCCTGCTGGTTTCTGATGTTCTGCCTTCACTCTCTGACATACGTCACATATAGCTACATACTCAGCAATATCCTTCTTCATACTAGTCCACCAGAAACGTTCCTTCAAATCCAAATACATCTTGGTGTTTCCGGGGTGTATCGAGTATGGCGAGTCCTGAGCTTCTTGGAGTATCAGCTTCCTGATCTCTGCATTATTGGGCACATAAATGCGGTCCTCGAACCACAAGGTGTCATGCTCATCCTCACGAAATCCTTTGGCCTTTCTTTTGCTCGTCCTCTCTTTTGTCTCAGCAATTTCCTTGTCATCCTTCTGAGCTTCACGAATCTTTCCCAACAATGTCGACTGAACTTCCATTGCTGCAACAAAACCTCTAGGAACAATCTCCAAACGAAGTTCCCTGAGATCCTCGGCTAACTCCTTTGGCAATCCTCCATTTACTAGGGTATTGGCATAACCCTTCTGGCTCAAAGCGTCTGCTATGACATTGGCCTTGCCTGGATGATAGTGCAGCTTCATATCATAATCCTTTATAAGTTCCAACCATCTCCTCTGCCTGAGGTTTAGCTTCTTCTGTGTGAATATGTACTTAAAACTCTTATGATCCGTGTACACATCACAATGGCTTCCAATCAGAAAATGTCTCTAGGTCTTGATTGCATGCACTACGGCTGCTAGCTCCAAATCATGAGTGGCATAATTCAACTCATGCGGTCGAAGTTGACGTGAGGCGTATGAAACAACTCTTCCGTCCTGCATAAGCACTCCTCCAAGTCCTAAGCGAGATGCGTCACAATAAACATGGAAATCCTTGCGTATATCCGGCAGAATCAGCGCTGGCTGTAGTCAGACATTTCTTCAACTCCTGGAAACTAGCCTCACATTCTTCTGTCCATTTGAACTTAGTGTCCTTCTTCAGCAACTCCATCATGGGTTTCGCAATTTTAGATAAATTCTCAATAAATCTCCGGTAATATCCTGCTAGTCCAAGAAAACTGCGGATCTCTCCGACTGAGGTGGGTGATAACCAATCAGTGACTGATTTAACCTTGGTGGGGTCTACTGCTATACCTTATCCTGATATAACATGTCCAAGGAATCCAACTTCCTTCAACCAAAACTCACATTTGCTGAACTTGGCATACAACTGATGCTCCCTGAGCTTCTCGAGAACTAAATGCAAATGCTCCTTGTGTTCCTCTTCATTCTTTGAGTATACAAAGATATCATCAATGAACACCACAACAAACTTATCCAAGAACTCCATGAACACCTTGTTCATCATACTCATGAAATAGGCAGGGGCATTATTCAATCCGAATGACATAACCGTATACTCATATAACCCATACCTCATGGTAAAAGCTGTCTTAGGTATATCCTTTTCTCGAATCTTCAGCTGGTGATATCCTGATTGCAGATTGATCTTCGAAAACACTTTAGCTCCTTGCAGCTGGTCAAACAGATCATTGATCATTGGCAGCTTGATCATCGAAAACACTTCATTCAACGCACGATATTCTACAACTATTCTCAGTGATCCATCCTTCTTCTCAACCAAGAGCACTGGGCTCCCCATGGTGATGAACTTCGTCATGTAATCCTTCTCCAATAACTCCTTAATCTGCTTCGATCTCCTCTAGACCATTTGCGGGCATCCAGTAGGGTCTCTTTGATATAGGTCCGGTGCCTGGCAACAGTTCTATCAAGAACTCAATGTCTTGATCTTGCAGCATGCCTGGTAACTCCTCTGAAAAAACATCTGGGTAATCCTTCACAACAGGCACTTCCTCCTGGACAACTCCGGAGAGGGAATTTACTTGAGTCCTCCTAGGCGCATGCCTAGATACATACTTGATCCTTTTTCCCTCCGGGGTAGTGAGCAGAATTGACTTGCTAGCGCAATCAATGTTTCCTCCATACTTCGATAACCAATCCATTCCCAGTATCACATCCAATCCTTGTGACTCTAGAATTATTAGGTCTGAGGGGAAAACATGGCTTCCAATGGTCAAGGGTATCCGATGGGTATAGAGGGGAGAGAGTAGAATAGAAATGAGGTCTAGTGAGAAAGCACTACCCGTAGGCACATGAGACAAACACAATCATATCATATCACTCACTCAATCAATCAAGGGCATACAATCGATCTAACTATCGTTACAGTGCTCAGACTATACTATATACAGGGGGAATACTACTAGTCATGTGGTGGTCATCTAGAAGTATTGATCGGTGGAAGACTCCATGATATCTGATCCGGCTTCGTCTTCATAATCATCATAACTGCTGTCGGGATCAGAGGCAGTGTCGTCGATGATGATGTAGTTCTCCGGACAAGTGGAATTGTCATCTTCTCCTCCTGGCGCGGGGTCTCCCAGGAATACTCCTAGCTTCCTTGTCAGGTCGTCATTCTTCTCCACTAGTATGGTGATTTCCTCCTCGTATCCGTTGCGTGTAGACTTGAGTTCCTCTCCTAGCTCCGTGATCCTGGTCATTGCCTTCTTCAAATTTATCATGCCTGCGCACATCTGGTTCTCGTGGCGTCGAATGTGCTGGTTTAACTCCTAGATGAATGTTGCAATTGACTTGTCCTTCCTAGTGTTGATCATCTCCCATTGCTCATCTCGGCACCCACATATCTGGTAGATAGTGTCTTTTAACTCCTGTTTGTAGACTTCTCCAATATGTCCCATAGCAATGTGGGCTGCCATGCTTTTGCCTAAACTCCAGCTTGGTGCATCAAAGGAAAACTCTATGGGCTCATCGGCTGGCGTTAACGTCCTTCCTGGAACTTGAACTCGAATCATCCAACGCTCCTCTTCTGGTAATGTGGCGGTGTAGGTCCCGGTGAAGCTTGGTATTCCAATGTTCATGTACCTAGTAACTTCCTTCAAGTGTCGTCCAAAAGGTGTGTCTTCATCTGGTTGTGCAAACTTGTTCCTCGAGTCCGCCATCCTAAAGAGTACAAAATGGAGAGGAGTCAGAAATGAGTAGAGAAGAGTGACCTATGGCTCATCTTAGTGGTCGTTGATGTCTACTACACAACCTTCTTCTTGTAGACGTTGTTGGGCCTCCAAGTGTAGAGGTTTCTAGGACAGTAGCAAATTTCCCTCAAGTGGATGACCTAAGGTTTATCAATCCGTAGGAGGCGTAGGATGAAGATGCTCTCTCAAGCAACCCTACAACCAAATAGCAAAGAGTCTCTTGTGTCCCCAACACACCCAATACAATGGTAAATTGTATAGGTGCACTAGTTCGGCGAAGAGATGGTGATACAAGTGCAATATGGATGGTAGATATAGGTTTTTGTAAACTGAAAATATAAAAACAGCAAGGTAGCGAACTATAAAAGTGAGCGTAAACAGTATTGCAATGATAGGAAACAAGGCCTAGGTATCATACTTTCACTAGTGTAAGTCCTCTCAACAATAATAACATACTTGGATCATATAACTATCCCTCAACATGCAACAAAGAGTCACTCCAAAGTCACTAATAGCGGAGAACAAACGAATAGATTATGGTAGGGTACGAAACCACCTCAAAGTTATTCTTTCCAATCAATCCGTTGGGCTATTCCTATAAGTGTCACAAACAGCCCTAGAGTTCGTACTAGAATAACACCTTAAGACACAAATCAACCAAAACCCTAATGTCACCTAGATACTCCAATGTCACCTCAAGTATCCGTGGGCATGATTATACGATATGCATCACACAATCTCAATTCATCTACTCAAACCAACACATAGAACCTCAAAGAGTGCCCCAAAGTATCTACCGGAGAATCACGACGAAAACGTGTGCCAACCCTTATGCATAGGTTCATGGGGGGAACCCGCAAGTTGATCACCAAAACATACATCAAGTGAATCACGTGATATCCCATTGTCACCACAGATACGCACAGCAAGACATACATCAAGTGTTCTCAAATCTTTAAAGACTCAATCCTATAAGATTACTTCAAAGGGAAAACTCAATCCATTACAAGAGAGAAGAGGGGGAGAAGAAACATAAGATTCAACTATAATAGCAAAGCTCGCGATACATCAAGATCATGTCAAATCAAGAACACGAGAGAGAGAGAGAGAGATCAAACACGTAGCTACTTGTACATACCCTCAGCCCCGAGGGTGAACTACTCCCTCCTCGTCATGGAGGCGTCGGGATGATGAAGATGGCCACCAGTGAGGGTTCCCCCCTTCCGACAGGGTGCCGGAACAGGGTCCCGAGAGGTTTTTGGTGGCTATAGAGGCTTGAGGCGGCGGAACTCCCGATCTAATCTCCGTTTTGGAAGTTTTAGGGTACGTAGGTATATATGGGTGAAAGAGGTACGTGAGTGGAGCTTCGGGGGCCCCACGAGGCAGGGCGCGCCCTAGGGGGGTGGGCGCCCCCCTTGTAGCCAGCTCCCATATCTTCTGACGTAGAGTCCAAGTCTATCATGTGGCTTTGCTTCCAAAAATAACTTCTCCAGTTGATTTCGTTCCGTTTCGACTCCGTCTGATATTCCTTTTCTTCGAAACACTGAAATAGGCATAAAACAGCAAATCTGGGCTGGGCCTCCAGTTAATACGTAAGTCCCAAAAATAATATAAAAGTGGATAATAAAGCCCAATATTGCCTAGAATAGTAGATAATATAGCATGGAGCAATCAAAAATTATAGATATGTTGGAGACGTATCAAGCATCCCCAAGCTTAATTCCTGCTCGTCCTCGAGTAGGTAAATGATAAAAAAGAATTTTTTATGCGGAGTTCTACTTGGCATAATTTCAATGTAATTCTTCTTAATTGTGGCATGAATATTCAGATCCGAAAGATTCAAGACAAAAGTTCATATTGACATAAAAATAATAATACTTCAAGCATACTAACAAAGCAATTATGTCTTCTCAAAATAACATGGCCAAAGAAAGTTATCCCTACAAAATCATATAGTCTGGCTATGCTCCACTTCACCACACAAAGTATTTAAATCATGCACAACCCCGATGACAAGCCAAGCAATTGTTTCATACTTTAACATTTTCAAAACTTTTTCGATCTTCACGCAATACATGAGCGTGAGCCGTGGATATAGCACTATATGTGGAATAGAATGGTGGTTGTGGAGAAGACAAAAAGAGGGGAAGATAGTCTCACATCAACTAGGCGTATCAACGGGCTATGGAGATGCCCATTAATAGATATCAATGTGAGTGAGTAGGGATTGCCATGCAACGGATGCACTAGAGCTATAAGTATATGACAGCTCAACAAAATAAACTAAGTGGGTGTGCATCCAACTCGCTTTCTCACGAAGACCTAGGGCAATTTGAGGAAGCCCATCATTGGAATATACAAGCCAATTTCTATAATGAAAAATTCCCACTAGTATATGAAAGTGATATCATAGGAGACTCTCTATCATGAAGATCTTCGTGCTACTTTGAAGCACAAGTGTGGTCAAAGGATAGTAACATTGTCCCTTCTCTCTTTTTCTCTCATTTTTTTGGGCCATCTTTTTTTGGCCTTTCTCTTTTTTTATTGTTTTTTATTCCTCACTTGGGATAATGCTCTAGAAAATGATGATCATCACACTTCTATTTATTTACAACTCAATGATGACAACTCGATACTAGAACAAGGTATGACTCTATATGAATGCCTCCGGCGGTATACCGGGATATGCAATGAATCAAGAGTGACATGTATGAAAGAATTATGAATGGTGGCTTCGCCACAAATACGACGTCAACTACATGATCATGCTAGAAATATGACAATGATGGAGCTTGTCATAATAAACGGAACGGTGGAAAGTTGCATGGCAATATATCTCGGAATGGCTATGGAAATGCCATGATAGTTAGGTATGGTGGCTGTTTTGAGGAAGATATATGGTGGGTGTATGATACCGGCGAAAAGTGCGCGGTATTAGAGAGGCTAGCAATGGTGGAAGGATGGGAAAAAGTTTGTATAATCCATGGACTCAACATTAGTCATAAAGAACTCATATACTTATTGCAAAAATCTAGAAGTTATCAAAGCAAAGTATTATGCGCATGCTCCTAGGGGGATAGATTGGTAGGAAAAGACCATCGCTCGTCCCCGACCGCCACTCATAAGGAAGACAATCAATAAATAAATCATGCTCCGACTTCGTCACATAACGGTTCACCATACGTGCATGCTACGGGAGTCACAAACTTCAATGCAAGTATTCTTTAAATTCACAACTTCTCAACTAGCATGACTCTAGTATTATCACCTCCATATCTCAAAACAATTATCATGCTTCAATATTTTCTTAGTATTCAACACACTCATAAGAATTTTTCTTCTATTAGTCTTGTATGCCTAGCATATTAGAATTAAGCACATTACCATGCTATTAAAGAATCTCAAAATAATCTAAGTGTAGCATGAGAGTTCATCTATTTCTTCAAAATAAAACCACCACCGTGCTCGAAAAGATATAAGTGAAGCACTAGAGCAACAACAAACTACTCCGAATGATATAAGTGAAGATCAATGAGTAGTCGAATAATTATGTAACTATGTGAAGACTCTCTAACATTTAATAATTTCATATCTTGGTACTTTATTCAAACATCTAGCAAAGCTAAAGAAAATAAAATGACGCTCTAAGCAAAACACATATCATGTGGTGAATAAAAATATAGCTCCAAGTAAAGTTACCGATGAACGAAGACGAAAGAGGGGATGCCTTCCGGGGTATCCCCAAGATTAGACGCTTGGTTATCCTTGAATATTACCTTGGGGTGCCTTGGACATCCCCAAGCTTAGCTCTTGCCACTCCTTATTCCATAGTCCATCGAATCTTTACCCAAAACTTGAAAACTTCACAACACAAAACTTAACAGAAAACTCGTGAGCTCCGTTAGTGAAAGAAAACAAAACACCACTTCATGGTACTATAATGAACTCATTATTTATTTATATTGGTGTTAAACATACGGTATTCCAACTTATCTATGGTTTATAAACTCTTTTACTAGCCATAGAGTCATCAAAATAAGCAAACAACACATAGAAAACAGAATCTGTCAAAAACAGAACAGTCTGTAGTAATCTGTAACTAACACAAACTTCTGGAACTCCAAAAATTCTAAAATAAATTGGTGGACCTGAGGAATTTGTCTAGTAATCATCTGCAAAAATAATCAACTAAATAGATCTCTCCAGTAAAAAGTTGAAGCTAATCTCGTGAGCATTAAAGTTTCTGTTTTTACAGCATGATCATAAACACTTCACCCAAGTCTTCCCAAAGGTTCTACTTGGCACAAACACTAATTAAAACATAAAACCACATCTAAACAGAAGATAGATGGATTATTTATTCCTAAACAGAACCAAAAGGCAAGAAACTAAAATAAAATTGGGTTGCCTCCCAACAAGCGCTATCGTTTAATGCCCCTTGCTAGGCATGATGATTTCAATGATGCTCACATAAAAGATAAGAATTGAAACATAAAGAGAGCATCATGAAGAATATGACTAGCACATTTAAGTCTAACCCACTTCCTATGCATAGGGATTTTGTGAGCAAACAACTTATGGGAACAATAATCAACTTGTATAGGAAGGTAAAACAAGCATAACTTCAAAACTTTAAGCACATCGAGAGGAAACTTGATATTATTGCAATTCCTACAAGCATATATTCCTCCCTCATAATAATTTTCAGTAGAATCATGAATTAATTCAACAATATAACCAGCACCTAAAGCATTCTTTTCATAATCTACAAGCATAGAAAATTTACTGCTCTCTACACAAGCAAATTTCTTCCTATGAATAGTAGTCGGAGCAAACTCAACAAAATGACTATCATGTGATTGAAAATTAAGATCAAGATGACAAGATTCATGGTTATCATTATTATTTAAAGCATACGTGTCATAGATAGGAGGCATGCTTTCATCATAGTAAATTTGCTCATCAAAGCTTGGGGAACAAAAAATATCATCTTCATCAAACATAGCTTCCCCAAGCTTGTGGCTTTGCATATCATTAGCATCATGGATATTCAAGGAATTCATACTAACAACATTGCAATCATTCTCATTATTCAAAGATTTAGTGACAAACATTTTAATGCATTCTTCTTCTAACACTTTGGCACAATTTTCCTTCCCATCATACTCACGAAAGATATTAAAAAGATGAAGCGTATGAGACAAACTCAATTCCATTTTTTATTTTCTTTTATAGACTAACTAGTGCTAAAACAAGAAACAAAAAGATTCGATTTCAAGACATAAAGATATACCTTCACTTACCTAGCCTCCCCGGCAATGGCGCCAGAAAAGAGCTTGATGTCTACTACACAACCTTCTTCTTGTAGACGTTGTTGGGCCTCCAAGTGCAGAGGTTTGTAGGACAGTAGCAAATTTCCCTCAAGTGGATGACCTAAGGTTTATCAATCCATAGGAGGCATAGGATGAAGATGGTCTCTCTCAAGCAACCCTGCAACCAAATAGCAAAGAGTCTCTTGTGTCCCCAACACATCCAATACAATGATAAATTGTATAGGTGCACTAGTTCGGCGAAGAGATGGTGATACAAGTGCAATATGGATGGTAGATATAGGTTTTTGTAAACTGAAAATATAAAAAAAGCAAGGTAGCGAACGGTAAAAGTGAGCGTAAACGGTATTGCAATGATAGGAAACAAGGCCTAGGGTTCATACTTTCACTAGTGCAAGTCCTCTCAACAATAATAACATACTTGGATCATATAACTATCCCTCAACATGCAACAAAGAGTCACTCCAAAGTCACTAATAGCGGAGAACAAAGGAAGAGATTATGGTAGGGTACGAAACCACCTCAAAGTTATTCTTTCCAATCAATCCGTTGGGCTATTCCTATAAGTGTCACAAACAGCCCTAGAGTTCATACTAGAATAACACCTTAAGACACAAATCAACCAAAACCCTAATGTCACCTAGATATTCCAATGTCACCTCAAGTATACATGGGCATGATTATACGATATGCATCACACAATCTCAATTCATCTACTCAAACCAACAAATAGAACCTCAAAGAGTGCCCCGAAGTCTCTACCGGAGAATCACGACGAAAACGTGTGCCAACCCCTATGCATAGGTTCATGGGCGGAACCCGCAAGTTGATCACCGAAACACACATCAAGTGAATCACGTGATATCCCATTGTCACCACAAATACGCACGGCAAGACATACATCGAGTGTTCTCAAATCTTTAAAGACTCAATCCGATAATATTACTTCAAAGGGAAAACTCAATCCATTACAAGAGAGAAGAGGGGGAGAAGAAACATAAGATCAAACAATAATAGCAAAGCATGCGATACATCAAGATCGTGTCAAATCAAGAACACGAGAGAGAGAGAGAGAGAGAGAGAGAGAGATCAGACACATAGCTACTGGCACATACCCTCAGCCCCGAGGGCGAACTACTCCCTCCTCGTCATGGAGAGCGCTGGGTGCCGGAATAGGGTCCCGAGAGGTTTTTGGTGGCTACAGAGGCTTGCAGCGGCAGAACTCCCGATCTAATCTCCGTTCTAGAAGTTTTAGGGTACGTAGGTATATATGGGTAAAAGATGTACGTCGGTGGAGCTTCGGGGGCCCCACGAGGTAGGGGGCTGCGCCATAGGGGGGTGGACGCGCCCCCACCCTCGTGGCCAGCTCTCGTATCTTCTGACATAGACTCCATATCTATCCAGTGGCTTTCCTTCGAAAAATAACTTCTCCAGTTGATTTCGTTCCGTTTCGACTCCGTCTGATATTCCTTTTCTTCGAAACACTGGAATAGGCATAAAACAGCAAATCTGGGCCGGGCCTCCAGTTAATAGGTAAGTCCCAAAAATAATATAAAAGTGGATAATAAACCCCAATATTGCCTAAAACAGTAGATAATATATCATGGAGCAATCAAAATTATAGATACGTTGGAGACGTATCAGTCGTGTCCTACATTCAGCATGTGCTCTGATACCATCTTGTAGCGACCCAACCTCAGACGGTCAAGTCTCTGTGCTTCAGTGTCATCCCTGGATCGGTAATGCTGACACACACAGTACTCGAAGGATTTATAACAAAGTAGCAATCACACACTTATTACATCGATAGTCTCCAAAGATAACTTATTACAATAAATATGGCTTAAGGCCATCTAAAAACGATAACAGTGAAAGGCTTGGAAGATAAAGCGAGTCCATCAACTCCAACGGCATGGCTGAGTGCACGACAACGGCCTAGCGAACCTTACTCTTCGTTTGAAAAGTCTGCAACATGATATGTTGCAGCCCAAAAACGGGTCAGCACATGGAATATGTTGGCAATATAACAGAGTAGAGAAATGAACAGATAAAGGCTATCACTATATGCATATATGGCTGGTGGAGGCAGTAAGTTTAATATGTTTTGCAAAAAGCTAGTTTTTTCCTACAACAAAGGAATATATTTTATTTAACTATCATGGTAGTTTAACAACAATGAGAAGGTTCCTCCAACTCAATCCCAATTAAAAGTAATTATCAGCCCAGTGATGAGATCCATATGATAATCCAAGAACCAGATACTCAAGATGTCCATAACGGGGGACACAGCTAACCATGATTAGTTTATACACTCTGCAGAGGTTTGCGCACTTTTCCCCACAAGACTCGATCTCCTCCGTTGGATTTCTCGCACTACATGGTGTTTGAGAAACGGATGACCGAGACACAGTCTTTCAGAAGCATTAACTCCAACCCTGGGTAGACAATACCAACCTGCATCCCCTACATCTGCTAGCCTACCACTGGAAGAGGTCATGCGACATAATTAACTATGCTAGAGCCCATAATAGCTTGTGGTTGCACACGGAAGTTTCTAGCATGAATAACCTTATGATCCCTTTGAGCATGTGTGGCGGACCGTAGGATGATCACACGGGTACTCCGGGATATCCTAGGACAACACTGGATTCTCCCGGTGCCCACAAGCAATCCATCCAGATGTGTATTAAAGTTGCCACCTTAAGTTAACAATTAATTAAAAATCTCAAATCTGTCATGGATTCACTCATCCAAACCATGTCTACGAGCATAGCATAGCAATATAAGCATAACATAGAAGTAACTCCCAAGGTTTTGATGTAAACAGGGCAATAGGTTCTACCTCATCATCTACTTCCCAATACCCACAAGTTAATCACATCCTAATCATGCAATGTTTGAGGATTGGTACTAATGCATAAAAACTGGGTATGAAGAGGGTATGATCAATGTGTTACTTCCCTTGCTGACTATCCGCAAAACCTTGTGACTCGTAGTAGCATGCTTCGCACTCCAGGAATTTTATCGCAAAAAACAATAAGATACATAAGCAATCAAGCAAATATGCACAGGTAAGACTCAAACAAGAAGATCTAACCAGAAAGTTCAACTGAAGAACCCCGGTTTGCAAAAAGAATCAAATCAAACGGAGCAATGAAACTCAAACTGCAAAAGAAACTAGATCCGATTACTAATCTGGACCAAAGTCAAATTTTACAGTACCAAAATCTTGTTCAAGTTATCTAAACAGAAAGAGAACTTCGAGACGAAGATCTAGGCGCTTGAATCGCCTGATTCCGATAAACGAGCAAAAAGATAAACTAAAACGAAGATCATGGCAGAAATCGCGATCGAGAATAATCGCGGAAAAACCCTGGAAAAAGAGAAACTGACGAACAGGCTAATGAACGAATGTTCGCCGTCTGTGACTAACGGATGAATGGTGTTCGTTAAAACGAACGTACGGACGAAGGTCCGCTATTTAACCGAACCATAGAAAACCGAAACAAAACCGATCTATAAAAAAAACTAGATCTAGGGTTTAAAAAAACCGAATGGTTTTTCTGAGGAAACCGACGAACGGCGAGGCGGCAGCGGCTACCTCCGGCGGGGTTCTGGCGGCTGCGCGAGGCGGCGGTGGGTGGCTCCGGCGTCGGGCGGCGGCGCGGCAAGGTGAGGCGGCGGCAGCGCAGCGTGAGGCACTAGGGTTCGGGGGGCGGGGCTGGCGATTTGGAGCGGGGCCTCGGGCCTCCCAGCTTATAAAGGCCGGCCGGGCTCAGTGTCCAGATTGGACACGGCCCGGTTAGGTCGGTTGCGTTTTTTAATAAAACCAGACGCAGAAAAACAAAGAAAGGAAATACTAAACAAACTCTAAAAATCCTGAAATAAATTTTCACGGTCCTCTAATAATATTGCGGACAAAGTGAACATTTATATGGGCCTCTAATGCAATTTTGAAAAACACATATTTTCCCTAATTCAAATAAAATAACAATAAAACCAAAATAAAAATGTTTATTTGATTTTAATATTTTTCCTCCAATATTTTATTTATTTTGGAGAAGTCATATTATCTCCTCTCATACTTTTTAATATGAAATATTTTCAGAGAGAAAAATAATAAAAACCAAAGTGAACCTTGTTTCGATATTTGAGAAAATTCAAATATGAAACCTGTGAAATCCCCAACTCTCTCCATGGGTCCTTGAGTTTCTTAGAATTTTGAGGATCGCAAAACAAAATGCAATAAAATATGATATGCATGAATGACCTGTGTTTAACATTCCAAATTGAAAATTTGGAATGTTACATAAAGTGGCCTTTCTCCCAATCTAGACAAGATTAGTTTCCACACATCTATGCAAAACTCGATCAAGGTTGCTCAAGCAAACATCAAAAGAGGATCCATAAACAGAGAAATCATCCATGAAAACCTCACAAAAGTTAGAGAATATAGCCATCATGCATCTTTGAAAGGTAGCAGGTGCATTACATAAAACAAAAGGCATACGTCTATAAGCAAAGGTACCGAAAGGGCAAGTAAAAGTGGCCTTTTCTTGATCCTCAGCTGACACGGGTATTTGAGAGAAACCAGAGTAACCATCTAGAAAGTAAAAATGTGTATGTTTGGATAATCTTTCTAGCATTTGATCAATGAAAGGCAAAGGGTAATGATCTTTTTAGTAGATTTATTTAGTTTGCGGAAATCAATTACCATCCTATAACCTATAATAATTCTTTGCGGAATCAATTCATCTTTATCATTAGGAACGACAGTAATACCTCCCTTCTTAGGGACACAATGGACATGACTTACCCACTGACTATCAGCAACGGGATAAATTATACCTGCTTCAAGGAGCTTTAATATTTCCTTTCTTACCACTTCTTTCATCTTAGCATTTAGCCGTCGTTGGTGATCAATAACTGGGTTGGCGTCTTTCTCCAAATTTATTTTGTGTTGACATAGAGTGGGACTAATGCCCTTAAGATCATCAAGAGTATATCCAATAGAAGCACGATGCTTCTTCAGAGTTTTCAATAATTTCTCTTCTTCATGCTCTGAAAGGTTAGCACTAATAATAACATGATATATCTTATTTTCATAAAGATAAGCATATTTAAGAGTATCAGGTAACGGTTTAAGCTCAAACACTAGATCACCCTTGGGTGGAGGAGGATCCCCTAGGATTTCAACAGGCAAGTTGTGTTTCATAATAGGTCCCTGTTTAAAGAATACTTCATCTATTTCCCTTCTTTCATTCATGAACATATCATTTTCATGGTCTAGCAAATATTGTTCTAAAGGATCACTAGGAGGCACAACAATAGAAGCAAGACCAATAATTTCATCTTTACTAGGAAATTCCTCATCATGGGTTTGTCTACTAAATTTAGTAAAATTAAACTCATGAGACATATCACCCAAACCAATAGTAACAACATCCTTTTCGCAGTCTATCCTAGCATTAACAGTGTTCAAGAAGGGTCTACCAAATATAATGGGACAAAAGTTATCTTGTGGGGAACCAAGAACAATAAAATCAACAGGGTATTTAACCTTCCCACACAAGACTTCAACGTCTCTAACAATCTGAATTGGTGATATAGTATCTCTATTGGCAAACTTAATGGTAACATCGATATCTTCTATCTCAGCAGGTGCAATATCATGCATAATTTCTTCGTATAAAGAATGAGGTATTGCACTAGCACTAGAACCCATATCACACAAGCCATGATAATAATGATCTCCTATTTTAACAGAAATAACATGCATGCCTACCACAGGTCTATGTTTATCTTTAGCACCAGGTTTAGCAATTCTAGCAGTCTCATCACAGAAGTAAATAACATGCCCATCGATATTATCAGCCAAGAGATCTTTAACCATAGCAATTTTAGGTTCAACTTTAACTTGCTCAGGGGGTTTGTGTGTCCTAATATTACTTTTTTTTACTACAGTTGAAGCTTTAGCATGATCCTTTATTCTAATAGGGAAAGGTGGTTTCTCAATATAAGCAGTGGGAACGACAGGATCATTATAAGTGATAGTCTTTTCTTGAACTTTAATAGGTGCAACTACTTTTACTTCAATGGGAGGATTATATTTAAATGACTTCTCCTTAGGGAGATCAACATGAGTAGCAAAGGATTCACAGAAAGAAGCTACTATCTTAGAGTCATGTCCATATTTGGTGCTAAATTCACGGAAAACATTGGTATCCATAAAAGATTTAACACAGTCATGCTTAGGTGTTATACCTGACTCCTTACCTTCGTCGAGATCCCAATCTTTAGAGTTGCGTTTAATTCTTTCCAATAAATCCCATTTGAATTCAATAGTCTTCATCATAAAAAAGCCAATACAAGAAGTATCGAGCATGGAGCGATTATTGAGAGAAAGCCAAGCATAAATTTTTTGAATAATCATTTCTCTTGAGAGATCATGATTGGGACATGAATATAACATTGACTTAAGCCCCCCCAAGCTTGATCAATCCTTTCTCCTTCACAAGGCCAAAAAATTATATATATATATATATATATATATATATAATTACGATCACGATGAACAAGATGCATAGGATAAAACTTCTGATGAAATTCCAATTTCAATCGTTTGTAGTTCCATGATCCCATATAATCACATAGCCTATACCATGTCAATGCCTCTCCCTTCAAAGATAAAGGGAAGACCTTCTTCTTGATAACATCATCGGGCATACCTGCAAGCTTAAATAATCCACAAACTTCATCCACATATATTAGGTGTAAATCGTGATGCAATGTTCCATCTCCTGCAAAAGGATTAGCTAGCAGTTTCTCTATCATACCCGAAGGAATTTCAAAGTAAACATTTTCAGTAGCTTCAGTAGGTTGAGGAGCAACTCTTTGCTCTACTGGTCGGGGTGAAGATACCCAGAACAAGCCCCTCAAAGGATTACTTTCCATAGTAACAAGTGACAGTAAATTTCAGCACACTATATAAATTTTCCCTTACCAAATTCCACCTACCAAAGGCGCTTCACTCCCCAGCAACGGCGCCAGAAAAGAGTCTTCATGACCCACAAGTATAGGGGATCTATCGTAGTCCTTTCGATAAGTAAGAGTGTCGAACCCAACGAGGAGCAGAAGGAAATGATGCGGTTTTCAGCAAGGTATTCTCTGCAAGCACTGAAATTATCGGTAACAGATAGTTTTGTGATAAGGTAATTTGTAATGGGTATCAAGTAATGAAAGTAAACAAGGTGCAGCAATATGGCCCAATCCTTTTTTTAGCAAAGGACAAGCCTGGACAAACTCTTATATAGAGAAAAGCGCTCCCGAGGACACATGGAAATTATCGTCAAGCTAGTTTTCATCATGCTCATATGATTCGCGTTCGTTACTTTGATAATTTGGTATGTGGGTGGACTGGTGCTTGGGTGTTGTCCTTCCTTGGACAAGCATCCCACTTATGATTAACCCCTATTGCAAGCATCCGCAACTACAAAAGAAGTATTAAGGTAAACCTAACCATAGCATGAAGCATATGGATCGAAATCAGCCCCTTACGAAGCAACTCATAAACTAGGGTTGAAGATTCTGTCACTCTAGCAACCCATCATCTACTTATTACTTCCCAATGCCTTCCTCTAGGCCCAAATAATGGTGAAGTGTCATGTAGTCGACGTTCACATAACACCACTAGAGGAGAGACAACATACATCTTATCAAAATATCGAATGAATACCAAATTCACATGACTACTTATAGCAAGACTTCTCCCATGTCCTCAGGAACAAACGTAACTACTCACAAATCATATTCATGATCATAATCAGAGGGGTATTAATATGCATAATGGATCTGAACATATGATCTTCCACAAAATAAACCAACTACCATCGACTACAAGGAGTAATCAACACTACTAGCAACACACAGGTACCAATCTGAGGCTTTGGGACAAAGATTGGATACAAGAGATGAACTAGGGTTTGGGAGGAGAAGGTGCTGGTGAACATGTTGATGGAGTTCATCCGAAGGACCACGTACCCTTCAACACTTCCTTGGCATGACGCACAGAGGAATGTGGAAGTTATTCTTCCAGACACGAAAACAGTGGCCGGATACCACCAAAGACATCGGCCTTGACTGCAACCATCCGGATACCATGGTAAGCACTCGACTCCCGGACATGGCTTAGTTAAATATCCCGTAATAATAATATACTGAGAAAACAATCTTTGAACAGGGCTGGATAAAGAAGGCAGAATGAATTAGGTGTTCAGCCCCTCTTCCCGAAGACTCAGCTGATCCTGTGTTAACAAGGATGCTGGCTCCAGCGCCATATCAAGTGCCGGCGAAGGAGGACAAGGAGGAGAGAAAGAAGGCCAAAGGTGGCCTCCATTCCAAAGGCACACCTGACACTATGTCCGGGGAGATTGGAACTCCCTCTTCCGAAGACAAAAGAGAAGGAGAAGCTGACATCCCTTCCCCCTATGGGAAAAAAGGATCGCCTCCGAGGATTTGGAGGTAAAGGCTCCTAAGCGAGGGAAAATGTCCCTGTCAGGTGGTTCAGGCTCGGAAGACGTCATTGTCACATAGTTCCTCCGTAAGGACAAGCCCTTAGCCGAATCGTAAGTGAACAAGGGTGTCTAACACATATCGCGTTCCTTTCCAGTTACAAGGGTAACATCTAAAATATATGTTTGCAGTTCGGCATGCAGTCTTCCTCAACAGTCTTCCTCCTCGGGGGATCTTCTGCCGGAGACGGTGGAAAGCAAGACACCCCATAGACCTTCTCGCCCAATAGGGCGGACGACTTCGAGGTGTCATCCCGGAGGATCTCTTCCAATCAACAAGTGGTGCGATGGACGATGAAGACCATGCCCGAAGGTGATACTTTGGTAGTCCAGGGTCCGTGGCGTGCGGCCCCTTCGGGGACCAACAATAAAGGCCCCAGACTATCTGGTTTACAGCCAAAGACGACTCTAGGGTCGAGTGAACATATCCCTTCGAAGGGAGTTCGTACTCCCAGAGCCGCTTCCAGGAATCTGGAGGCGTCGGATACATTGATGGACATGTTGCAACATGCGTCCATCTCAGAGGAACAACGTACCTTAATGGGTACGGTAGTCAGGAGGATTCTATCCGCGAGAAGCGGGTTGAATGAAGCCTTCACAGGCCTGCTAAGAGGCTTCGAGGTATGCAATGTAATATCTTCAATTGCACTGTACGTGCAAAAATGCACCTGTGTATAGATAGTAGCCTTTGAGACTCTGTTTGGCGTCCAAAGGGAGGCGATCAGAGGATCAAAAAAGAGATGTCCAGGAAATAATCTAATTAACTGGAACACAGGTTGTTACATCCATAGCGACTGCCCATGCTACAGAGGTTGCAGGTCTGAAGCAGAAACTTGATGTGGCAGATGTTGACATCACGCTAATTAACAGGTGGCCGACGAGGCGCAAGGTACGTTTTGGGGCAGTCAGTATATGTATGTATAATAACATGAGCACGAAGCTGAGAATTATATACTAAGATATGCATAACTGCAGATAGTGCTACCACGGTTGAGACCCTTCGGGCTGAGCTTGCCCGGGCCAAGGAGCAAGCCAGGATGAGTAGTGCGGCTGCCGAGAAGGCAGCTGTTGAGTTAAAGGCCGAGCAGGCTGCTCGGCGCCAGTGCGAGGAGAGAATAACTACCATGGCGCGCGAGCTAAAGGATGCCACTGTCCGATGTGAATTCCTTGATAAGGATAACAAAGCCAAAACGGCCGATCTCAACAAGGCCTTACAAGAGGCAAGAGAAGCACGGTCCGAGTCTAGAGCGGATCGGGAGGAGATCCGGCAAGCTGGGGAGATAGCGGCTGGTAAGCCCTTCTTATTACAGACTAAATTAGGTGATCCGAAGTATGCCCCACTTAATCAAATGTGGAGTTCTCCAGACGCATGAAACGTCTCCGTCGTATCTATAATTTTTTATTGTTCCATGCCAATATTATACAACTTCCATATACTTTTGGCAACTTTTTATACTATTTTTGGGACTAACATATTGATCCAGTGCCCAGTGCCAGTTTCTGTTTGTTGCATGTTTTTTGTTTCACAGAAAACCCATACCAAACGGAGTCCAAACAGAATAAAAACTTACGGAGATTTATTTTGGAATATTTATGAATTTTGCGAAGTGGAATCATCGCGAGACGATGCCTGAGGGGGGCACGAGGCAGGGGGGCGCCCCCCAGGGTGTCAGGCGCGCCCCTGACTCTCGTGGACACCCCGTAAGGTGGTTGGTGCCCTTCTTTCGCCGCAAGAAAGCTAATTTCCGGATAGAGATCGTGTCCAAAATTCAGCCCAATCGGAGTTACGGATCTCCGGTTATAAAAGAAACCGTGAAAGGCCAGATCTAAGAACACAGAAACAGAGAGAGACAGAGAGACAGATCCAATCTCGGAGGGGCTCTCTCCCTGCCCACGCTATGGAGGCCATGGACCAGAGGGGAAACCCTTCTCCCATCTAGGGAGAAGGCCAAGGAAGAAGAAGAAGGAGGGGGGCTCTCTCCCCTTGCTTCCGGTGGCGCCGGAGTGCCACCGGGGGCCATCATCATCACCGCGATCTACACCAACATCTCCGCCATATTCACCAACATCTCCATCACCTTCCCCCCTCTAGCTACAACGGTCCACTCTCCCGCAACCCGCTGTACCCTCTACTTGAACATGGTGCTTTATGCTTCATATTATTATCCAATGATGTGTTGCCATCCTATGATGTTTGAGTAGATTTTCGTTGTCCTATCGGTGGTTGATGAATTGCTATGATTGATTTAATTTGCTTGTGGTTATGTTGCTGTCCTTTGGTGCCCATCATACGAGCGCGCGCGTGGATCACACCATAGGGTTAGTTGTCTGTTGATAGGACTATGTATTGGAGGGCAAGGGTGACAGAAGCTTCAGCCTAGCATAGAAATTGATGCATACGGGATTGAAGGGGGACCAATATATCTTAATGCTATGGTTGGGTTTTACCTTAATGAACGTTAGTATTTGCGGACGCTTGCTAATAGTTCCAATCACAAGTGAATAGAATTCCAAGTAAGGGATA
Source organism: Triticum aestivum (assembly GCF_018294505.1). Lineage (NCBI taxonomy): Eukaryota > Viridiplantae > Streptophyta > Magnoliopsida > Poales > Poaceae > Triticum > Triticum aestivum. The sequence goes on from NC_057803.1 coordinate 507,564,599, forward strand.
ACATGCTAGCAGTGGCCTCTCCCACATGAAACTTGCTATCGGTCTAGTAAAGTAGTCAATTGCTTAAGGGACAATTTCGCAACTCCTACCACCACTTTTCCACACTCTCTATATTTACTTTAGTTGTGTCGGTGTACTAGAATCGGGGTACCCTAGTACCCCGAACTTGTGCACGGGCAGTTGCAGCACCCCGCGGCAAAGGCTTGTCGGGCGAATGCCAAGATCCCCCAAGGTTCCCTTGGAGCCATCCAAGAACAAAGTATTTAAGCTAAGGAGACAAGACCCCGGCAAGAGGAGCTTGTCGGGAAGGCCAACCAAGGCGCTCCAAGGAACTTGCCACGACGCGCCACGCACTCCGGCAAGGCAACAAGGCCCCGGCAAGAGGAGCTTGCCGGGAAGACTAAATAAGGTACCCCGAGGCCCGGTGAGCGACGAGCTTCTGGACCCGGCGAGATACAACAGCGGCAAGGCGCTTGCCGCGGCAGGCGGCCACTCTGCGCCCACGCTCCAGCGCATCCACCAACATGTTGCTCTGGGGGCCTCTATGGGCGTGCGTGGCGGGAGGCTGTGCAGCCAGCGGTGCGCAGTGGCATGCGAAGCTGACAAGATCGCCATCGTGGCGAACGGTGGCGCCCCTAACGGTCCTTTTCTGCACTGTTCGGGTGACACAGATGGGCATTTAATGCCCTTGTCCCCTGCCGTCAGGGTTAGGTAGGGTGCACTGTACAAGTAACTGTATCAACTACCTCGCTTTTTACGTTTTTACCCTCCTCTGCGTTGCCACCTGTCGGTGACCCCTTTAGCGTATAAAAGGAGGCCCATGCGCAACGTAGAGGAGGTTCGGAGGTTCGAAGGCTCGGACATTTTGCTTTGATTCATTCGTAGCCCAGAAAACATCACACTCTCTCGCTCGAGAGCAAGAACACCAGATAATACAACCAGACAAGCAGCAGTAGGAGTGTTATCTCTCCGGAGAGCTCCGAAGCTGGGTAAACTGCTCGTGTGCCTCGCCTCGATCTGCTCTTCATGCGACCTCCACCCCCCGCCGAACCGAAAGGGGCCCGGTCCGCCGGCCCCATAGGTGTTCGTGGATCAGTTTCCCCGACATCTTTGGCGCGCCAGGTCTTGTGACTCGTCTCACCCGATAAGGGCCTTCCCACTTCGGCGTCAACTTGTTGGAATTCTTGGCGGACTGAATGCGCCGAAGAACAAGGTCGCCTTCCTCGAAGCTTCTGGCTTTAACTTTGTGGCTATGATAGCGGCGCAAAGCTTGCTGGTATCGAGCAGCTCGTACAGTAGCCTGAAGACGATCTTCCTCAAGGAGCAGCGTGTTGTCTTGCCGCAGCTGTTCTTGCTCAAGCTCATCATAAGCGAGCACTCGAGGTGATCCATATACGAGTTCCGTGGGGAGAACTGCCTCTGCTCCATAGACTAGAGCAAAAGGTGTCTGGCCAGTGGCTCGATTTGGCGTCGTTCTGATCGACCAAAGAACCACCGGCAGCTCCTCGATCCAGTTCCTTCCGCACCTGTGCAGCCTGTCGAAAGTTCTGGTCTTGAGCCCGCGCAGCACTTCAGCATTTGCCCTCTCTGCTTGACCGTTGCTTCTCGGGTGAGAAACAGAAGCGAAGCAGACCTTGGCGCCAAGGTCTTGGACGTACTGCATGAAGGTGCGGCTCGTGAATTGCGTGTCGTTGTCGGTGATGATCCTGTTAGGGATCCCGAAACGGCAAACAATCGACCTGAAGAACTTGACTGCTGACTGTGCTATCACCTTCCTCACTGGCTGCACTTCCGGCCACTTTGTGAACTTGTCGAAGTACTCAAAGCCCCCGACAGCTCGGGCGAAGGGGCCGAGGATATCGAGCCCCCAGACCGAAAATGGCCAGGATAAAGGGATCGTCTGGAGAGCTTGAGCTGGCTGGTGTATCTGTTTGGAGTGGAACTGGCACGCTTCACACTTGGTTACTTGTGCAGTTGCATCCTGGAGGGCTGTCGGCCAAAAGAAACCTTGCCGGAAAGCTTTGCCGGCAAGTGCTCTTGTGCCAATGTGGTGGCCACATATGCCTCCATGTATCTCTGCCAACAGCTTTTGTCCATCTTCCCGGCGAATACACTTCAATTTCACACCGTTGAGTCTTCTTCTGTACAGTATGCTATCGACAAACTGGTACATACTTGACTGCCGGGCTACTCTTTCCGCTTCTTCTTGTTCTTCGGGAAGTTCTCCTGTCTGAAGAAAATGGACAATCTGCTGTGACCATGCTGGAGCTTGTGGCTCGACAACAAGGACTAAAGGCACATCTGCTACTGCGGGAACATCCGCTTCTATGGCAAGGATTTGCGGCCTTGCCGGAGCTTGATGTTCCCCGGCAAGCTTGCCGGAGCAAAACTCGTCGGGAGCGTCTGCTTCAACGGTACAAACCATAAGGCTTGCCGGAGCAGACTGCCCCTTAGCATCCTTGGTGTTGATCTTGGGGACTTTCTTGGCGGCGGCTTCGGGGAGCTCTGCCGGAAAGTAGTCGCCGGAAACCAACTTCCTCTTCTTGCTTTGTCCAGTTGAGGGCGTTGCGGATGGTTGAGTCAACTTAAGCACAAAGATCCCTGGTTCCACAGGTAACTTTAGTGCGGCGCACTTTGACAGGCCATCAGCAATATCATTCTGAGCTCTTGGGATATGCTCCATTTGTAGGCCGTCAAAGTGCTCTTCTTGCTTCCTCACTTCATCAACATACGCTTCCATCAACGGACTCTGGTAATTCTTGTTCACTTGTCGGACGACAAGCTGCGAGTCACCCCTGACAATGAGCTTCTTAATCCCAAGGTCTGCTGCGATTCTGAGACCGGCAAGTAATCCTTCATACTCTACAGTATTGTTGGTTGCTTGCTCTTTGGGAAAGTGCATCTGGACTACGTACTTGAGGTGCTCTCCGGTGGGTGCGACAAGCAGCACGCCTGCACCGGCGCCTTGCAGTGAGAAGGCACCATCAAAGTACATCAGCCACTCTTTGCTTGCCTCTTTGACGGGGATGCTTGTTTCTGGAATTTCTTCATCTGGGGTTGGCGTCCACTCTTCTATGAACTCTGCCAATGCTCTGCTTTGGATAGTTGAAGTGCTCTCAAACTTGAGGCCAAAGCTTGACAGTTCCAGTGCCCACTCGACAATCCTGCCCATTGCTTCTGGATTTTGCAGTATCCTCTTTAGCGGAAAGCGAGTGACGACTGTGATCTCATGTGCTTGGAAGTAATGGCGCAGCTTTCTCGAGGCCATGAGGAGGCCGAAAAGCAACTTCTGCACACCAGAGTACCTTGATCTAGCCCCTGCAGAAGGGAAGTGACAAAGTAAACTGGCCGCTGCACCATTCTCCTTGGCATCTTATCATGCTCCTGCGCAAACCCATGTTCGTCGGGACCAGAGCTTGCCGGCGAAGCCTCCTGCTTGTTGCTGGATGGATCTGCCATGGTTGCTGGCTCATCATCCGCCTCCCTCTCCGCCACTAACGCAGCACTAACCACTTGATTGGTTGCCGCTATATACAGCAGCAACTTCTCTTGCGGCTTAGGTGTGACAAGCGTTGGAGTGGAGGACAGGTATCTCTTCAAGTCCTGCAGTGCAGCCTCCGCTTCCGGAGTCCATTTCATTGGACCTGCCTTTTTCAAAATTTTGAAAAATGGCAGGGCGCGCTCAGCAGATCTAGAGATAAACCTGCTGAGAGCAGCCACGCAACCGGCAAGCCTTCGTACATCCTTGACGCGCTTTGGTGCATCGATCTGCTCAATGGCTTTGATCTTGTCGGGATTGGCTTCAATTCCCTGCTGAGACACGAAGAACCCGAGAAGCTTGCCGGAAGGAACTCCAAACACGCACTTCTTGGGATTAAGCTTGAGGTTGATCTTGCGCAGGTTTGCAAATGTTTCGTCTAAATCTTGAATCAGGGTCGCCTTGTTCTTGCTCTTGACCACTATGTCATCCATGTAAGCTTCCACATTTCTGTGCATTTGCGGCTCAAAAGCATGGTGGACTACCCTTGCGAATGTTGAACCAGCATTCTTCAAACCGAAAGGCATCCGTACGAAGCAGTATGTGCCACACGAGGTGATAAATGCGGTTTTCTCTTCATCTTCTTCTGCCATGAAGATCTGATGGTATCCTGAGTATGCATCAAGAAATGAAAGCAAATCACATCCGGCTGTGGAGTCAACAATCTGGTCAATACGCGGCAAGGGAAATGGGTCTTTGGGACAAGCTTTATTAACATCAGTGAAGTCAATACAAAGTCTCCATTTCCCGTTAGCTTTGCGCACAACAACAGGATTGGCCAACCACGTGGGATGGAGTACTCCTCTGACAAGGCCTGCTGCTTCCAACTTCTTGATTTCTTCTGCGATGAATTGTTGGCGCTCTACTGCCTGCTTCCTGACTCTCTGCTTGACGGGCCGCGCATGAGGACAGACGGCAAGGTGGTGCTCAATCACTTTCCTGGGAACACCGGGGATATCAGACGGTTGCCGCGCAAACACGTCGACATTCGCCTGCAGGAAAGCAATGAGCGCGCTTTCCTATTTGGGGTCAAGAGTGGCGCTGATGGTGAAGGTACCACCAGTGCCATCCTCCTTGGCGGACACCTTCTTGGTCTCAGGTGGAGCTGCCATTGCCTTCTTACACTTGCCGGTGGAGCTCGATGGTGCGTCCTCGACGGTAGCGCAGCACTCCGAAGAGGTGCGCTTGCCGGAGTAGGCATCAGAGCTCTTGCCGGACTTGGTCTTCTTCTTCCCCCCGGGAGCTTTAGCGGCAAGTGTCCTGCGTTCTGCTGCGGCTGCTGCTTCCCGGTAGATCTTGTTGGCACAGATAAGAGCATCCTTCTTGTCGCCAGGGACAGAGATGACACTTATTGGGCCTGGCATTTTCAGTATGTTGGACGCATAGTGAGAGGCTGCCATGAACTTGGCGAGTGCCGGACGGCCAAGGATTCCATTGTAAGGTAATGAAAGTCGGCAACGTCAAACGTGACCCTCTCAGTCCTGAAGTTCAGCTCACTGCCAAATGTTACCGGCAACGTGATCTTTCCCTTTGGCTTGCTCCTTCCCAGGTTAATTCCTTGAAATGTGCCGGTTTCTTCGAGCTCGCTGTCAGGGATCTGGAGCTTCTGGAGCACCGCGGAGGAGATCAGGTTCAAGCCGGCCCCGCCATCAATTAGCATCTTAGTGACCTTGAGGTTGCGGATTGTTGGTGAAACCAACATCGGCAAGCACCCGACCGCAGTTATGCGATCCGGGTGGTCCTCAATATCAAAGATGATAGGCGTGCCGGACCATTTCAGAGGCTTGCGTGACTCGACGGGTGGTTCTGCTGCATTAACTTCCCGCACCCACTGCTGAGCTGGCGGTGCGAGGCATGCAGAGAAGCACCACCGTCAACGCACAAGACCTCTGTGGCTTTCTGGAACTCCTGCTCATCAGTCTCCTCATCATCAATATCTTCATCTTCGTTATCATCTTCATCCTTGTCGCGGCCACGGGGAGGTCTGTCTCCTTGCCGCTGCTTGGCCTTGCCGCGGTGTCCTCCTCGGCGGGGACGTTTCTTTCCGGATCCACCAGCTCCTTCCTGGGCCTTCTCTTTGTCGCGTCGCTCGTATTCAGCTTTCTGTTCCTCAACAAGCTGTTCGACTTTCTTACAGTTCTGGAGATCATGGCCCTTGGTGCGGTGGATCTTGCAATATTGCTTGTTGGGGCCGTCCTGCTTGTCGGTGACCACCACCTCCGCGGCAACCTCCTTGCCGGAGTCACCAGCTTTGGCTTCCTTGGCGCTACCACCGTTGCCGGACTGCTCGACAACTAGCACTTCTTTGCCTTTCCTCCTTCTGTTGTTCCGCCGCCAGTTTTTCCTTGTCGGGGCAGCATCTTCACTGTCAGATCCTCCCGCTCCTGTATTTTCTCCGGGGAGTCTCCTCCCTTCCTCAGCACGCGCACACTTGTCGGCCAGTGCATATAATTCACTGACGTCCCTGATCTTGCACATCGCCATTTCCTCCCGCATCCTGCGGTTCCGCACGTTCTGATGGAACGCGCTGATCACCGCGGCAGGGTGGACGTCTGGGATGTTGTGCTGCACGCTACTGAATCTCTGAATGTACTTGCGCAGGGGATCTCCTTCCTTCTGGGCGAGCAGATGAAGATCACTCTCCAGGCCATGAGGCTTGTGTCCGCCGGTAAAGGCGCCGACAAACTGATGGCACAGATCAGCCCAAGAGGATATGGAGTTGTCCGGCAAGTGCATGAGCCAGGATCTGACATTGGGCTTGAGTACCAGCGGGAAGTAGTTGGCAAGGATCTTGTCATCTCGTCCCCCGGCAGCTTGTACCGCAATGGTGTAGATGCTGAGGAACTCTGACGGATGCGTCTTGCCGTCGTACTTCTCCGGTACGTCTGGCTTGAAGTTCTTTGTACTGGGCCACTGGACTTGCCGCAGCTCACGAGTGAACGCAGGACAACCTACTGCGTACGGCAGATTGCCTGGTTCCCCTGGCGCATGCATGTCAACAGAGGGCCCAGCGCGCTTGTCAGATTGACGTCGCGCTTCTCTTCGGCGCTCGATGCGTGTTCGAGCGTCTTCTTGTTGTCGATCATGAAGAACTTGGCGCTGATCACGACGAGCTCGTGGATCCGACGATGCAGTGGAGTCGCTGTCGAGGTGGATCCGGCGAGTCGGCGATCTTGGCCTTCGGGGCGGTGATTGCATGGTAGTTGCACCTCCGCCTGTTTCATCGCCACTGGCTCGCGTCCGGCGGTCCTGCCGCGGCGGCGACGCGCTCGGCCGCCGTGGAGTGTCGCCGTTGGCGTAGCCGATGAGACTCTGAATGGTGGCCCTCCATTCGTCGATCTTGTCCGACGTCGGAGGGTAATCCAGGAGAAGCTGAGCTCGCGCCAAAGCTTCTGCTGGAGTGGCGGGTGGCAGTGGCGGACGGCGCGAGGAGCGGGACGTGCTCGAACTTCTAACTATGTTAGAAGGAGAAGTATCCCGTCCAGGCGACCGTGCCCCGCTCGTGCCAGCACGCTGGCGTGCATGCTGGTCTTGAGCGCTCCGAGATCCACCAGCTTGGTCTTGGGCTATCATGCGTATGGCACTGCTAGTGCCATGACGCTGTTGATCTTGCGCCTCCTGAGAGTGGCGTGGAACATGTACAGTCGCTGAGGTTTGTGCAGCCTTGTTCTTGGACCTGGCGGCATCATGAGCTTCCTCGTCGACGTCCTTTCTTCCGCCGGCGTCCATCCCACCACTCGTTTGCTCCAACGGTGGCGGAAGTGATGTCGATGGAGCGGTTGCCGCCGAAGTCTTCTTCTTCGGTGGCATGTTGATGAAGGGAATAAAGATCTAGCTCGTGTGAACGCCGGATCTGGTTCACACAATCTCAACACCCCTTCCTGGCGCCTCCTTGGCGGGGCCGGGGGCTCCGCCTGCGGCAAGTTCTCTAAAGGCTCAGCCTCCTCCTCGCCGGCCTAGCTCGACTCGGCTTCGGAACCGGCAGGCTCCTCCTCGCCCATGAACTCCGCGCGTTCGGCAAGGTTTGCCGTCTCTGCAGCCTCCGCCTCCTCCACACTAAACCCAAACACACCCGCAGCAGCTGCGGCCATAGCCTCTTCCGCCCTAGTAGCGATGAGCTGCAGCTCCTCGTCGGTGGTGTCACGGGTGAGGCTCTTCTGCTCGTCAGCGCGGACCGGCACTTCCTCCAAGGTGTCGAAGAACGCTCGCACAACGTCATCCGCAGGCTCTTGCCAAGTTGGGACGATGCCGTGTGAATTGCACAACGGCATCATGGCGCGGATCCGGTCAAGCGAAGAGTTATTGCACAAAGGAACTACGCCCCTCGGCAGTGTGAATGGGTGCTGGGGGTCGCGTTTGAATAACTCCAAGAGCATTGCGTCCAACTCCAAGACGGTGAAGTTGTAATTGAGGCCCGGCCGCAGCCTCATGATGTCCGCTGAATTCTTGAATTCCCAGGCGGGCCTCCCCCTCTCCTGCAGGGGGGCAATGCAGCGGCGGAGGAAATCTGCCCCGACAGCACCTACGGTGAGCCCGGCAAGCCTGAGGCGAAGAATCCTAGTGATGGCGATCTTCAGCCTCTCGTCTTCCGGGGCCACGTTGCTCCAGTCATTGCCGCGCACTATTGGAGTTTGGCGCACGGCGGTGAAGGGCTGCGGATTCTCCTCAACGATCCAGCACCACTCCGCTCTCCACTCCTCCCACTTGCTGTGGAGCTCACCCTCCAAGTACGCCTCTTTCTTGCCGACTCTCGAGACCCAGGCAATCCCTCCGGCAAGCGGCTCTCCTCTCTCTACCCGAGGTATGAAGAAGTGGCGGAAAAGGGCAACACTAGGGTGGACTCCGACAAAGTTTTCGCACAAATGTGCAAAAACTGCCATGGTTAGGACAGCGTTGGGGGTGAAGTCAAGGAGGCGGAAGCCATAAGTGTTCATAATATCACAGAAGAACTCCGAGAAGGGCGGGCAGAGCCCGCAATATAAGAATAGCGGGAAGAACGGGTACCCATTTGGAGCCAACTCCGAGGCAGCGGCCGGGAGTACCCTCGTGCGCGGATGCGCACGCGTCTCCGTCGCCCAAAAGAGGTAGAAGTACTCCCTCAGCTCCTGCACGCCGAGCTGGGGGGTGAAGATTGCCCGCTCCTTCCGCAGCGCCGCGAGCCGCTGCGCCTCGGCCGACTTCACACCCTTTCCCTTGTCGGCTTTCGGGGCCATGGCGGAGGTGGTGGGGAAGGTCGACGGCGTGGTGATGCTGGTGGCAATGGGGGGGGCGGAGCGCTTCTCTCTCGGCTTCGAGAAGAAGGGGGGAGCGACGGAGTTTGTGAAGAAGGAGTAGCAGCAACCAGCGAGGGGGAACGAACTGCCTCTGTTTCCTCTGCTTATAAAGAGGGACGGGGCGGACGTTTCGGCCTTCCGCTTAAACAACCACCCACGATCTCTCCCACGATGCCGCATTCAATGCGTGTTGTTATGGGAGAGCGCGGTGGATACGGAACAAGATTTGGCGTGGCCCAGCCCGCGTGTGCCCGTGCCCTGTCTTGGGCCTGGCCCAACAGCGCTCGGCACCGTGTCTGGCCCAGGCCCGGGGGCTCCTGTCGGTGTACTAGAATAGGGGTACCCTAGTACCCCGAACTTGTGCACGGGCAGTTGCAGCACCCCGCGGCAAAGGCTTGCCGGGCAAACGCCAAGATCCCCCAAGGTTCCCTTGGAGCCATCCAAGAACAAAGTATTTAAGCTAAGGAGACAAGACCCCGGCAAGAGGAGCTTGCCGGGAAGGCCAACCAAGGCGCTCCAAGGAACTTGCCGCGATGCGCCACGCGCTCCGGCAAGGCAACAAGGCCCCGGCAAGAGGAGCTTGCCGGGAAGACTAAATAAGGTACCCTGAGGCCCGGTGAGCGACGAGCTTCTGGACCCGGCGAGATACAACAGCGGCAAGGCGCTTGCCGCGGCAGGCGGCCACTCTGCACCCACGCTCCAGCACATCCACCAACGTGTCGCTCTGGGGGCCTCTCCGGGCGCGCGTGGTGGGAGGCTGTGCAGCCAGCGGTGCGCAGTGGCATGCGAAGCTGACAAGATCGCCATCATGGCGAACGGTGGCGCCCCTAACGGTCCTTTTCTACACTGTTCGGGCGACTCAGACGGGCATTTAATGCCCTTGTCCCCTGCCGTCAGGGTTAGGTAGGGTGCACTGTACAAGTAACTGTATCAACTACCTTGCTTTTTACATTTTTACCCTCCTCTGCGTTGCCACCTGTCGGTGACCCCTTTAGCGTATAAAAGGAGGCCCATGCGCAACGTAGAGGAGGTTCGGAGGTTCGAAGGCTCGGACAGTTTGCTTCGATTCATTCGTAGCCCAGAAAACATCACACTCTCTCGCTGGAGAGCAAGAACACCAGATAATACAACCAGACAAGCAGCAGTAGGAGTATTATCTCTCCGGAGAGCTCTTTAGCTGGGTAAACTGCTCGTGTGCCTCGCCTCGATCTTCTCTTCGTGCGACCTCCGCCCCCCGCCGAACCGAAAGGGGCCCGGTCCGCCGGCCCCATAGGTGTTCGTGGATCAGTTTCCCCGACAAGTTGCTTCTTTACTTAAAACAGCCCCTAGCTTTTATTTACGCTCTCTTTATTTTCTTGCAAGCCTATCCAAAAACACCTACAAAGTACTTCTAGTTTCATACTTGTTTCCGGTAAAGCGAACGTCAAGTGTGCGTAGAGTTGTATTTGTGGTCGATAGAACTTGAGGGAATATTTGTTCTACCATTAGCTCTTCGTTGGGTTCGACGCTCTTACTTATCGAAAGAGGCTACAATTGATCCCCTATACTTGTGGGTTATCAAGACCTTTTTCTAGCGCCGTTGCCGGGGAGCAATAGCGTGGGGTGAATATTCTCGTGTGTGCTTGTTTGCTTTATCACTAAGTAATTTTTATTTGCTGTTCTTAGTTGTTTTCTATCTTTAGTTATGGGTAGGAAACGCAAAATACCAAAAAAATTAGTTGTACCTACTGAACCAATGGTTGAAGAACCACTCAAAATCTATCACACTGCTGAAGCTTATTACATGGATCATCTTCAATCCCTATGTGCTCATGCTGAAACCCCAACTAGCTTAGTTGAGTGCAAATCTTTAGATGAGCATGCTTGTTATGTGCGACACCGAATATCTGAAAAAGGGAAAATTCTATTGGGTCAAATTCATCATTTGCAATGCTATGCTTGGAATTTATGTGAAATATATGATTTTACTTGTTGTTCTGAAAACCCTAAGAAACACCTTCCCTACCAATGTGAGTTTAGTGATAATGGAATCGTATATTCGTATGCTAAGGGTGTTTATAATTACTATGATGTTCAACAAATTGAAGAATTTTTTGCTTTTAAGGGTGCTTATGAAATTGCTTCTTTGATTGAAAAGTATGGTGAATGTTCAGATTATTACAGACTGTTCTATTTTAGACAGATTCTGTTTTTGATGCATAGTTTGCTTGTTTTGATGAAACTATCAATTTATATTTGTGGATTAAGACATGAAAAAGTTATGTTACAGTAGACACAATGCAAAAACAAAACATGAATTGGTTTGCAAAAGTACTTAGAGTAGTGATTTGCTTTATTATACTAACGGATCTTACCGAGTTTTCTGTTGAAGTTTTGTGTGGATGAAGTGTACGGTGATGGAGAAGGTCTCGATGTGAGAAGAAGGAAGAGAGGCAAGAGCTCAAGCTCGGGGATGCCCGAGGCACCCCAAGTAAATATTCAAGGAGACTCAAGCGTCTAAGCTTGGGGATGCCCCGGAAGGCATCCCCTCTTTTTTCAACAAGTATCGGTATGTTTTTGGATTCGTTTCGTTCATACGATATGTGCAATCTTGGAGCGTCTTTGGTTGATTTATAGAATGCTTATTGCACTTTACTTATATTTTTTTAGTATGGCTTTATAGAATGCTTCATGTGCTTCACTTATATCATTTGAAGTTTGGATTGCCTGTTTCTCTTTACATTGATAACCGCCATTTGTAGAATGCTATTTTGCTTCACTTATACTTGTTAGAGCGTGGGTGAGGTAGTCCTGGATCAGGGGGTGTTCGGATAGCCGGACAATACCTTCAGCCGAACTCCAGGACTGTGAAGATACAAGATTGAAGACTTCGTCCCGTGTCTGGATGGGACTTTCCTTGGCATGGAAGGCAAGCTTGGCGATGCGGATATTCAAGATATCCTACCATTGTAACCGACTTTGTGTAACCCTAACCCTATTCGGTGTCTATATAAACCGGAGGGTTTTAGTCCGTAGGACAACTTCATCATACAACAATCATACCATAGGCTAGCTTCCAAGGTTTAGCCCCCTTGATCTCGTGGTAGATCTACTCATGTACTACCCATATCATCAATATTAATAAGGTAGGAAGTAGGGTTTTACCTCCATCGAGAGGGCCCGAACTTGGGTAAAACTTCGTGTCCCTTGTCTCCTGTTACCATCCGGCCTAGACGCACAGTTCAGGACCCCCTACCCGAGATCCGCCGGTTTTGACACCGACATTGGTGCTTTCATTGAGAGTTCCACTGTGCCATCGCAATCAGGAAGGATGCCTCCTCCTGTCTTTAAAGACGGTGCCGTCGCTAGGGGAGCCTTGGCTGTCGGCCAAACTCTCCAGCTAGGTGGTTTCCTCAAGACCACATGTTCGGCCGTTGTGCCGACGGTGACCTCTCGGGTCATCAAAAGCAACCTTCACGTCAGCTCGGATCTTGTCGAGATGCTAGATCCGATGGAGCTCTCTTTTGTAAACGAGCCCGTGGATCGCATCGCCGCCCTGGGGGTCGCCATGGATTACGACCAGGTTGGGCTTAAACCCGATCTAAGAGAAATTAACTCTCCCCAGGTCACCCACCACGTCGCCGTGGTAGAGGCGCAGTGCGGCGACCCTTCATCTATTTTAAGGACTAGCTACGTCCGAATTCTCGACCCCTCCAAGCCGGATACCCGTGGAGGGGAGGATGTAACTCAAGACCTGAGCATAGAATCAGGCAATGGGCTAGACTCATTGGACAACATCCAAGAATCCGAACTTCTCGGAAGCTCTGCGGCCTCTGAATCTTAGATTGGGTGAGGTTTCAGATTCAACGCCACCCGCCCACCCGAACATAAGCGATCTCTCCCAAATCAGGCAAAAGACCGAGGAAACAGTACATCATTACTGGGCCAGATTCCTCCTGGTTATGAACAGGATAAAGGACTGCCGCGAGGGAGACGCAATCTCAATCTTCTGCAGTAATTGCACGGACGAGGGAATCCTTAACGCCATAAGTCGTCGTGATATTACACGCTTCGGTGACTTGGCGTCCATAGTACAAAAGTAATGTGCGATGGAAAGTGCCTGGAAAACCGAAATAAAATTTTGGGATAATCCGGCCCTGAATAGCAATCTCGTCCGAACTAAGAGGGTGCATCATCGTAAGACACCCGGGTTAAACACCAAAAACCAAGATCCTATACAGAGCATGGAACCGTACTGGAAAGATGGCTTGATGGACCCTGTAAAATTCATAGTACAAAGGACGCCACACCAACTCACAGCCTTAGAGCATGTTGGATACTCCGGCAGGTGGCCAAAATTGGCGAGGACCTGTTAATTTCGGAGGCCGCAGAAAGCCATCCCGGGGACACCAGTACCGTTCTCACAGTCTTTGAGACTTTCGCATCAAACAATATGCGAAAAAGAACACTTCGCAGCCTTGCTGAAGTCTATCAGGTAGCAACAATTAACCCATGGAGCGACACAGCTATTACCTTCAACGCAAGCGATGAACCTAAATTCCGAACAGCCCGAGCACCAGCCGCATTGGTCCTCAGTCCAAATGTGGACGGCTTTCGCCTCACCAAGGTACTCATGGATGGAGGCAGCGGATTGAACCTCATTTATGAGGAAACCCTTCAAAAAATGGGATTAGACTGGAACCGCGTTGAGCGAAGCAGCACAACCTTTAGAGGAATAATCCCCAGTCGGGAAGCGCGCTGCACAGGAAAAATCACACTAGATGTGGTGTTCGGCACACCGGATAATTACAGGTCCGAAGAGGTCACGTTTCAGGTGGCCCCGTTCAGTAGCGGATATCACGCCCAACTAGGGTGAGAAGCATTTACAATCTTCCAAGCAATACCCCATTACGGGTACATGAAGCTCAAGATGCCCGGGCCGAACAGAATTATCACTCTCGCTAGTGATCCAGACATAGCACTCCGCGCCGAAAACAAGACAGCCGCATTGGCCCTGGAGGCACTATCCGAAGCCTTAGCGGTTGAGGAACTGACTGCGCTGCGCTCCACAGTTAACAGGGATGATGTGATACTCGACAAGAGATCCAAGTCCACATCCTTTAAGCCAGCAGATGAAATAGTCAAATTCCAGGTCCATCCAACAGACCCCAATAAAACAGCTTCCATCGGGGCACGATTAAACCCTAATATGGACGCCGCACTGCGAGAATTTCTACTTGAAAATTGGGACATCTTCTCCTGGCACCCTTCAGACATGCTAGGAATCCCACGCAGGCTGGCCGAACACAGCTTAAATATCCTAAAAGGATTCAAACCTATCAAACAAGCCCTTCGGCGTTTTTCCGAACCCAAGAGACATGCTATGGGAGAGGAGCTAGCCAAGCTATTGGAGGCCGGATTCATTAGAGACATTAAACATCCGGACTGGCTAGCAAACCTAGTGATGGTACCAAAGAAGGACAAATCCTGGCGCCTGTGTGTTGATTTTAAAGACCTTAACAAGGCTTGCCCAAAGGATACCTTCCCTCTCCCCCGTATCGTTCAAATTATTGATGCCACCGCAGGACACGATTCGTTGTGTTTCCTCGACGCATAGTCCGGTTACCATCAAATCAAGATGGCAGAATCAGACCAAGCCGCAACGGCGTTCATCACACCATACGGCCCATTCTGCTTCAACACAATGCCCTTCGGGCTGAAAAACGCAGGCGCAACATATCAGCGCATGATTCAGACATGCCTGGCAAACCAGATCGGCAAGACAGTGGAGGCGTACGTGGATGATGTGGTCGTCAAAACAAGACATGTAGAATCTCTAGTAGACGACTTGAGGCTAACATTCGATAACCTCCGAAAATATGACATCAAGCTCAACCCGGAAAAATGCGTTTTCGGCGTTCCAGCCAGAAAGCTCTTGGGCTTCATTGTATCCGGTAGAGGAATTGAAGCAAATCCAGCCAAGATCCGAGCCTTGTCGCAACTAGATGTCCCAAAGGACCTCAAACAAATACAAAAATTAACCGGATGTGTGGCGTCTCTAAGCCGCTTTATCTCCCGCTTGGGAGAAAAGGCACTGCCCCTTTATCGCCTCCTTCGGCGCACCGAACACTTCGAGTGGACGGATGCTGCCACGGCCAGACTCAATGAAATAAAAGCCATATTGGCAATGGCAACAAACCCAGTCCTGGCCACGCCAAACACCGGCGAACCAATGCTATTGTACATTGCAGCAACCCATCAAGTTGTCAGCGCAGTGCTCGTCGTTGAGCGGGAAACGAACGGACACAAATTCCCCCTTCAAAGGCCGGTCTACTACGTGTCCACTATCCTCAGTGCATGCAAATCACGATACCCTCATTATCAAAAGATTGCATATGCAGTATTCATGGCATCCCGGAAGCTACGACACTACTTTCAAGAGTGTTCTATAACAGTAGCCTCGGAAGTACCACTCAACGATATTATCAACAACCGCGATGCAACAGGCCGGATCGCAAAATGGGCCATCGAGCTCCTCCCGTTCGATATAACCTATAAGCCACGGCAAGCTATTAAATCGCAAGTTTTGGCCGACTTCGTCGCAGAATGGACGGAGGCCGAGCTCCCTAAAGAGTACGGCACATATTCCAACTGGATCATGCATTTTGATGGCTCCAAAATGTTGGCTGGACTAGGGGCTGGCGTCGTCTTGACGTCCCCCACAGGAGACACAATTCAATATGTGCTCCAGATCATGTACACGGACTCCAACAATGCAGGCGAATATGAGGCCCTCCTTCACGGTCTCCGGATGGCAGTATCCATGGGCATTCAGCGCCTAGAGGTATGCGGGGATTTGAACCTCACGATATCCCAAATAAATGGAGACTTCGACACCAAGGATCCAAAAATGGCGGCTTACCGCAACGCCGTCCTAAAAATGTCAGCTCGGTTCGAAGGGCTGGAGTTTCATCATATATCCCGAGAAAACAATCAGGCAGCGGATGTCCTCGCACGCATTGGAGCAAAACGCGATGCAGTCCCCCCCAACATCTTTTTAGAAAGACTGTTCAAGCCATCCGTAACATGGGAGGGGGAACCCGCAGATAACAGCCCGAACCTACCCGCATCACTCGACGCCAAACAATCTGACATAATTGGAGGCTCTGCCACTGAGATTACACCTTCAACCCACATAATAATGGCGGTCATCTCCCCGTGGACAGAACCATTCCTAGCCTACCTTACTAGGCAGGAACTCCCAGAGGACCAAAACGAGGCACGCTGCATAGCGCGGCGATCTAAAGCCTATAAAGTCCACGAGGGAGAGCTTTATAAGAAAAGCACTACCGGAGTCCTTCAAAGGTGCATCTCCAAAGAGGAAGGGCGGAACCTGCTGGCTGAAATTCATGCCAGACTCGATGGCCACCACGCTGCAGCTCGGTCCCTTGTAAGCAAGGCTTTCCGTACAAGCTTTTACTGGCCGACGGCCCGGGCAGATGCTCAGGACTTGGTCCAACGATGCGTCGGTTGCCAGCTTTTTGCAAACCAAAGCCATATGCCACCCACCGCCCTCCGAACTATCCCCATCAGTTGGCCGTTCGCGGTCTGGGGGCTTGACATGGTTGGACCCCTTAAAGGTGGAACCCACAAGAAAAAATACTTACTGGTCATGGTGGATAAATTCACCAAATGGATAGAAGCCAAGCCTGTTAAGACGGCCAAATCCAGACCTGTGATAGACTTCATATCCGGGGTTGTACACCGTTACGGCGTCCCCCACAGCATCATCACTGACAGCGGCACAAATTTTACTGCCGACGAGGTAAAACTCTAGTGCAAAAACATGGGCATCAAGCTCGATTATGCTTCTGTGCCCACAAACTAACGGCCAGGTCGAATGTGCAAATGGTCTTATCATGAGTGGCATTAAAACCAGAGTAGTGCGGTCCCTCAAGGAATCTAACACGCAGAGGAGCTCGACTCCGTACTCTGGGGGCTACGGACCACGCCGAACCGCACCACCGGATACACACCATTCTTTATGGTGTACGGTGCAGAGGCAGTTCTTCCTCGCGACATAATTCATGACTCACCTCGAGTGCGCATGTATGAAGAAAGAGAAGCCGAGCTCGATCGGTAGGACAACTTGGATGCCTTGGAGGAGGAGCGTGACGTGGCAAAAACCCGTTCCGCATTTTATCAACAGCAGGCTTGAAGATATCAAAGCAGAGAAGTACGGGCCAAAAATTACAATGTTGGCGAACTAGTTCTACGCCTGCCGGATAAGAAAAAGGACAAACTCAAGCCCAAGTGGGAAGGTCCCTTCATAATCGACCAAGTCCTGACTGGTGGAGCGTACCGCCTGCGAGATGCGTCGGATAACTGACTCGAGCCGAACCCATGGAACGCCGCACGTCTCCAAAGATTCTATGCTTAGCGCCGGACTCTGCGTTTGTCTCCTTCCTCTGTCCATTTTTTACATTTCCGGTCTTACATTTCTCTCCTTCCCCTCTTTTCTCTTATAGCCCTTAAAGACTCATCAAGTAACGCGCTACCCGCGCTCATTAAACCTGGGGGCTTCTTTAAACAGAAGCTTATTTATATGGGCTTCACGCCCAACACATGTGTCAAACTTCCGCATGTACCTTTTCTTCACCATTATATGCATCGATCTGACTTAAGTTTTGGCCAAGCTGGGTTGCCTGGCTCCTGTGCTTACCCCTACGTTCCTGATTGTTCGGCTAGGCGGTAAAGGGAGCACCTCTGCGATTGTTACTACCGGATCAGCCGGATGTGTACCTCAGACTGGGTGAAGCCGAAAGCTAGCGTTCTTAAGGGAATATTCGATCGGTGAACTAAAAGACGACCTTTTTTTACTTATTTATATACATGCCCCCAGATGATTTTCCTGCATTTGCAGTCCGGACATGCACTTTAGGGCATGCCTCCCAGAGAAAGGAACCCTTAACGGAACTATTCTCTCTGGAAGATGTTTCTTACTAACCATGTAATATAACATAACTAGTTGGGCACTTGTCTGATAAAGCACTAATGACCCCTACGCCTGGTCATGCATACCCCGGTTCGTACATAACCGGTAGGGTATTCGGACACACTCCGGACCGTCAGGTCCCGAGGTAGAAGCGAAAAGGTCGGCAATGACAAACGGTCTACAATCCGGCTAGAAGGCATTACACATGTCAATTAAAAATTACATAGTCACTCTGACTGATTGTATTCCTCTTCTATACCATCTAACAGGCTGTCTAATTTACAGTCCTGCTGGGAATACTTTGCATCCAATTCTACTTGGCCATATACTAATCTTACAGGGATCTCCTTCCCATCAGGCCCCACAGGTCCGACCTCGGCCATGTGGTTTGGGTCAGACTTCGTAAACCGGGTCTTCACCATGGCCCAGGCCTCCCTAGCGCCTTGTCGGCAGGCCGATATCTTCCACAACCGGAAGCACCGCCGAGCTCCCTTAAGCTTCTCCGCAAGCTCTCCAAGGCCCTCGGGCATGGAGTGGGAAGGCCATAAGGCTTGGGCAACGCCTCGCATCGCCTGCCGAACTCGCTCGTGCAGTTGCGAGAGCTCGGGAAGAAGGTCACCCGTAGCACCGGGCATCTCCTCTGTAGGATGACCTGTTAGCATTCCTACAGACATTACTCTGTTAGTCGACTTCCTCGCCGAACTCTTTTTTCAAAGTTCGTTTAAGCACTTACTAAATATGCCGCATCGATGCCGCTGATTCTCCTTAGTGGAGTCCGACAGCTGGCCACGAACATCTTTAAGTTCAACGTCCAGCTTGGTGTTGGCATCCTGAAGATCATTCTTCTCCTGCCTCACCCTTGTCAGCATACTCTCACCGGCCTTTAGCCGGCGTAAGAGTTGTTGCCTCTCCGGATCAATTCCGGCGCCATCTGCAATATGATTTGTCAGATTTACACCCACGCCGCACTTTGCAACATATTTATCTTTCGAAGCATGGATTATGTGACGCCCCCGATTCAATCGTACACTAATCATGCACGCAAATGTGTACGATCAAGATCAGGGACTCACGGGAAGATATCACAACACAACTCTACAAATAAAATAAGTCATACAAGCATCATAATACAAGCCAGGGGCCTCGAGGGCTCGAATACAAGTGCTCGATCATAGACGAGTCAGCGGAAGCAACAATATCTGAGTACAGACAGAAGTTAAACAAGTTTCCATAAGATGGCTAGCACAAACTGGGATACAGATCGAAAGAGGCGCATGCCTCCTGCCTGGGATCCTCCTAACTACTCTTGGTCGTCGTCAGTGGCCTGCACGTAGTAGTAGGCACCTCCAGTGTAGTAGGAATCATCATCGACGGTGGCGTCTGGCTCCAGGGCTCCAGCATCTGGTTGCGACAACCAGGTAGAAGGGAAAGGGGAAAAGAGGGAGAAAAGCAACCGTGAGTACTCATCCAAAGTACTCGCAAGCAAGGAGCTACACTACTTATGCATGGGTATATGTGTAAAGGGCCATATCGGTGGACTGAACTGCAGAATGCCAGAATAAGAGGGGGATAGCTAATCCTGTCGAAGACTACGCTTCTGGCAGCCTCCGTCTTGCAGCATGTAGAAGAGAGTAGATTGAAGTCCTCCAAGTAGCATCTCCAAGTAGCATCTCCAGGTAGCATCTCCAGTCGCATCGCATAGCATAATCCTACCCGGCGATCCTCTCCTCGTCGCCCTGTAGAAAAGCGATCACCGGGTTATCTGTGGAACTTGGAAGGGTGTGTTTTATTAAGTATCCGGTTCTAGTTGTCATAAGGTCAAGGTACAACTCCAAGTCGTCCTGTTACCGAAGATCACGGCTATTCGAATAGATTAACTTCCCTGCAGGGGTGCACCAACTTACCCAACACGCTCGATCCCATTTGGCCGGACACACTTTCCTGGGTCATGCCCGGCCTCGGAAGATCAACACGTCGCAGCCCCACCTAGGCAAAACAGAGAGGCCAGCACGCCGGTCTAAACCTAAGCGCGCAGGGTCTGGGCCCATCGCCCTGAGCACACCTGCACGTTGCGTGGGAGGCCGAAAGCAGACCTAGCCTAGTGGCGTTCCAGTCCAATTCGGCGCGCGCCGCTCCGTCGCTGACGTCTGAAGTGCTTCGGATGATACCACGACGTCGGGATACCCATAACTACTCCCGCGTAGATGGTTAGTGCGTATAGGCTCGTAGCCAACTCAGATCAAATACCAAGATCTCGTTAAGCTTGTTAAGTATCCGCGAATGCCGAACAGGGCCAGGCCCACCTGTCTCCTAGGTGGTCTCAACCTGCCCTGCCGCTCCGCCACAAAGTAACAGTCGGGGGCCGTCGGGAACCCAGGCCCACCTCTACCGGGATGGAGCCACCTGCCCCTTCAGCCCCCAACTTCGAACAGTATCACAGGTAATGTAACAGTGTAAAGTATATAGTATATGCCCGTGATCACCTCCCAAAGTGATCACAGCCCAGTAGTATAGCATGGCAGACGGACAAGAGTGTAGGGCCACTGATGGAACACTAGCATCCTATACTAAGCATTTAGGATTGCGGGTAAGGTATCAATGACTGTAGCAGCAATGACAGGCTATGCATCAGAATCGGATTAACGGAAAGCAGTAACATGCTACACTACTCTAATGCAAGCAGTATAGAGAAGAGTAGGCGATATCTGGTGATCAAAGGGGGGGGCTTGCCTGGTTGCTCTGGCAAGAGAGAGGGGTCGTCAACTCCGTAGCCGAACTGGTCAGCAGCAGCGTCGGTCTCGTAGTCTACCGGAGAGAAGAGGGGAAAGACATAATGAATACAGAGCAAACAAAGCATCACAAAATATAACAAGGCAATACGTGGTGTCCGATGTGCCCTAACGCGGTAGTAGGTGATACCGATGAAGGGGGGAAAACATCCGGGAAAGTATTCCCGGTGTTTCGTGTTTTCGGGCAGAGGAGCCGGAGGGGGAAAGTTGCGAGTTCAATAGGTTAGGGGTGTGTGGCGGACGAACGGACTGCGTATCCGGATTCGTCTCGTCGTTCTGAGCAACTTTCATGTACAAAGTTTTTCGATCCGAGCTACGGTTTACCTTATATTAATTTTAAAAGATTTAAATCATTTTTAGGATTTATTTAATTAATTTAATCAACATTATCTAGAATAGTGTCTGCTGACGTCATCATGATGTCAGCATGACGTCAGCAGTTGACTTGGTCAACCTGACAGGTGGGTCCCGTTCGTCGTACTCTGATTTAATTAACTAACAATTAATTATGTTAATTAGTGATTAGGTTAATTTAATTATAATTAATTAACTTAATTAATTCCTTAATTAATTAATTAATTTAATTATTATTGTTTATTTAATTATTTTTGTATATTTTTTTTAAAATTCTTTTTTTTTATTAAAACATTCTGGGGGCTGGGCCCCACATGTTGTGACCCAGGGAAGGCCTACCGGGCACCGCTTAGCGGGCGCGGGTGCAGGACGCGGCCCGAGCGGGCGTTCCCAGCAGGGCGCCGGAGCAGGGGGGTCCGGTGGCCATGGGGAGGCCATGGCCGGACCAGGGTGCACCGGCCGTGGCCGGTGGAGAGGCGGCCGCAGTAAGGAACGAGGGGCAAGGGGCAGCAGCCGGTGGACGGGGGCGTGCGCGCTCGGGCGGGAGGGCGTCGCGGCGGTGCGGTGAGGTGGGGCGCGGGCACACGCGCGAAGGAAGGGGGAGCACGGCCGGAGGCGGGGACCGAACTGGGCGACGGCGTCGAGCAGGCTAATGTGGGGCCGCAGTCGACGGCGTTGGCCGGCGAGCAGCAGCAGCAGCGTTGCGGTGCGTGGCTAGCAGCGCTGCTCGGGAGTTGTCGGAGCTCGCGCGGGAGCAAAGGGGCCGCGGTGGAGGGCGCTATGCACGGCGGGGCGACGGGCGAGCCGGCGTGGTGGTTCTCGTCGGGGACCGAGGGGAGAGGGAGCCGGCGCGGTGAAAGGGGCGATGACGCGGGGCACGACGAGCGCGGCACCTTGATGAGCACAAGGCGCGATCGCGAGAGGGCTACGGTGGCGCGGTGAGGAGGATAGAGAGGAGGGCGAGGTGTGAGCTCACTGGGCCGGTAGGGCAAGGGCAGCGGGGGTGGGGTGGATGACGAGGACGAGGCGGCGTAGAGGATGCAGGCCGGCGGGGAAGTCTGGCGACGTGGCCTCCGGCGAGGTCTAGGCGGCGTCGGCCATCGAGCGAGGGCGAAGGGGATCGAGCTCCTCCCGATCCAGATCCAGAGCGAGGAGGGAGCGTCGTGGAGGAAGTGGGGAGTGGGCTAGGGTTTGACGGGTGGAGTGGGGGGTTATGGGGAGTGGGGGGTGGCCGGTTGGGCCGGCCCGTTCGGGCGGCGGAGGCCAGCTGGGCCGTTTGGCCCGGGGGGGGGGCTCTTTCAATCTTTTTTTGTTTACTGTTTTGTCTTATTATTTCTTTCTTTTCTTTATTTTTCTTTTCTACTTTATTCTCTTAATTGTTGTTTTAGAAAATATAAATACAACTCCTAAATTAATGTTATAATCTATTCTACTACCCCAATAAGTTTGACACCTAATTAAAATAGTTTGCATTATTATTAGTTTTAAAAGGGCATTTAATTAATTGTCATAGCTACGTTTTAATTACCTTAGAGCCTTTAAACAATTTTATAAAAGTGTGGTTTCTCCACTATAATTACATATGAATTATTTGGCTCCACTCGAACATTTAGTTTTTATATTAGAAAACTTTTATTGTTTGCCTTTATTTTAAATTTGAAATTTGAACTGGTTTCGAACTAACTTGAGATTAGCAACTATAAACGAGGTGACGTGGCATCATTAGCTGAGGATCACTGTAGCTTAATTACCCGGGCGTCACAATTCTCCTCCACTACAAGAAATCTCGTCCCGAGATTTAAGAGGGGAACCAGGGAAAGATGTGGCTACGAAATTCTATCGAGACTTCTCGGTCTTGGTTTCCCTTTCGAAGAGGTTGATCCCTTTCGTTGATGTCTTCATTTCACTGCTTCAAGTCACCATGATCAATTTGTCATCCTTTCTTCGGGGTCTCCATCGTACTTACGAATAGGTGAGGGGCAGCTCTACAATGATAGGATGTTATAAGGGAAATTCATCTGGGGGTATCCCAAGAATGAACTTATGAGTATCTCTCGAGTTGAACAAATGACACACATCGAGAGCAAAGTAAGACAGTGCGATAAGAAGTTTCAAGCGGATAGGCAATCGTTCATTGCCTGAAGCAGAGTGCAAAAGGGGTTCAGAGCAACGGGAATAAGTATTGTGTCCGATACCAAAATAGATCACTTGGGACGGTGGCCCGTGAATTACATACGAGGCCGCACGCGAGGAACAACCTTGGGAAGAGGGGGTGCAGGATAGTCAGGTT
This sequence comes from Triticum aestivum, assembly GCF_018294505.1. Lineage (NCBI taxonomy): Eukaryota > Viridiplantae > Streptophyta > Magnoliopsida > Poales > Poaceae > Triticum > Triticum aestivum. The sequence goes on from NC_057803.1 coordinate 507,587,817, forward strand.
TCGATCATGTGGAACTGTGGGTTATGGGCCCACCATGTGGTTTTTTTTTAATAGGAGCAGTGACATTTTTCACGGTCATGATAGCAAGGCATGTCAGAGAGTACCAAGTCAGTTATGTCGGCATCAACGTTGGTACCAAGGGCGAGGGACAAAGAGAACCACTTTCCTGCTCGTTGAACGAGGCGGACCAATAGGCAAGGTTCTCGTCCATCGGTGGCTACCGGAATGTCATCAACAATAGTAACAGGGTCTTACTGACAGAATTGCACACCGAGGAGTTTACATAAGCAGTAGAATATTGCTGCTTAGATCATATAGATCACAAGAAAGGTTCAAACAACCAATGGAAAGTAAAATATGATTATCATATTAAACAGAACAATGGAAAGGAAAATGTGTCTAAACACATATTTCAGGGACATATCCTTCCCAAGGACAAGCAGAGCATGATATCCGTGGCAGGATATAATGTAGACAACTCTTTAGGTAAGGGGGGAGGAATCTCATGATATTACCCATACAACGGTGTTAGGATAAATGATAAATAAAATTTAGCATCGTGCTTCAAATGTTCCTGTTGAAAATCGGAGTACCATTGACATGCTTCGAGATAGCATTGACATGGTCTTCAGGTGAAGATCAGACTTTGGGTAACACGAAGGATCCATCAGGAATAACTTGTAGAATAAGTCTTACAATTTCCTCCATGAAGAATGGTTGTCCTTGCAAAAGAAATTATAACGATAGGTCCTCCACCCAGGGGGGGGGGTGCTAGGCATGACATCATGTTACCGGGTCACGTAGAGATCAATGTTACAACTCTTGGAGATATGTCCCAACCATCATATCTGACCGAGATTCAGATCCGGTTGGTGTCAGGATACCTCAGACTTAGGATACCTGAGAAGAAAAGGTGCAACGCAAATTGACGAGATGACATTGTAGGATTCTCGGGGAAATGAACTATGAAGTGATTTCCGTTATCAAGAGTCCATCATTAACCCAAGGAGAGGACAAGGAGGTGTCTGGTGAACTCAACGGCAATTCACCGAGATTCCTAAAAGATGGATGTCCACAATTAAGTGAACAAGGAGATAACATTTGTCAGATCAAATGATATAAGGAAGTATGCTCGAGGAAAACATACACAATTAAACATTGGTTGAAAGGTGCGCCCGAAATATGGGTTGGGTTGCACGACCAATGTCAGAATGGTGATGCAATAATCAATAGCCTAAGAATGAACTTTCGACCATTAACTTCAAAGAGATAGGGTTGCTAGAAGGAAAGAATCCAAACAACACCGTTCACTTGTTGGAATTAACACAGGGACCAAGAAAGAATGGTGATGGTGAGAAGTATTTCTATGTCAAGAATTCTCAAGAGGTGGAACAAATCTCAGAACATTCTTGACATAAAGGACGGTAATACTCCAAGGTAAAGAAGAACAATTGCTGGATAGCAAGGAAACCAAGGTACAACACAAATTGTGAACAAGTTTGTGTTGGGGGGGGGGAGGCAAGAATGTTGCCGATGATAACTCAAATCATCGAGAGACAAGGATGGTATTTCTCATCATGAATTCAATTGATATCCTGGAAGAACTCATAAGGTTGATGAGGATCACGACACATTTGTCGACAGATTTCATGAAGAAGTAATCAATCAGCGACGACATCAAGTCAAAGGAATGATGAAGCCAAAAGTCATTGGAACCATGGGTACGACACAAACTCGAACTCAAGCTTGTTGTTTAAGGTGAAAGGGTATGACAAGGAAAATCGACATAAGGTTAGTTCATCGTCGAAAATTGGTGCTCCGAGAATAAGGACCAGGTAGCACCGTTAGAATCGTCACGACAATGATATAGCCAAACAGGCTAGGAATGGCGTGATCGGGTACAAACTCGTACTTATAGAAGCTTACTGAAGAGTTGCTGAACCGTAGAGCGGACTCGGTTCAGTTATCGGTGTCTTTGAGTGTTTAATAACTCAGAGCCCATGAAAAATTGTAATCAGTGGGAACGTAGCACTTGATGAAGAACTCATAAGAAGTTATGCAGTTCCATGATAATCTCGAGATACCAGGGGGTAATACTCGACGACAGATCAAAATAGAGGTTGGACTGGGGTATTGCTCTGCAGAAGACAAGTTCTTAAACTTGCATGAGAATTGGTATTTAAAGGAGAGCATGGTCGAAACCACGATTGAAAAAGGCCAGATCCCAGATATAAGATGAACCTATACCAAGGGAATAATTAATTTTAAAAGAAGCTTCGATGAGAAGATCTACATCGTGTCTATGGGCATGAACACAAAGTTCAAGGTCGACTCCCACTTCTTCAATGTATAATCTTCCATTCACTTCTCGCTTTGATAAAGGCATTAGTGTTGAAAGTTTTACCTGGTGAAATACCAGATGAGTATGACTCGTGAAATCTTCCGAGTTCACACATAATAAGGAAGGCATAGGTTCAACCCATCCGGGCATCTTACGAACATATACCACAAACTTCGGGGTAATTAATACAAGCTCGAAAGTAGAGCATTGTTGGTCAAGTAGAGGATACAATGTACCAAAGGCATTATGTATCAGGGGAAAGAGCTCTCAAGGTGATTAATTATGAAGGGCATAAAATCCAACAAAGGAACCGATGGTCCACAACGGAGCTGGTGTGGGTATCGGTACTCTATCAAAGGAAGAAGGAATGCAAGTGCACTGGATTATAGAAACAACTGACTAACTCAATTGTCAAATGCAAAGGAATTATGATTCCCAAATCAAGGGATCAGAAGCAATGCTCTGATTAGGGGTGGATAAGTTGAATAGCCTTAGGGTACAATCAAAGACAATTCGATTGGTCGAGAACCAATTCTAGTTAAAAGAATGGCAGCTCAGCCGGAAAAGTAATTTATAAGGATCAATGATGATTGCGTGTATTCGCAAACATATTGAGTCAATAGACCCAAAATGATAAAGACATGGAATGTCAATAAGACTACGAGACTTATGGGATTAACCATAATGCGAGCAGGCAAGAATTTCAAGAGCCAAAGGCTCCAAGGATTTTCGGAAGATCGAATAGTATTTTGAAGACTTTTGTGAAACTCATGAACAACTGGGGATGAGCGGATACTCAATAATTGCAATAATTAACCGTAGGGGTATTCAGGTGACAAAGAACAGCAAGGCAGTAAGCTCAAAGGATTATCGAAACAATGATGAGTTCTCAGGTTATCTTGTAATAACAAGACCAACTGGGGATGAATGTAAGAATAACAACTGCAAGTAGTTATCCATAAGGGTTTGCGGTGGAAGGAAATTGCAAACGCGATGAACACAAGTTCTCGGGTTAACAGCGGAGAGTATCTTCAGGGTCTTCTGGTGCAGCAGACGATCATCAGTAACAAGGGGCTCTCCGGGGGAAGTGATAACGAGATCCTATTGTTAGATTTAGTAAACTTCATTTAACCCGAATAGAGGAGAGATCAGAGTCCCAGAGTAAAGGTCGAGGAGTAAAAGATCCTAGTACCACCCAATGGCGACGTGGGCCCGTAAGGCACACAGCCAAGTTAGTAAAAGTTTTTGTAATGTCTAGACTCGACTTCGGCCAAGGAGTGTGGAAGGGGGATTCCTACAGGCAGTCGGCTCTGATACCAACTTGTGACGCCCCCGATTCAATGGTACACTAATCATGCACGCAAATGTGTACGATCAAGATCAGGGACTCACGGGAAGATATCACAACACAACTCTACAAATAAAATAAGTCATACAAGCATCATAATACAAGCCAGGGGGCTCGAGGGCTCGAATACAAGTGCTCGATCATAGACGAGTCAGCGGAAGCAACAATATCTGAGTACAGACATAAGTTAAACAAGTTTGCCTTAAGAAGGCTAGCACAAACTGGGATACAGATCGAAAGAGGCGCAGGCCTCCTGCCTGGGATCCTCCTAACTACTCCTGGTCGTCGTCAGCGGGCCTGCACGTAGTAGTAGGCACCTCCAGTGTAGTAGGATCATCGTCGACGGTGGCGTCTGGCTCCAGGGCTCCAGCATCTAGTTGCGACAACCAGGTAGAAGGGAAAGGGGAAAAGAGGGAGAAAAGCAACCGTGAGTACTCATCCAAAGTACTCGCAAGCAAGGAGCTACACTACATATGCATGGGTATATGTGTAAAGGGCCATATCGGTGGACTGAACTACAGAATGCCAGAATAAGAGGGGGATAGCTAATCCTGTCGAAGACTACGCTTCTGGCAGCCTCCGTCTTGCAGCATGTAGAAGAGAGTAGATTGAAGTCCTCCAAGTAGCATCTCCAAGTAGCATCTCCAGGTAGCATCTCCAGTCGCATCGCATAGCATAATCCTACCCGGCGATCCTCTCCTCGTCGCCCTGTAGAAAAGCGATCACCAGGTTGTCTGTGGAACTTGGAAGGGTGTGTTTTATTAAGTATCCGGTTCTAGTTGTCATAAGGTCAAGGTACAACTCCAAGTCGTCCTGTTACCGAAGATCACGGCTATTCGAATAGATTAACTTCCCTGCAGGGGTGCACCAACTTACCCAACACGCTCGATCCCATTTGGCCGGACACACTTTCCTGGGTCATGCCCGGCCTCGGAAGATCAACACGTCGCAGCCCCACCTAGGCAAAACAGAGAGGCCAGCACGCCGGTCTAAACCTAAGCGCGCAGGGGTCTGGGCCCATCGCCCTGAGCACACCTGCACGTTGCGTGGGCGGCCGAAAGCAGACCTAGCCTAGTGGCGTTCCAGTCCAATTCGGCGCGCGCCGCTCCGTCGCTGACGTCTGAAGTGCTTCGGCTGATACCACGACGTCGGGATACCCATAACTACTCCCGCGTAGATGGTTAGTGCGTATAGGCTCGTAGCCAACTCAGATCAAATACCAAGATCTCGTTAAGCGTGTTAAGTATCCGCGAACGCCGAACAGGGCCAGGCCCACCTGTCTCCTAGGTGGTCTCAACCTCCTTATACCTCCCGAAGTGATCACAGCCCAGTAGTATAGCATGGCAGACGGACAAGAGTGTAGGGCCACTGATGGAACACTAGCATCCTATACTAAGCATTTAGGATTGCGGGTAAGGTATCAATGACTGTAGCAGCAATGACAGGCTATGCATCAGAATAGGATTAACGGAAAGCAGTATAGAGAAGAGTAGGCGATATCTGGTGATCAAAGGGGGGGGCTTGCCTGGTTGCTCTGGCAAGAGAGAGGGGTCGTCAACTCCGTAGCCGAACTTGTCAGCAGCAGCGTCGGTCTCGTAGTCTACCGGAGAGAAGAGGGGAAAGACATAATGAATACAGAGCAAACAAAGCATCACAAAATATAACAAGGCAATACGCGGTGTCCGGTGTGCCCTAACGCGGTAGTAGGTGATACCGATGAAGGGGGGAAAACATCCGGGAAAGTATTCCCGGTGTTTCGTGTTTTCGGGCAGAGGAGCCGGAGGGGGAAAGTTGCGAGTTCGATAGGTTAGGGGTGTGTGGCGGACGAACGGACTGCGTATCCGGATTTGTCTCGTCGTTCTGAGCAACTTTCATGTACAAAGTTTTTCGATCCGAGCTACGGTTTACCTTATATTAATTTTAAAAGATTTAAATCATTTTGAGGATTTATTTAATTAATTTAATCAACATTATCCAGAATAGTGTCTGCTGACGTCATCATGATGTCAGCATGACGTCAGCAGTTGACTTGGTCAACCTGACAGGTGGGTCCCGTTCGTCGTACTCTGATTTAATTAACTAACAATTAATTATGTTAATTAGTGATTAGGTTAATTTAATTATAATTAATTAACTTAATTAATTCCTTAATTAATTTAATTATTATTGTTTATTTAATTATTTTTGTATATTTTTTTTAATTCTTTTTTTATTAAAACATTCTGGGGGCTGGGCCCCACATGTCTGTGACCCAGGGAAGGCCTACCGGGCACCGCTTAGCGGGCGCGGGTGCAGGACGCGGCCCGAGCGGGCGTTCCCAGCAGGGCGCCAGAGCAGGGGGGTCCGGTGGCCATGGGGAGGCCATGGCCGGACCAGGGTGCACTGGCCGTGGCCGGTGGAGAGGCGGCCGCAGTGAGGAACGAGGGGCAAGGGGCAGCAGCCGGTGGACGGGGGCGTGCGCGCTCGGGCGGGAGGGCGTCGCGGCGGTGCGGTGAGGTGGGGCGCGGGCACACGCGCGAAGGAAGGGGGAGCACGGCCGGAGGCGGGGACCGAACTGGGCGACGGCGTCGAGCAGGCTAATGTGGGGCCGCAGTCGACGGCGTTGGCCGGCGAGCAGCAGCAGCAGCGTTGCGGTGCGCGGCTAGCAGCGCTGCTCGGGAGTTGTCGGAGCTCACGCGGGAGCAAAGGGGCCACGGTGGAGGGCGCTATGCACGGTGGGGCGACGGGCGAGCCGGCGTGGTGGTTCTCGTCGGGGACCGAGGGGAGAGGGAGCCGGCGCGGTGAAAGGGGCGACGACGCGGGGCACGACGAGCGCGGCACCTTGATGAGCACAAGGCGCGATCGCGAGAGGGCTACGGTGGCGCGGTGAGGAGGATAGAGAGGAGGGCGAGGTGTGAGCTCACTGGGCCGGTAGGGCAAGGGCAGCGGGGGTGGGGTGGATGACGAGGACGAGGCGACGTAGAGGATGCAGGCCGGCGGGGAAGTCTGGCGACGTGGCCTCCGGCGAGGTCTAGGCGGCGTCGGCCATCGAGCGAGGGCGAAGGGGATCGAGCTCCTCCCGATCCAGATCCAGAGCGAGGGGGGAGCGTCGTGGAGGAAGTGGGGAGTGGGCTAGGGTTTGACGGGTGGAGTGGGGGGTTATGAGGAGTGGGGGGTGGCCGGTTGGGCCGGCCCGTTCGGGCGGCGGAGGCCAGCTGGGCCGTTTGGCCCGGGGGGGGGGGCTCTTTCAATCTTTTTTTTGTTTACTGTTTTGTCTTATTATTTCTTTCTTTTCTTTATTTTTCTTTTCTACTTTATTCTCTTAATTGTTGTTTTAGAAAATATAAATACAACTCCTAAATTAATGTTATAATCTATTCTACTACCCTAATAAGTTTGACACCTAATTAAAATAGTTTGCATTATTATTAGTTTTAAAAGGGCATTTAATTAATTGTCATAGCTACGTTTTAATTACCTTAGAGCCTTTAAACAATTTTATAAAAGTGTGGTTTCTCCACTATAATTACCTATGAATTATTTGGCTCCACTCAAACATTTAGTTTTTATATTAGAAAACTTTTATTGTTTGCCTTTATTTTAAATTTGAAATTTGAACTGGTTTCGAACTAACTTGAGATTAGCAACTATAAACGAGGTGACGTGGCATCATTAGCAGAGGATCACTCTAGCTTAATTACCCGGGCGTCACAGATTACCAGAGGGGGTCTCTTTAGGCTCTCCTGCCGCGGCTAGTGCGGCCTCAAGTTGGGCTTTGCACTCTTCCAGCTCCTGGGATAGTAGGGTATTCTTTTCTGTAAGAACCTACATAACAAATGATCCTTAAATCAGTTGTTCTAACTGTTTCAAGTCTCGGGGGCTACTGGTATATACATATATTTACCAAAATTTTCTTACCCGCATGTCTTTTACATATTGCTCCATGGCTCTGGCTAAACCATTTTGAGCGGCACAGAGATACACATCTCCCGAATTGAAGGCATTCAATGCCTCTTGGGAGAAACAAGCGTCGCGGAGAACTGTCCGGCGACGCCTGTGGTTCATGGCACTCTCCACTTCGGAATTGTGGCAGACAGCCTGTCCGCATCCTCTGTTGGAGGAGCGTCCGGTGCGCGCCTTGTGTTCCCCGCCGCTTCCGGGCCAGGCATTGGAGCCTGGCTGGTGGAGGCGCGATTGGCATCCTCCCCGGATATAGTCCGGTGAGGTCTCTTCATCCTAAAGAGAGCACGAGCGTTAGTATGCCCTGAAGGGATAACACCAGAGAAATAGATGGTGCGCTATACCTTTGCGCCGGTGTCTCAGTCCGGACTACATTTCTTTTTACCCCACGGGGCCCCGCGGCCCCTTGTTGGCTATTCGCCGCAGGTTTGGCCTCCCGCCTCGGAAACCTTCCCTACAAAACACGGTTGTCGTCAGAAAAGCTGAAATGCGTGACAATGGAATCCTTCTCAAGGGAATGAGGCTTCGGTCTCTGTCACCTGGGAGGCCAGGATTAACCCTGGGTAATCGGCCGTAATGGCCACCAAGGTATTATCCTTGATTAGCTGATGAAACACCCCGTCAATTAGCTCCACCGATATGTCCGGATCCTCTTCGGAGTCCAGATCGAGGGATCGTTCTGGATCCTCGGGCTGTGGAGGACGGCTGCTTATATCCTTTACTTCCTGACACAGTTCCTGCATCAAAGTCGTTAGACTACATATTTAATCATGGGAGTATAAAAGAGGATGGGCGAGCAAAATCGTCCACTTACCCAACTCGGAGGGTTATACATAGTAAATCCGCCCTGCGGGTCGACGCGGAGGAATTCCTCCTCTTCTCCCTTGTACAAAGAGGATAAGATCTTCACTAGAGGGGCAGCCGAGGCCGGCCCCTTACGACCGTAACGGGTGGCATCGCCCTCCCCGTTAAAATCCCACAAGGGGTGGCTTCTATATTGAAGCGGCTGCACCCCCCGCATAATGCATGCGGCCATGACTCCAATCAAGGTTAGTCCGGAATGAGCCAATAGTCTTATCCAGCCCATCAGGTAAAGGACATCCCTGTCGCTTTCCCTTTGAGAGCTCCGCGGACGCCAGCTTAGGCGTTTCTTTAATGGGGCACTGTTGAACTCTGGGAGACCGACCCGCATAGGGTCCGGTAGCGGGACATCATCTATATAAAACCATTCTGAAGGCCAGTCCTCGGACGCCTTCTGTGGGGTTCCGGATAGGTATCCGGTCCCGGCGATGCACCACACTTCGGCTCCGCCCACTTTATATATAGACCCCTCTTGAGGACGTGGCACCAGGCAGAATATCCTCTTCCACAGCGCGAAATGAGCCTCAACACCCAAAAATAACTCGCAAAGGGCGACGAAGCCCGCGATATGCAATATAGAGGCGGGCGTGAGATTGTGCAGCTGGAGGCCGTAGAACTCCAGAAGCCCACAGAGAAATGGATGAATTGGAAATCCCAGTCCCCTTATTAGATAGGGGACGAGGCACACCCGCTCTCCTTTGGAGGGATTGGGGGTGCTCTCCGCTTGTTTTCCGCCATTATAGGTGGCGAGTCCGGCTCAGACCGGGACCATATAGGCCTGACGGAGAAATCCCTTGGCCTGAAGCGACACTAACTCGCTGTGCGGGATGGAGCAACTCTCCCAGTCTCCAGGTTTAGGACTAGAAGGGCGAGAGGAGGAGCTGTGACGGCTGGCCATGTTGGAATGCACCTTTGCTGGAGGCGCACTGATGATTACTCGCGAAGAGTGGAAGGTGTGGTTTGGATCTGAATCCCCATCCCATTAAATAGGCGGCTCGTTTATGCGGCTAGGGGTGTGAATGTAAAAACGCCCCGGCTTTTCGGATTCGTTTGACGCGTGGAAGACGGCCATTATTAGGCGTAGAAGCCAAGGAGCGCTACATTACAAGAATCGGACATTATTCGGTACACAGAATTCGGAGAAGAACCCGCCTTGCAATGCCGAAGACAATCTGCGCGCCGGACTCATCGTCATTGAAGCCTGGTTCGGGGGCTACTGAGGGAGTCCTGGATTAGGGGGTTTTCGGATAGCCGGACAATACCTTCAGCCGAACTCCGGGACTATGAAGATACAAGATTGAAGACTTCGTCCCGTGTCCGGATGGGACTTTCCTTGGCGTGGAAGGCAAGCTTGGCGATGCGGATATTCAAGATCTCCTACCATTGTATCCGACTTTGTGAAACCCTAACCCTATCCGGTGTCTATATAAACCGGAGAGTTTTAGTCCGTAGGACAACTTCATCATACAACAATCATACCATAGGCTAGCTTCCAAGGTTTAGCCCCCTTGATCTCGTGGTAGATCTACTCATGTACTACCCATATCATCAATATTAATCAAGCAGGAAGTAGGGTTTTACCTCCATCGAGAGGGCCCGAACCTGGGTAAAACTTCGTGTCCCTTGTCTCCTGTTACCATCCGTCCTAGACGCATAGTTCGGGACCCCCTACCCGAGATCCGCCGGTTTTGACACCGACAGTGGGCATACCTTTTGTAGAAAGAATTAAACTCTCTTGCTTCACTTATATCTATTTAGAGAGATGACATGAATTGGTCATTCACATGGTTAGTCATAAAACCCTACATAAAACTTGTAGATCACTGAATATGATATGTTTGATTCCTTGCAATAGTTTTGCGATATAAAAATAGTGATATTAGAGTCATGCTAGTGGGTAGTTGTGGATTGTAGAAATACTTGTGTTGAGGTTTGTGATTCCCGTAGCATGCATGTATGGTGAACCGTTATGTAACAAAGTCGGAGCATGAGGTATTTGTTGATTGTCTTCCTTATGAGTGGCGGTCGGGGAAGAGCGATGGTCTTTTCCTACCAATCTATCCCCGTAGGGGCATGCATAGTAGTACTTTGCTTCGAGGGCTAATAAACTTTTGCAATAAGTATATGAGTTCTTTATGACTAATGTGAGTCCATGGATTATACGCACTCTCACCCTTCCATCATTGCTAGCCTCTTCGGTACCGTGCATTGCCCTTTCTCATCTCGAGAGTTGGTGCAAACTTCCCCGGTGCATCCAAACCCCGTGATACGATACGCTCTATCACACATAAACCTCCTTATATCTTCCTCAAAACAGCCACCATACCTACCTATTATGGCATTTCCATAGCCATTCCAAGATATATTGCCATGCAACTTTGATCATCATCATATACATGACTTGAGCATTTATTGTCATATTGCTTTGCATGATCGTAAGATAGCTAGCAGGATGTTTTGAGGAAGTTGGAAAGTTGCATGCCAATATATCTCGGAATGGATATGGAAATGCCATAATAGGTAGGTATGGTGGCTGTTTTGAGGAAGATATAAGGAGGTTTATGTGTGATAGAGCGTATCATATCACGGAGTTTGGATGCTCCGGTGAAGTTTGCACCAACTCTTGAGGTGAGAAAGGACAATGCACGGTACCGAAGAGGATAGCAATGATGGAAAGGTGAGAGTGCGTATAATCCATGGGCTCAACATTAGTCATAAAGAACATACTTATTGCAAAAATCTACAAGTCATCAAAAACCAAGCATTACACGCATGATCCTAGGGGGATAGATTGGTAGGAAAAGACCATCGCTCGTCCCCGACCGCCGCTCATAAGGATGACAATCAAAGAACACCTCATGCTTCAAATTTGTTACACAACGTTTACCATACGTGCATTCTACGGGACTTGCAAACTTCAACACAAATATTTCTCAAATTCACAACTACTCAACTAGCACGACTCTAATATTACCATTTTCATATCTCAAAACAATCATCAAGTATCAAACTTCTCATAATATTCAATGTACTTCAACACAAGTTTTTATTATACCTACCTTGGATGTCTATCATATTAGGACTAATTTTATAGCCATCTTAAAAAAACTAATTTTATAGCCAAAGTAAATTACCATGCTATTATAAAGGACTCTCAAAATGATATAAGTGAAGCATGAGAGATCAATAATTTCTATAAAATAAAACCACCACCGTGCTCTAAAAGATATAAGTGAAGCACTAGAGCAAAATTATCTAGCTCAAAAGATATAAGTGAAGCACATAGAGTATTCTAATAAATTCCGATTCATGTGTGTATCTCCCAAAAGTTGTGTACAGCAAGGATGATTGTGGTAAACTAAAAAGCAAATACTCAAATCATACAAGACGCTCCAAGCAAAACACATATCATGTGGTGAATAAAAATATAGCCTCAAGTAAAGTTACCGATAGACGAAGACGGAAGAGGGGATGCCTTCCGGGGCATCCCCAAGCTTAGGCTCTTGCCACTCCTTATTCCATAATCCATCAAATTTGTACCCAAAACTTGAAAACTTCACAACACAAAACTCAACAGAAAAATCTCATGAGCTTCGTTAGCGAAAGAAAACAAACCACCACTTCAAGGTACTGTAATTAACTCATTATTTATTTATATTGGTGTTAAACCTACTGTATTCAAACTTCTCTATGGTTTATACCCTCCGATACTAGCCATAGATTCATCAAAATAAGCAAACAACACACGAAAAACAGAATATGTCAAAAATAGAACAGTCTGTAGTAATCTGTATCAATCGTATACTTATGGAACTCCAAAAAATTCTGAAATAAATTTATAGACGTGAGGAATTTGTCTATTAATTATCTGAAAAAAGAATCAACCTAAAATCACTCTGCAGTAAAAAATGGCAGCTAATCTCGTGAGTGCTAAAGTTTTTGCTTTTTTACAGCAAGATCGCAAAGACTTCACCCAAGTCTTCCCAAAGGTTCTACTTGGCACAAACACTAATTAAAACATAAAACCACATCTAAACAGAGGCTAGATGAATTATTTATTACTAAGCAGAACCAAAAAGGAAAACACTAAAATAAAATTGGGTTGCCTCCCAACAAGCGCTATCGTTTAACGCCCCTAGCTAGGCAAAAAGGCAAGGATAGATCTAGGTATTGCCATCTTTGGTATGCAATCCATAAGTGGCTCTCATAATAGATTCATAAGGTAATTTTATTTTATTTCTAGGAAATTGTTCCATGTCTTTCCTTAACGGAAATTGGAATCTAATATTTGCTTCTTTCATATCAATAATTGCATCAATCGTTCTAAGGAAAGGTCTACCAAGAATAATAGGACATGTAGGATTGCAATCCATATCAAGAACAATGAAATCTACGGGCACATAATTTCTATTTGCAACAATAACAACATCATTAATTCTCCCCATAGGTTTCTTAATGGTGGAATCCACAAGGTGCAAATTTAATGAACAATCATCAAATTCACGGAAACCTATACATCACACAAAGTTTTTGGAATCGTGGAAACACTAGCACCCAAATCACATAAAGCATAGCATTCATGATCTTTAATTTTAATTTTAATAGTAGGTTCCCACTCATCATAAAGGTTTCTAGGGATAGAAACTTCTAATTCAAGCTTTTCTTCATAAGATTTCATTAAAGCATCAACGATATGTTTGGAAAAGCTTTATTTTGACTATAAGCATGAGGAGAATTTAACACGAATTGCAACAAGGAAATACAATCTATTAAAGAACAATTATCATAATTAAATTCCTCGAAATCCAAAATAGTGGGTTCATTGCTATCTAAAGTTTTGACCTCTTCAATCCCACTTTTACCAATTTTTGCATCAAGATCTAAAAACTCTGAATCATTGGGACGCCTTTTAACTAAAGTTGACTCATCTCCAGTCCCATCATTATCAAGATTAATATTTCAAAACAAAGATTTAATAGGGGACACATAAATCACTTTTAGATCTTCATCCCTATTATCATGAAAACTAGAAGATCATGCTTTTACAAAGCAATCTTTCTTAGCACGCATCCTAGCGGTTCTTTCTTTGCACTCATCAATGGAAATTCTCATGGCTTTGAGAGACTCATTGATATCATGCTTAGGAGGAATAGATCTAAGTTTCAAAGAATCAATATCAAGTGAAATTCTATCCACGTTCCTAGCCAACTCGTCAATCTTAGGCAATTTTTCTTCAAGCACAGCATTGGAATTCTTTTGAGAAATCATAAATTCTTTAACACTAGTCTCAAAATCAGAGGGCATCTTATTAAAATTTCCATAAGACTTGTTGTAGGAATTACCATAATTATTAGAGGAATTACTAGGATACAGCCTAGGATTAAAGTTTCCTCTATAAGCGTTGTTACCAAAATTATTCCTACCAACAAAATTCACATCCATAGATTCATTATTATTCTCAATCAAAGTAGACAGAGGCATATCATTAGGATCAATTAGAGCACTGATGTCTACTACACAACCTTCTTCTTGTAGACGTTGTTGGGCCTCCAAGTGCAGAGGCTTGTAGGACAGTAGCAAATTTCCCTCAAGTGGATGACCTAAGGTTTATCAATCCGTGGGAGGCGTAGGATGAAGATGGTCTCTCTCAAGCAACCCTGCAACCAAATAACAAAGAGTCTCTTGTGTTCCCAACACACCCAATACAATGGTAAATTGTATAGGTGCACTAGTTCGGCGAAGAGATGGTGATACAAGTGCAATATGGATGGTAGATATAGGTTTTTGTAAACTGAAAATATAAAAACAGCAAGGTAACTAACGGTAAAAGTGAGCGTAAACGGTATTGCAATGATAGGAAACAAGGCCTAGGGTTCATACCACTGGTAGAAAAAGGGCCTATAGTCCCGGTTCGTAAGGGCCTTTAGTCCCGGTTCCGGAACCGGGACTAAAGTGTCGGTACTAATACCTCCCCCCTTTAGTCCCGGTTCAATCCAGAACCGGGACTAAAGGCCCTCCACGTGGGCAGTGCACAGAGCCCAGTCAGGAGACCCTTTGGTCCCGGTTGGTGCCACCAACCGGGACCAAAGGGTCTCCTGACTGGGCTCTGCGCACTGCCCACATGGAGACCCTTTGGTCCCGGTTGGTGGCACCAACCGGGACCAATAGGCATCCACGCGTCAGCACTTCTGTGGCTGGGGTTTTTGTTTTTTTTGAAAGGGGGGGGGGGTTGGGGGTTTTGGGGGGTTAATTTAGGTGTTTCATATAGTGTGTTAGCTAGTTATAATTAATAGAGAGAAGTGTCCTCTGTTATGTCCGTGCTTGGTCGACGCTACGTACTATACATACGTATATAGAGAGGACTAGACACGCTAGCTAGCTAGTAAGCAAACGAAGGAAACAGAAGATCGTCATGAACATATATGCATATATACAGAGAGAAGTGATATCGACCACCTCTCCTTCTCCGAGAGATTGGTCGAACAACAAGTTCTCGTATATCTATCTGCCACTACCGGCTACATATATACAATAATTATCTCTTACAAATATAATCATACGGACTCAGGGTCCACATAGAATTCTCCGTCTTCAGGGATCACGTGGTCAAGAAAGAATGCCGCCAATTCCTCTTGAATTGCTCGCATGCGAGCTGGTGCTAGGAGTTCATCCCGCTTCCGAAACATCTAATTTGAAGAAGGGGGTCAATACATATATATATATATATATATATATATATAAATGAATGAAACTCAACACAAATGATGGTAATAAAATAAAATTGTGAATGTTGTTATTTACGTACTTCATATTGTTCGTTAGAGTACCCGCCCCGCTCACAGGTCGTGTGGCGGATGGACTCGCAGATGTAGTATCCACAGAAATCATTCCCTTGTTCCTGCCACAACCACTTTATAAGAAATAGAGGTCAATCAAACTGATAAGCAAGAATGCTAAATGGTATTGATGAAACTAGCGCTTGAATCACTAGGAGATGCGCGGAACATGCTACTATAGTACTTACTTTCGGGTGTCTAAATTCCAGCTCCTTCGGCAGTCCCGGAACTGTTTTGGTGAATTTTCTCCAAACCCTGCCGGACAAAGAAAACAATTACTTGATATCAGGAAATGAACAAAGTTGCTGATATGGTGGATAATGATCGATTTAACTTACTTCTTGAGGATTTCAGTCATGTCCGCATACTCCTTGGGATCTTTTCGTTTAGAGTCCAAGACGGTTACTACTCCCTGCTCAAGCTTAATCTCTAGGAGAATATAGTGGAAACTGCACACACATGCATAACTCATGAATTACATTACTATAACCTTGACTAATATATAAGGGAAACTGAATACGCACAAGACAGTAACACTCACCTGAAGTTGTAAGGAAAGAGTATTATATCTTTGTTTTGATTTATTACGAACGATCGTAGCAAGCTGGCCTCGGTAGCTGCGGCATGAAGTTTAACCTGAGTTGCATCTATGAGATATGTGTTAATGAACCCAATATCACCGACTTGTCTTTTCTTCAATTCGGCGATCTTCAATCTGCATAATATAGTGAGGATGATTATAAATACATGCAATGAAAGAGCTAAGCTATATAGAGAAACTTAATGACAGAAGTAGTACTACTTACAGACAGTAGCAGGCGACCGTTGTTTTATCGAGGGCCAATTGATTGAAAAACTGATAGAACTCCTCAAATGGAACAGGCAACAGATCAATTCCAACGAGGTCATGCTCCTTTTTAACTTTCACATACAAAGTACTCCTCCCCCCAGAGTCTCTGCAGATTTTCAAGTACCAATCATGCAATCTTCGCATCATCGTTGATAGAGATCTTTCATCTTTGACGAGAGGCTTCCCGTACTCGTATCTTTGTATCTGCACCTCCATGGGTTCATAATGTACTTCGTCGGGCAGGTAATCTGCAAGATTGCTATAACCGGGCACCATCCTCGGATCATTATCGACGTTGTGGCTAGGCACCTTGAGCGGGGGGCACGATTGCTTCGCTTGTTCGCCGAGCTGGGCAATTTGTTTCCCAGCTCGTCGTTCTTTCAGCCTTTGATCACTGACAGTACTTCCCGACCGCTCCGCTTCGGCAAATTCCTTTCCAATAATGCGGTCATAGTTTCCTTTCGGCGGATCAGACTTCGGTGGTTTTGTCAGGGCAGCCAGAGTGCGCTTCACTTTCACCCGATCTACCTTCTCCTCCGGAGGTGGATGTTTCTTTGCTTTCACCCCTTCAAAGAAGTTCCTCACTTCTTCTCGCGCGATCTCGGCGTTCTCCTCCAGGGTCCTCTCATATGGTAACTT
This sequence comes from Triticum aestivum, assembly GCF_018294505.1. Lineage (NCBI taxonomy): Eukaryota > Viridiplantae > Streptophyta > Magnoliopsida > Poales > Poaceae > Triticum > Triticum aestivum. The sequence continues at coordinate 507,604,631 of NC_057803.1, forward strand.
CTCTGCAGTCTTCAGAGAAGGACCGAATCTGTATGTCCTCCCGCCTCTGGTTGTACTGCTAGACGCAGACCGAGCAGACGGAGCGGTTGTCTTCTTTACTTGCTTAAGCGGCGGAGGAGAAGGACTACGACGCGCCGGAGCAGCTGGAGCGGCGGCAGGTCTCTTCCGCCCTTGCTGACGAGGCGGAGAAGGAGGAGGCTGGCTGCTCGGGCGCGTCGGCGCAGGCGGAGAAGGAGGCGGAGTGCCGCCACGCGCCAGAGAAGGAGCTGGCCGAGGGACCTGATCGTCACTCACCGGAGGAGGAGGCGGTGGAGGCGGAGTGCCCTGACTTGCTGGAGGAGGAGGAGGAGGCGGTGGCGTCCAGTTCGGAAGGTTGATGAGCTCCTTCCGCCATAGGCATGGAGTCTTCAGAGCAGACCCCAGCCGAGTCTCCCCTTCACCGGTAGGGTGGTCAAGCTGGAGGTCCTCAAATCCCTCCGCTATCTCATCCACCATCACCCTAGAATATTCTTCTGGAATCAGGATAAACAGAGCCAACGGCCGCCTTGACCTTCAAATTCATCCATTGCGTCATAAGGTGGCAATTTTGAGACTCCATTATAGCATCCACGAGATAGCTGGCAGGAGCCGTCAACGCAGGCTCCAACTGAAGCAGCTCGGTGGAAGCCACGCTGCTTCTGCGCTGAGATGGCGGGGTAGCTTCGGGGGAGGCTTCGGCACTATGTTTGCTGCGATTTGCTTCTCGTTCCTCTATCGCGTCTACCCTTGCTTGCAACGCCTGTATTTGGGTCTGCTGCACTTTTTTCCTCCTCTCATGGGATTTGTAACCGCCTGCGTCCGGAAACCCAACCTTCCACGGAATGGAGCCTTGGGTGCCTCGTGTCCGTCCAGGGTGCTCAGGATTCCCGAGGGCCATTGTGAGCTCGTCGTTCTCTCTGTCTGGAAAGAACGTCCCTTCCTGCACTGCTTTGATATACTGCTTAAGCTTACTGACTGGTATGTCCATTTGATCATTCGTCCAAATGCACTTCCCTGTTACAGGGTCTAGTGTTCCGCCAGCCCCGAAGAACCAAGTCCGGCAACGGTCTGGCCAGTTAATTGTCTCTGGTTCGATCCCTTTATGAACTAGATCATTCTCAGTCTTGGACCACTTAGGCCGGGCTACAAGGTAGCCACCTGACCCCGTGCGATGGTGAAGCTTCTTCTTCGCAGCATTTTGCTTGTTTGTCGCCGACATCTTCTTACTCTTTTCTGATGTCTTGTGGGCCACAAATGCGGGCCAGTGATCTCTGATGTTCTCATATCTACCCTTGAATTCTGGTGTCTCATTATTTTTGACAAACTTATTCAGCTCTTTCTTCCACCTCCTGAATAGTTCTGCCATCCTCTTCAGAGCAAAAGACTTGATTAATTTCTCTTTAACTGGGTTCTCTGGATTATCCTCAGGCGGTAGGGTGAAATTTGACTTCAGCTCAGTCCAAAGATCATTTTTCTGCATATCATTGACATAAGACACCTCAGGGTCTTCTGTAGCCGGCTTAAACCATGGCTGGATGCTTATCGGGATCTTGTCCCTAACCAGAACCCCGCACTGAGCAACAAATGCGCTCTTTGTCCGGAGGGGTTCAATAGGTTGGCCGTTGGGCGCGATTGCTATGATCTCAAACTTTTCATCCGAGCTCAACTTTTTCTTCGGGCCTCGTCTCTTTACCGAAGTTGTGCTCGATTCGGAGGGCTAGAAAAAAGAACAAAGACTTAATTAATATGTGTACATACCCAAACAATGAATGCATCAATCAGCTAGTCAGCATAGGCTTAACTAATATATATACCTGGCCGGACTCGGTTCGGTCACCGGAGCCGTCATCACGGTCTCCTTCTTGCACCGGCATTGGGTCACCGGAGCCGTCCTCATGTTCTTCTTCTTGCACCGGCATTAGGTCACCGTAGCCAGCTTGTTCACCCTCTCCTTCCAGACCATCGGTTTCGTTGAGAAACAACGAGATGGCATCACTTCCTTCTGCGATTATGTCCCTCAACAACGCTTCTTTTGTTGCTTCGTCTAGGGCGGTGTCCATAGTTTCTACAAATATTTACAACATGGCAATTATTATTCAAACATGACAGATGGATATATTAGTGCCAAACGTAGAACTAGCTACCTAATCATAGTAAGCTATCGGGAGGGGGTATATATCGACAACGACGACACTACATCTATGTCCCTCGACGACCCTCGTTCCCGATAAAAAAAGAGGAAGAAGAAGAAAAATAAGAGGAGAAGAAAGAATAGAGGAGAAGATCTCCTCTATTCTTTCTTCTCCTCTTTTTTTCTTCTTCCTCTTCTTTTTTATCCTCTTCTTCCTCTCATGTTCGATAGGATCGCCGAGGGGTCGGGAGGTTGCCTAGTGTCAAGGGATTCAACAAAACCATGTCTTCATCATTAGGCGAAAGTAACATGTGCATGATGGTACGAAGCTCTTCAAAGTTGTTCTGGAACGGAGTCCCAGATAGGATAATTCGCTTTTTGGTACAAAGTTCAGCAAGAGCCTTCCGAATATCGCTATTTGGAAGGCCTTTGCTGAATTCGTACCAAAAGGCGGATTATTCTATCCGGGACTCCATTCCAGAACAACTTTGCAGAACTTCGTACCAACATGCCCTGGTTACTTCCGGCTAATGATGAAGGCATGGATTTCTTCAATACTTTGACACTAGGAAACCTCTCTCTACTTCCGGATAATAAGAATAAGAAGAAGAAGAAGAAGAAGAAGAAGAAGAAGAAGAAGAAGAAGAAGAAGAAGAAGAAGAAGAAGAAGAAGAAAAGAAGAACAAAAAGAGGAGAAGAAGAAAGGAATAGTGGAGAAAAGAGAAAATATAATATATTCTACTTTCTCTTCTTCTCCACTATTCCTTTCTTCTTCTCATCTTCTTTTTCTTCTTTTTTCTTCTTCTTATTTATTTCTCCTCTTCTTTTCGGTAGAGGAAACCCTAAATAGCTAGCAAGTATCGTGGGTGTGAGATACATGTGGCCTTCGGTGTCGGACACTACATCCACGTCCCACAAGTGACATGGGCGTCGAAGCCCACGCCACTTGTGGGATGTGGGTGTAGTGTCCGACACTGATGGTACATGTATCTCACACCGACGATACTTTCTATTTAGGGTTTCTCCTCTACCGCTCGGCGACCCTCTCGACGACCCTCGTTCCCGATAAAATAAAGAGGAAGAAGATGAAGAAAAAAAGAAGAGAAGAAAGAATAGAGGAGAAGACTTCCTCTTCTTCCTCTCCTCTTCTTCTCCCTCTTCTTCCCCTTCTTCCTCACCTCTCTCATGAATGTCCGACGTTCTCGACCCCCCCCATGTGTCGAAGAAAAAAAGAAGAAAAAAAAGAGGAGAAGAAGAAAGGAATAGTGGAGAAGAAGAGAAAATAGAATATATTCTATTTTCTCTTCTTCTCCACTATTCCTTTCTTCTTCTCCTCTTCTTTTTCTTCTTTTTTCTTCTTCTTATTTATTTCTCCTCGTCTTCATCTCCTCTTCTTCTTCTTATTTAGTTCTCTCGACCCCTCGTCCCTCTCTCGACCCCTCGATGACCCTCGTCCCTGATAACATATTTTTTCTCCCCTCGACACCTCTCGACCTCTCGTCCCACTCTCGACCCCTCATCATCATCTATCACCCCCCTCAGTTTCTTTAGCATATATCCATGAACAAAATAGAGGAGAAGATCGAAGAAAAAAAAGAAGTCTTCCTCTTCTTATTTTCCTTTTTCCACTCCTTCCTTTTCTTCTTCTTCTTCTTCCTTCTTCCTCTTTTCTTCCTTTTCCTTATTTTACTTTTTCCTCTACACTAACCTAAAATCGATATCTACTAATTAACAACCTAAATAGAAAAAATGAATACATATATGAAAAAAACATCATATAAAAAAACATTTTTGACATATTTGACATATAAAAACATCATATAAAATTTTGCCATCGCCTTTGTCTTGCATCAGTACCTCACCACAATTTTTTTTAAATTCCAAAAATGCCCAAAGCCATCTAGCATTTCATCAAACACCTTCTATATGGACAAAAAAATTCAGAATTTCCAAAAAATTCAGAAAAGTGGACAGCGCATTGCTGCTGCTCCACTTCTCCTCTCCTCTACTTCTCCTCTCCTTCTACTCTTGAATGCATCGGGGCCGGCGGCGACCATGGAGCAGGGGCGGAGCAAGGGCGCTCGGGCGCAAGGGTGGCACTTGAGAGGGGGGCTCACTTTGAGGGGGCAGCGACAGCTGGAGTCCGGCGATGAGGACGGCGGGCTCGGGGTGGCACGCAGTGACGGGGACAGCAACCTCGGGCCGGGCGGCACGCGGTGACGGCCGGGGACAAGGAAGCGGGCTCGGGGAGGCACGCGACGACGGGGACGAGGGCGGCAGGCTCAGGGATGCCGGCCACGAGGACGGCGCGGGCTCACGGAGGGCTCGGCGGCGACAAGGACGAGGAGCAGCCTGGCCGCATCGTCGGAGGAGAGGACGAGGAGATCGATCGAACTGAATCGAGAATTTCACAAGTCCATCTTATATACCAAAAGCATTGGTCCCGGTTGGTGCTACGACCCGGGACTAATGCACCCTTTAGTCCCGGTTGGTGCCACCAACCGGGACCAAAGGCCAATTTTCAGCAGCCCAAAGGGCGGGAAGCGGCGGCCTTTGGTCCTGGTTGGAGGCACCAACCGGGACTAAAGGGGGGCATTGGTCCCGGTTCGTGGCACCAACCGTGACCAATGCCCCCTTTAGTCCCGGTTGGTGCCACCAACCGGGACCAATGGCCTTTGTTGCCCCGAGCCCAAAAGTTTAGTCCCACATCGCTAGCTGAAGGGCGCCGGCACTGGTTTATAAGCGCTGGTGTTCCTACCCATTTGAGCTCCTCTCCAATGCAGGCTTTCGGGCCTAAACTTGCTACTGCCTGTGGGCCTATTGGGCCTTCTGCGGGCCTGAATCCTGGCCCATGTAGGGTTTCTAGTCGTATTCAGGCCGTGGAGGCCCAGTAGGAGGCATTTTTTTTGGTTTTTTCTTTTTTATTTCTACATATTTTGGTTTTTTATTTTTTTCTTTCTACTTAAAACTAAATACTTATAGTTTTTTAGTGATTTCTTTTTGCTTTTAGGTCACAAAAATTATAAACTTTCTGTTAGTGCCATTAGTTTTAAATTTTGAATAGTTTAAATTTGAATTTTAAAAAATTTGTGTGAATCACTAGTTTATGAATAACTTTACTATAAAAATAGAATATTTTTTCTATTTATTTTTTATTTATACTTAAAACTAAATACTTATAGTTTTTTAGTGATTTCTTTTTGCTTTTAGGTCACAAAAATTATAAACTTTCTGTTAGTGCCATTAGTTTTAAATTTTGAATAGTTTAAATTTGAATTTTTAAAAATTTGTGTGAATCACTAGTTTATGAATAACTTTACTATAAAAATAGAATTTTTTTTTCTATTTATGTTTTATTTATACTTACGACTAAATACTTATAGTTTTTTAGTGATTTCTTTTTGCTTTTAGGTCACAAAAATTATAAACTTTCTGTTAGTGCCATTAGTTTTAAAATTTTGAATAGTTTAAATTGGAATTTTATAAAATTTGTGTGAATCACTAGTTTATGAATAACTTTACTATAAAAATAGAATTTTTTTCTTCTTTGCTATTTATTTTTTATTTATACTTACAATTAAATACTTATAGTTTGATTTTAGGTCACAAAAATTATATTCTTTTTGCTATTGAAGAATATTATAGTTTTTATTTTCATAAAAGTTTTGTAGTTCATTCTGTTTGCTATTAATTCATTCTTTAAGCTAAATGACTCTGAAATTGGAAAGCATTTCAAAATGAACTCTGAAAAGGTTGAAAGTTGGCATGGTATCATCATTTCACCCACATAGCATGTTCCAAAAAGTAGAGAGGGTTACGACAAAAACTTGATGCACTTCGTGTACAAAATGGACAATCACTTTCGAAGTATCAAAGTTTCGAACCAGAAGACATCAAAGTTGGGATGGTATCATAATTTCACCCACATAGCATTTGCTTATTGCGGGAGAAAGTCTTCACTTTTTCTTCGCTTGTGTCATTTGCTTATTGCGCCGTAACCATGGATAATCTTCATTGTTTATCAGGATGCTTGGGTCAGCCTTGACATTGAAGGGAGGAATTTCATGAAACTTTTCATAATCTTCAGACATGTCTGTCTTGCTGTCCACTCCCAGGATGTCCCTTTTTCCTCAAAGAACTATGTGGCGCTTTGGCTCATCGTATGATGTATTCGCTTCCTTATCTTTTCTTTTTCTCGGTTTGGTAGACATGTCCTTCACATAGATAACCTATGCCACATCATTGGCTAGGATGAACGGTTCGTCGGTGTACCCAAGATTTTTCAGATCCACTGTTGTCATTCCGTACTGTGGGTCTACCTGTACCCCGCCGCCTAACAGATTGACCCATTTGCACTTAAACAGAAGCCCCCTCAATGCAACCGAAAGCAGTTGCATCATAATCACGTGGCAGTCATGAGACTTTAGGTTCTGAAACTTTTTCTCTGGCATATTTATTATTCCCTTTATATTCGACGAGAAGACATTCTTGACCTTCATACTGAGCAGGCATTCAAAGAAGATTTCTTTCTCTTCTTTCGTAAGAGCGTAGCTGGCAGGACCTTTATACTGCTTCAGAGGCATGTCGTCTTTTTCGTGCAAACGTTGCAGGTCCACTCGTGCCTCAGGTGTATCTTTTGTCTTCCCATACACGCCCAAGAAGCCTAGCAGGTTCACGCAAAGGTTCTTCGTCACGTGCATCACGTCGATTGAGGAGCGGACCTCTAGGTCTTTCCAGTAGGGTAGGTCCCAAAATATAGATTTCTTCTTCCACATGGGTGCGTGTCCCTCAGCATCATTCGGAACAGCTAGTCCACCGGGACCCTTTCCAAAGATTACGTAGTGTAAATCATTGAGCATAGCAAGCACATGATCACCGGTGCGCATGGCGGGCTTCTTCCGGTGATCTGCCTCGCCTTTGAAATGCTTGCCTTTCTTAAGACATTGATGGTTGGTCGGAAGAAATCGACGATGGCCCAGGTACACATTCTTCCTGCATTTGTCCAGGTATATACTTTCAGTGTCATCTAAACAGTGCGTGCATGCGTGGTATCCTTTGTTTGTTTGTCCTGAAAGGTTACTGAGAGCGGGCCAATCGTTGATGGTCACGAACAGCAACGCCTTAAGGTTAAATTCCTCCTGTTTGTGCTCATCCCACATACGTACACCGTTTCCATTCCACAGCTGTAAAAGTTCTTCAACTGATGGCCTTAGGTACACATCAATTTCGTTGCCGGGTTGCTTAGGGCCTTGGATGAGAACTGGCATCATAATGAACTTCCGCTTCATGCACATCCAAGGAGGAAGGTTATACATACATAGAGTCACGGGCCAGGTGTTGTGATTGCTGCTCTGCTCCCCGAAAGGATTAATGCCATCCGCGCTTAAAGCAAACCATACATTCCTTGGGTCCTTTGCAAACTCATCCCAGTACTTTCTCTCGATTTTTCTCCACTGCGACCCGTCAGCGGGTGCTCTCAACTTCCCATCTTTATTTCGGTTCTCACTGTGCCATTGCATCAACTTGGCATGCTCTTCATTTCTGAACAGACGTTTCAACCGTGGTATTATAGGAGCATACCACATCACCTTCGCAGGAACCCTCTTCCTGAGGGGCTCGCCGTCAACATCACCAGGGTCATCTCGTCTGATCTTATACCGCAACGCACCGCATACCGGGCATGCGTTCAGATCCTTGTATGCACCGCGGTAGAGGATGCAGTCATGAGGGTATGCATGTATCTTCTCCACCTCCAATCCTAGAGGGCATACGACCTTCTTTGCTGCCTATGTACTGTCGGGCAATTCGTTATCCTTTGGAAGCTTCTTCTTCAATATTTTCAGTAGCTTCTCAAATCCTCTGTCAGCCACAGCATTCTCTGCCTTCCACTGTAGCAATTCCAGTATGGTACCGAGCTTTGTGTTGCCATCTTCGCAATTGGGGTATAACCCTTTTTTGTGATCCTCTAACATGCGATCGAACTTCAGCTTCTCCTTTTGACTAATGCATTGCGTCCTTGCATCGACAATGACCCGGCGGAGATCATCATCATCGGGCACATCGTCTGGTTCCTCTTGATCTTCAGCAGCTTCACCCGTGGCAGCATCATTGGGCACATCATCTGGTTCCTCTTGATCTTCACCAGCTCCCCCCGTTGCAGCATCACCATATTCAGGGGGCACATAGTTGTCATCGTACTCTTCTTCTTTGCCGTCTTCCATCATAACCCCTATTTCTCCGTGCCTCGTCCAAACATTATAGTGTGGCATGAAACCCTTGTAAAGCAGGTGGGAGTGAAGGATTTTCCGGTTAGAGTAAGACCTCGTATTCCCACATTCAGTGCATGGACAACACATAAAACCATTCTGCTTGTTTGCCTCAGCCGCATCGAGAAACTCATGCACGCCCTTAATGTACTCGCGGGTGTGTCTGTCACCGTACATCCATTGCCGGTTCATCTGCGTGCATTATATATAATTAAGTGTCCAAATTAATAGAAGTTCATCAGCACATTAAAACCAAAGTGCATACATAGTTCTCATCTAACAACATATAGCTCTCCAGAGCATCTAATTAATTAAACCATACATTGAAACTATGTAAAACATTTCAATGCGAAAACAAATGCGATCATAATCGCAACCAAGATAACAATTGATCCAACGGCATAATGATACCAAGCCTTGGTATGAATGGCATATTTTCTAATCTTTCTAATCTTCAAGCGCATTGCATCCATCTTGATCTTGTGATCATCGACGACATCCGCAACATGCAACTCCAATATCATCTTCTCCTCCTCAATTTTTTTTATTTTTTCCTTCAACAAATTGTTTTCTTCTTCAACTAAATTTAACCTCTCGACAATAGGGTCGGTTGGCATTTCCGATTCACATACATCCTAGATAAATAAAATCTATGTCACATTGGTCGGCATAATTTTCATAAACAATAAATGAACCAATAGTTATAAAAATAATATACATACCAAATCCGAATCATAGACAGGACGAGGGCCGACGGGGGCGGATACCAAAACCATCGCACTATATAAGATGCAATAATAAATGTAAGAAAATGATACAAGTATCTATCTAAACATACAAGTAAGAATATTTTCCTTTCAGAAAGAAGATAAGAACAAGAGGCTCACCACGGTGGTGTCGGTGATGAGATCGGCGCGGGTGATCGACAGTAGTGAAGACGGGGACGGAGCGTGACGGACCGCTAAATCTAGACAAATCTCGAGGAAAATGGAGCTTGGAGGTCGAGCTTTGAGAGGAGAAAGCTTAAGTAGTGTGGCTCGGGCATTCCATCGAACACCTCACGTGCATAGGAGGTGAGCTAGAGCAGCACAAAGCCCTCTCCCACTCGGCCAGAAAAAACAGAGCACTGTGCTCTGCTCTTGCGCGGGGGGGTATGTATAGGCACTTCATTGGTCCCGGTTGGTGGCATGAACCGGGACTAAAGGGGAGCCTTTGGTCCTGGTTCAAGCCACCAACCGGGACCAATGGTGGTGGGCCATAAGCGAGGCCCATTGGTCCCGGTTCGTCCCACCAACCGGGACCAAAAGATCCAGACGAACCGGGACCAATGGCCCACGTGGCCCGGCCGGCCCCCGGGGCTCACGAACCGGGACCAATGCCCACATTGGTCCCGGTTCTACACTGAACCGGGACTAATGGGCTGAGCCGGCCTGGACCATAGCCATGTTTTCTACTAGTGTACTTTCACTAGTGCAAGTCCTCTCAACAATAATAACATAACTGGATCATATAACTATCCCTCAACATGCAACAAAGAGTCACTCCAAAGACACTAATAGCGGAGAACAAACGAAGAGATTATGGTAGGGTACGAAACCACCTCAAAGTTATTCTTTCCAATCAATCCATTGGGCTATTCCTATAAGTGTCACAAACAGCCCCAGAGTGCATACTAGAATAACACCTTAAGACACAAATCAACCAAAACCCTAATGTCACCTAGATACTCCAATGTCACCTGAAGTATCCGTGGGTATGATTATATGATATGCATCACACAATCTCAGATTCATCTATTCAACCAACACATAGAACCTCAAAGAGTGCCCCAATATTTCTACCGAAGAATCATGACGAAAATGTGTGCCAACCCCTATGCATAGGTTCCCAATGTCAAGAAACCCGCAAGTTGATCACCAAAACATACATCAAGTGGATCAATAGAATAACCCATTGTCACCACGGTTATCCCACACAAGACATACATCAAGTGTTCTCAAATCTTTAAAGACTCAATCTGATAACATAACTTCAAAGGGGAAACTCAATCCATTACAAGAGAGTAGAGGGGGAAGAAGCAACATAAGATCCAACTATAATAGCAAAGCTCGCGATACATCAAGATCGTGCCGAATCAAGAACACAATAGAGAGAGAGAGAGATCAAACACATAGCTACTGGTACATACCCTCAGCCCCGAGGGTGAACTACTCCCTCCTTGTCATGGAGAGCGCCGGGATGATGAAGATGGCCACCGGTGAGGGTTCCCCCCTCCGGCAGGGTGCCAGAACAGGGTCCCAAGAGGTTTTTGGTGGCTACAGATCGCGTGCAGCGGCGGAACTCCCGATCTAATCTCCGTTCTGGAAGTTTTAGGGTACGTGAGTATATATGGGTGCAGGAAGTACGTCGGTGGAGCTTCGGGGGCCCCACGAGGCAGGGGGCGCCCTAGGGGGTGGGCGCGCCCCCCACCCTCGTGGCCAGCTCCCTCCTTTCCTGACTTGGGGTCCAAGTCTATCTTGTAGCTCTCCTTCCAAAAATAACTTCTCCAGTTGATTTCGTTCTGTTTCGACTTCGTTTAATATTCCTTTTCTTTGAAACACTGAAATAGGCAAAAGCAACAAATCTGGGTTGGGCCTCCGGTTAATAGGTTAGTCCCAAAAATAATATAAAAGTGGATAATAAAGCACAATATTGCCCAAAACAGTAGATAATATAGCATGGAGCAATAAAAAATTATAGATACGTTGGAGACGTATCAAGCACTCTTATTAGCAAACAACTTCATGAGTTCATCCATCTTTCCACTCAAAATGTTAATCTCTTCTATCGCATGAACCTTTTTACTAGTAGATCTTTCGTTGTGCCATTGAGAATAATTAACCATAATATTATCTAGGAGTTTAGTAGCTTCTCCTAAAGTGATTTCCATAAAAGTGCCTCGCGCAGCCGAATCTAAAAGATTTCTAGAACCAAAATTCAATCCGGCATAAATTTTTTGTATAATCATCCATAAATTTAAACCATGTGTAGGGCAATTACGTATCATCAATTTCATCCTCTCCCAAGATTCTGCAACATGCTCATGATCAAGTTGCTTAAACTTATAATATCGTTTCTAAGAGAGATGCTCTAAGGGAAAATACTTAGAGATAAAAGCATCTTTGCACTTATTCCAAGAATCAGTACTATTTTTAGGCAGAGACAAAAATCAAGTTTTAGCACGATCTCTAAGCGAAAATGGAAATAGCTTCAATTTAACAATATCATTATCCACATATTTCTTCTTTTGCATATCACACAAATCAACAAAGTTGTTTAGATGTGTAGCGGCATCTTCACTAGGAAGGCCACCGAATTGATCTTTCATGAAAAGATTCAGCAAGGCAACCGATGACCCACAAGTATAGGGGATCTATCGTAGTCCTTTCGATAAGTAAGAGTGTCGAACCCAATGAGGAGCAGAAGGAAATGATAAGCGGTTTTCAGCAAGGTATTCTCTGCAAGCACTAAAATTATCGGTAACAAATAATTTTGTGATAAGGTAATTTGTAACGGGTAACAAGTAATGAAAGTAAACAAGGTGTAGCAAGATGGCCCGATCCTTTTTGTAGCAAGGGAATTATCGTCAAGCTAGTTTTCACAACGCTCATATGATTCGCGTTCGTTACTTTGATAATTTGGTATGTGGGTGGACCGGTGCTTGGGTGCTGTCCTTTGTTGGACAAGCATCCCACTTATGATTAACCCCTATTGCAAGCATCTGCAACTAAAAAAGAAGTATTAAGGTAAACCTAACCATAGCATGAAACATATGGATCCAAATCAGCCCTTACGAAGCAACACATAAACTAGGGTTTAAGCTTCTGTCACTCTAGCAACCCATCATCTACTTATTACTTCCCAATGCCTTCCTCTAGGCCCAAATAATGGTGAAGTGTCATGTAGTCGACGTTCATATAACATCACTAGAGGAGAGACAACATACATCTTATCAAAATATCGAACGAATACCAAATTCACATGACTACTTATAGCAAGACTTCTCCATGTCCTCAGGAACAAACGTAACTACTCACAAATCATATTCATGTTCATAATCAGAGGTGTATTAATATGCATAATGGATCTGAACATATGATGTTCCACCAAATAAACCAACAAGCATCAACTACAAGTAGTAATCAACACTACTAGCAACCCAGAGGTACCAATCTGAGGCTTTGGGACAAAGATTGGATACAAGAGATGAACTAGGGTTTGAGAGGAGATGGTGCTGTTGAAGATGTTGATGGAGATTAACCCCCTCCCGATGAGAGGACCGTTGGTGATGACGATGGTGATGATTTCCCCCTCCCGGAGGGAAGTTTCCCCAGCAGAACAGCTCTGCCGGAGCCCTAGATTGGTTCCGCCAAGGTTCCGCCGTGTGGCGGCGGAGTTTCTTCCCGAAAGCTTGCTTATGATTTTTTCCAAGGTAAAAGACTTTATATAGCAGAAGATGGGCACCGGAGGCCTGCCAGGTGGCCCACGAGGTAGGGGGCGCGCCCAGGGTGTAGGGCGCGCCCCCACCCTCGTGGCTAGGGTGTGGGCCCCCTATGGTATTTTCTTCGCTCGGTATTTTTTATTAATAGAAAAAATGACTTCTGTGAAGTTTCAGGACTTTTGGAGCTGTGCAGAATAGGTCTATAATATTTGCTCCTTTTCCAGCCCAAAATTCCAGCTGCCGGCATTCTCCCTCTTCATGTAAACCTTGTAAAATAATAGAGAATAGGAATAAGTATTGTGACATAACGTGTAATAACAGCCCATAATGCAATAAATATCTATATAAAAGCATGATGCAAAATGGACGTATCAACTCCCCCAAGCTTAGACCTCGCTTGTCCTCAAGCGGAAGCCGATAACAATAAATATATCCACATGTTGAGATAGAGGTGTCGATAAAATAAAATATAGACATGAGGGCATCATGATCATTCTTATAACAGCAACATATATATATATATATATATTGTCATATGATTATGTCTCCTTCCTCAGAAGTGGTGGTGATGGGGTTGTTGATGAAGTAGGCTTGTCGTCCATCTTCCAAGGCATAGGCTCACCATCATAGAAGGATGATCGAGTCTCCGAGATCCTTAAATCTGCAGCTAAACTCATCCTCTTGAATCTATATTCATACTCACAGTTTTGGTTTTGCAGGTCATAGATCCGGGCTTGGAGGTGCTCGATTTTGTCGTGAATCTTGGCCTCCCTAATGTCCTTGGCATCCAGCTTGTGGTTGTTGGTGAACTCCATGATCATTATGTGATTGGAGTCAAGTTCGCGCTCCACCATCTCCTAACACTTGAAAAGTTGTTGCTCCATTGCCTCGAGCCTTGTCTCCATGCTTCTGGTCCTCCTTGGCCCCTCAACATCGCGGATGTGCAGCAACCCCTCACGCATCTCAATTGTTTGAGGATGTTGCAGCACTTTCAAGAGGTAGGGGTTGATGACCTTCTCGATGAACTTGTCCTTGGGGACACTTGGAGACGTCATGGTGATCTAGATCTGTCCGGAAAAACAGCTTGAAACAAGAACAGAGGATAATTGCATGGTACGGTGGTCAAAACCTTCAGGGGATTATACAATGGATTTTTACTGACCAAAAGAAGTATCGTGCAAGAAAACGGAGTCCATAGAGCGCACGAGGTGCCCACGAGGCAGGGGGCGCGCCCTCCACCCTCATGGAAACCTCGTGTCCTTCCTGGACTACTTCTTCTTTTCCTATTTTCTTAAATATTCCAAAACAGGGAAAAATTGCCATTGGAACTGTTTTGGAGTCGGTTTACTTACCGTACCACATACCTATTCCTTTTCGGAGTCCGAAACGTTTTGTAAATTGTCTCTTATGTATTCCTCCGGGGTTACGGTTTCAATAACATTGGTTTCAACATTTATAGGATTACCTGAGATATAATGTTTGATTCTTTGACCGTTCACCACTTTTGGATTTGTGCCTTCGAAATTGTTGATTTTTATGGCACCGGAATGATAGACCTCCTCGATAACGTAAGGACCTTCCCACGCAGAGAGAAGTTTTCCTGCAAAAAATCTTAAACAAGAGTTGAATAGTAACACATAATCACCTACATTAAACTCACGCTTTTGTATCATTTTGTCATGCCATCTTTTAACTTTTCTTTAAACAGTTTGGCATTCTCATAGGCCCGAGTTCTCCATTCATCAAGTGAGCTAATGTCAAAAAGCATCTTCTCACCGTCAAGCTTGAAATCATAATTGAGCTCTTTAATGGCCCAATATGCCTTATGTTGTAGTTCGAGAGGTAAGTGACATGCTTTTCCATAAACCATTTTATACGGAGACATACCCATAGGATTTTTGTATGCGGTTGTATATGCCCATAATGCATCATCAAGTTTCTTGGACCAATTTTTTCTAGATCTATTAACAGTCTTTTGCAAAATTAATTTAAGCTCTCTATTACTCAATTCTACTTGACGACTAGACTGTGGGTGATACGAAGATGCAACTCTATGATTAAGATCATACTTAGCAAGCATTTTATGAAAAGCACCATGAATAAAATGTGAACCACCATCAGTCATTAAATATCCAGAGACTCCAAACGTCGGAAAAATAACTTCTTTAAGCATCTCAATAGAGGTGTTATGATCAACACTACTAGTTGGAATAGATTCTACCCACTTAGTAACATAATCAACATCAACTAAAATATGTATATACCCATTAGAGGAAGGAAACGGTCCCATATAATCAAAGCCCCAGACATCAAATGGTTCAATAACAAGTGAATAATTCATAGGCATTTCTTGACGTCTACTAATATTACCAATTCTTTGACATTCATCACAAGACAAGACAAAGTTACGGGCATCCTTGAAGAGAGTAGGCCAATAAAAACTGGATTGCAATACCTTATGTGCAGTTCTATCTCCAGCATGGTGTCCGCCATAAGCTTCGGAGTGACACTTGCGTAGGATCTGTTCCTGTTCATGCTCAGGTATACAACGCCTAATAACACCATCTACTCCTTCTTTATAAAGATGTGGGTCATCCCAGAAGTAATGTGTCAAATCATAGAAAAACTTTTTATTTTGCTGGTATGTGAAACTAGGTGGTATAAATTTAGCAACAATGTAATTAGCATAATCAGCATACCATGGAGCCGTACGAGAAGTATTTATGATAGCTAATTGTTCATTAGGAAAACTATCATCAATAGGTAGTGGGTCATCAAGAACATTCTCTAACCTAGACCAGTTGTCTGCAACGGGGTTCTGAGCTCCCTTTCTATCAATAATATGCAAATCAAATTCTTGTAGCAAGAGAACCCATCTAATAAGTCTAGGTTTAGCATCTTTCTTTTCCATAAGATATTTAATAGTAGCGTGATCAGTGTGAATAGTTACTTTAGAATCAAGAATATAAGGTCTGAACTTATCACAAGAAAATACAACTGCCAAGAATTCTTTTTCAGTAGTAGCATAATTTTTCTGGGCAATGTCTAGAGTTTTACTAGCATATTGAATAACATTTAATTTTTTATCAACTCTTTGTCCTAGAACAGCACCTACAACATAATCACTAGCATCACACATGATTTCAAAGGGTAAATTCCAATCAGGTGGCTGAACAATAGGTGCAGAAATTAATGCTTTCTCAAGTATTTCAAATGCTTCCACACAATCATCATCAAAGACAAAAGGTATATCTTTTTGTAATAGGTTAGTCAGAGGCCGAGAAATTTTTCAGAAGTCCTTAATGAACCTCCTATAAAAACTGGCATGACCAAGGAAACTTCTTATACCTTTGATGTCCTTGGGACACGACATCTTTTTAATGGCATCAACCTTAGCTTTATCAACTTCAATACCTCTTTCCGAAATTTTATGCCCCAAGACAATGCCTTCATTAACCATAAAGTGTAGCGAACCGACCTTAGACGGTCGAGCCTCTATTCTTTAGTGTCATCCCTGGATCGGTAATGCTGACACACACAGTACTCGAAGGATTTATAACAGAGTAGCAATCACACACTTATTACATAGATAGTCTCCAAAGAGAACTTATTACAATAAATATGGCTTAAGGCCATCTAAAAACGATAACAGCGGAAGGCTTGGAAGATAAAGTGAGTCCATCAACTCCAACGACATGGCTGAGTGCACGACAACGGCCTAGCGAACCTTACTCTTCGTCTAAAAAGTCTGCAACATGATACATTGCAACCCAGAAACGGGTCAGCACATGGAATATGCTGTCAATATAACAGAGTAGAGAAATGAACAGATAAAGGCTATCACTATATGCATATATGGCTGGTGGAGGCAGTAAGTTTAATATGTTTTGCGAAAAGCCAGTTTTTCCCTACAACAAAGGAATATACTTCATTTAACTATCATGGTAGTTGAACAACATTGAGAAGGTTCCTCCAACTCAATCCCAATTAAAAGTAATTATCAGCCCTACAAAATTAATTTAGAGTGATGAGATTCATATGATAATACAAGAGCCAGATACTCAAGATGTCCATAACCGGGGACACGGCTAACCATGATTAGTTTATACACTCTGCAGAGGTTTGCGCACTTTTCCCCACAAGACTCGATCTCCTCCGTTGGATTTCTGGCACTACATGGTGTTTGAGAAACGGATGACCGAGACACAGTCTTTCGGAAGCATTAACTCTAACCCTGGGTAGACAGTACCAACCTACATCCCCTACATCTGCTAACCTACCACTGGAAGAGGTCATGCGACATACTCAACTATGCTAGAGCCCATAATAGCTTGTGGCTGCACACATAAGTTTCTAGCTTGAATAACCTTATGATCCCTTTGAGACTGGGTGGCGGACTGTAGGATGATCACAAGGGTACTCCGGGATATCCTAGGACAACACTGGATTCTCCAGGAGCCCACAAGCAATCCACCAAGATGTGTACTAAAGTAGCCACCTTAAGTTAACCATTAATTAACAATCTCGCATCTGTCATGGATTCACTCACCCAAACCACGTCTACGAGCATAGCATAGCAATATAAGCATAACGTAGAAGTAACTCCCAAGGGTTTGATGTAAACATGGGAATAGGTTCTACCTCATCATCTACTTCCCAATACCCACAAGTTAATCACATCCTAATCATGCAATGTTTGAGGATTGGTACTAATGCATAAAAACAGGGTATGAAGAGGGTATGATCAATGTGTTACTTGCCTTGCTGACGATCCACAAAACCTAGTGACTCGTAGTAGCATGCTTCACACTCCAGGAATTCTATCGCAAACAAACAATAACATACATAAGCAATCAAGCAAATATGCACGGGTAAAACTCAAACAATAAGATCTAACCAGAAATTTCAACTGAAGAACTCCGGTTTGCAAAAAGAATCAAATCAAACGGAGCAATGAAACTCAAACTACGAAAGAAACAAGATCCGATTACTAATCTGGACTAAAGTCAAATTTTACAGTACCAAAATCTTGTTCAAGTTGGTTAAACAGAAAGAGAACTTCAATACGAAGATCTAGGCACTTGAATCGCCTGATTCCGATAAACGAGCGAAAAGATCAACTAAAACGAAGATCAAGGCAGAAATCGCGATCGAGAATAATCGCGGAAAAGCCCTGGAAAAAGAAAAACTAATGAATAGGCTAATGAACGAACGTTCGCTGTCTGTGACTAACAGATGAATGGCGTTCATTAAAACAAACGTACGAACGAACGTCCGCTATTTAACCGAACTATAGAAAACCGAAAAAAAACGATCTACAAAAAAAACTAGATCTAGGGTTTTAAAAAACCGAACGTTTTTTCTGAGAAAATCGACGAACGGCGAGGCGGCGGCGGGCGGCTCCGGCGGGCGGCAGCGCGGCGAGGTGGCGGGAGGCGGCGGCAGCGCGGCGCGAGGCGGCGGGGGGCACTAGGGTTCGGGCGGCGGGGCTGGCGATTTGGAGTGGGGCATTGGGCCTCCCGGCTTATAAAGGCCGGTCGGGCTCAGTGTCCAGGTCGGACACGGCCCGGTTAGGTCGGTTGTGTTTTTTTAAATAAAACCAGACACAGAAAAACAAAGAAAAGAAATACTAAACGGACTCCAAAAATCCTGAAATAAATTTTCACAGTACTCTAATTATATTGCGGACAAAGTGAACATTTCTATGGGCCTCTAATGCAATTTTGGAAAACGCATATTTTTCCTAAATCAAATAAAATAACGATAAAACCAAAATTAAAATGTTTATTTGATTTTAATATTTTTCCTCAAATATTTCATTTATTTTGGAGAAGTCATATTATCTCCTCTATACTTTTTAATACGAAATATTTTCAGAGAGAAAAATAATAAAAACCAAAGTGATCCTTGTTTCGATATTTGAGAAAATTCAAATATGAAACCGGTGAAATCCCCAACTCTCTCCGTGGGTCCTTGAGTTGCTTAGAATTTTGAGGATCGCGAAACGAAATGCAATAAAATATGATATGCATGAATGACCTATGTATAACATTCCAAATTGAAAATTTGGGATGTTACAAACCTACCCCCCTTGATATGAATCTCGCCCTCGTGATTCGGGTTGGCTAGAAAATAGGTGTGGGTGGACTTTCCGTAGATCATTCTCTCTTTCCCAGGTGGCTTCATCCTCGGTATGGTTGCTCCACTGAACTTTGCAAAACTTGATAACCTTGCTGCAAGTAACTCAACTGGCAAACTCGAGAATCTTGACTGGTTTATCCTCATATGTCAAATCACTGTCTAACTGAATTGCTTCCAGGGGTACTGTATCTCTTAGAGGGATATCGTCTATCTCTGCATGACACTTCTTCAACTGGGAAATGTGAAGCACATCATGAACTCTTGACAGTCCTTCGGGCAACTCCAACTTGTAGGCAACCTCTACCATGCGTTCCAAAACTCGGTATGGTCCTACAAATCTCGGGGCTAACTTTCCCTTAACTCCGAAACGCTTAACTCCACGTAGAGGCGGCACTCGCAGATATGCTCTATCTCCGATTTCATAGACTACCTCCTTGCATTTTGAATCGGCATAACTCTTCTGCCTGGATTGAGCTACCTTCAGTCTATCTCGAATCAGTTTAACCTTCTCTTCAGACTCTTTGATCGAATCCGGTCCAAACAACTGACGGTCTCCAACTTCATCCCACATTAACTATGTTCTGCACCTTCTTCCATACAGGGCTTCGAAAGGTGCCATATTCAAACTGGCCTGGTAGCTATTGTTGTATGACAACTCCACGTATGGCAAATTATCATCCCAACTAGACCTGTAGTCTAGCGCACAAGCTCTCAACATGTCCTCCAGAATCTGATTGACTCTCTCAGTCTGTCCATCTGTCTGTGGATGAAAAGTTGTACTGAACTCTAGCCTGGTACCCAAAGTCTGGTGCAACTGGTGCCAAAACTTTGAAGTAAACAGCGTTCCTATATCTGATACAATGGTCCTCGGAACTCTGTGCAGACATACGATCCTGGTCATGTATATCTTGGCCAACTTCGCACTTGTATATGAAGTTTTCACTGGGATAAAGTGAGCTACCTTGGTCAAGGGATCCACTACTACCCAGATAGAATCATATCCCGATCGGGTCCTGGGTAATCCGGTGATAAAATCCATGCCAAGCTTACCCCACTTCCATTCGGGTATCATCATAGGCTGCAGTAATCCTGCTGGTTTCTGATGTTCTGCCTTCACTCTCTGACATACGTCACATACAGCTACATACTCAGCAATATCCTTCTTCATACTAGTCCACCAGAAACGTTCCTTCAAATCCAAATACATCTTGGTGTTTCTAGGGTGTATCGAGTATGGCGAGTCCTGAGCTTTTTGGAGTATCAGCTTCCTGATCTCTGCATTATTGGGCACATAAATGCGGTCCTCGAACCACAAGGTGTCGTGCTCATCCTCACGAAATCCTTTGGCCTTTCCTTTGCTCGTCCTCTCTTTTATCTCAGCAATTTCCTTGTCATCCTTCTGAGCTTCACGAATCTTTCCCAACAATGTCGACTGAACTTCCATTGCTGCAACAAAACCTCTAGGAACAATCTCCAAACGAAGTTCCCTGAGATCCTCGGCTAACTCCTTTGGCAATCCTCCGTTTACTAGGGTATTGGCATAACCCTTCCGGCTCAAAGCGTCTGCTATGACATTGGCCTTGCCTGGATGATAGTGCAGCTTCATATCATAATCCTTTATAAGTTCCAACCATCTCCTCTGCCTGAGGTTTAGCTCCTCCTGTGTGAATATGTACTTCAAACTCTTATGATCCGTGTACACATCACAACGGTTTCCAATCAGAAAATGTCTCCAGGTCTTGAGTGCATGCACTACGGCTGCTAGCTCCAAATCATGAGTGGCATAATTCAACTCATGCGGTCGAAGTTGACGCGAGGCGTTTGAAACAACTCTTACGTCCTGCATAAGCACTCCTGCAAGTCCTAAGCGAGATGTGTCGCAATAAACTAGGAAATCCTTGCGTATATCCGGCAGAATCAGCACTGGCTGTAGTCAGACATTTCTTTAACTCCTGGAAACTTGCCTCACATTCTTCTGTCCATTTGAACTTAGTGTCCTTCTTCAGCAACTTCGTCATGGGTTTCGCAATTTTAGATAAATTCTCAATAAATCTCCGGTAATATCCTGCTAGTCCAAGAAAACTGCGGATCTCTCCGACTGAGGTGGGTGATAACCAATCAGTGACTGATTTAACCTTGGTGGGGTCTACTGCTATACCTTCTCCTGATATAACATGTCCAAGGAATCCAACTTCCTTCAACCAAAACTCACATTTGCTGAACTTGGCATACAACTGATGCTCCCTGAGCTTCTCGAGAACTAAATGCAAATGCTCCTTGTGTTCCTCTTCATTCTTTGAGTATACCAAGATATCATCAATGAACGACACAACAAACTTATCCAAGAACTCCATGAACACCTTGTTCATCATAATCATGAAATAGGCAGGGGCATTAGTCAATCCGAATGACATAACCGTATACTCATATAAACCATACCTCATGGTAAAAGCTGTCTTAGGTATATCCTTTTCTCGAATCTTCAGCTGGTGATATCCTGATTGCAGATTGATCTTCGAAAACACTTTAGCTCCTTGCAGCTGGTCAAACAGATCATTGATCATTGGCAGCTTGATCATCGAAAACACTTCATTCAACACACAATATTCTACAACTATTCTTAGTGATCCATCCTTCTTCTCAACCAAGAGCATTGGGGCTCCCCATGGTGATGAACTTCGTCATGTAATCCTTCTCCAATAACTCCTTAATCTGCTTCGATCTCCTCTAGATCATTTGCGGGCATCCGGTAGGGTCTCTTTGATATAGGTCCGGTGCCTGGCAACAGTTCTATCAAGAACTCAGTGTCTTGATCTTGCAGCATGCCTCGTAACTCCTCTAGAAAAACATCTGGGTAATCCTTCACAACAGGCACTTCCTCCTGGACAACTCTGGAGAGGGAATTTACTTGAGTCCTCCTAGGCGCATGCCTAGATACATACTTGATCCTTTTTCCATCCGGGGTAGTGAGAAGAATTGACTTGCGAGCGCAATCAATGTTTCCTCCATACTTCGATAACCAATCCATTCCCAGTATCACATCCAATCCTTGTGACTCTAGAAATATTAGGTCTGAGGGAAAACATGGCTTCCAATGGTCAAGGGTATCCGATGGGTATAGAGGGGAGAGAGTAGAATAGAAATGAGGTCTAGTGAGAAAGCACTACCCGTATGCACATGAGACAAACACAATCATATCATATCACTCAATCAATCAAGCAAGGGCATACAATCGATCTAACTATCATTACAGTGCTCAGACTATACTATATACAGGGGGAATACTACTACTCATGTGGTGGTCATCTAGAAGTATTGATCGGTGGAAGACTCCATGATATCTGCTCCAGCTTCGTCTTCATAATCATCATCACTGCTGTCGGGATCGGAGGCGGTGTCGTCGATGATGATGTAGTTCTCCGGACAAGTGGAATCGTCATCTTCTCCTCCTGGCGCGGGGTCTCCCAGGAATACTCCTAGCTTCCTTGTCAGGTCGTCATTCTTCTCCACTAGTATGGTGATTTCCTCCTCGTATCTGTCGCGTGTAGACTTGAGTTCCTCTCCTAGCTCCGTGATCCTGGTCATTGCCTTCTTCAAATTTATCATGCCTGTGCACATCTAGTTCTAGTGGCGTCGAATGTGCTGGTTTAACTCCTGCATGAATGCTGCAATTGACCTGTCCTTCCTAGTGTTGATCATCTCCCATTGCTCATCTCGGCGCCCACATATCTGGTAGATAGTGTCCTTTAACTCCTGTTTGTAGACTTCTCCAATATGTCCCATAGCAATGTGGGCTGCCATGCTTTTGCCTAGACTCCAGCTTGGTGCATCAAAGGAAAACTCTATGGGCTCATCGGCTGGCGTGAACGTCCTTCCTGGAACTTGAACTCGAATCATCCAACGCTCCTCTTATGGTAATGTGGCGGTGTAGGTCCCGGTGAAGCTTGGTATTCCAACGTTCAGGTACCTAGTAACTTCCTTCAAGTGTCGTCCAAAAGGTGTGTCTTCATCTCGTTGTGCAAACTTGTTCCTCGAGTCCGCCATCCTAAAGAGTACACAATGGAGAGGAGTCAGAAATGAGTAGAGAAGAGTGACCTATGGCTCATCTTAGTGGTCGTTGATGTCTACTACACAACCTTCTTCTTGTAGACGTTGTTGGGCCTCCAAGTGCAGAGGTTTCTAGGACAGTAGCAAATTTCCCTCAAGTGGATGACCTAAGGTTTATCAATCCGTAGGAGGCATAGGATGAAGATGGTCTCTCTCAAGCAACCCTGCAACCAAATAGCAAAGAGTCTCTTGTGTCCCCAACACACCCAATACAATGGTAAATTGTATAGGTGCACTAGTTCGGCGAAGAGATGGTGATACAAGTGCAATATGGATGGTAGATATAGGTTTTTGTAAACTGAAAATATAAAAACAGCAAGGTAGCGAACGGTAAAAGTGAGCGTAAACAGTATTGCAATGATAGGAAACAAGGCCTAGGGTTCATAATTTCACTAGTGTAAGTCCTCTCAACAGTAATAACATACTTGGATCAAATAACTATCCCTCAACATGCAACAAAGAGTCACTCCAAAGTCACTAATAGCGGAGAACAAACAAATAGATTATGGTAGGGTACGAAACCACCTCAAAGTTATTCTTTCCAATCAATCCGTTGGTCTATTCCTATAAGTGTCACAAACAGCCCTAGAGTTCGTACTAGAATAACACCTTAAGACACAAATCAACCAAAACCCTAATGTCACCTAGATACTCCAATGTCACACAATCTCAATTCATCTACTCAAACCAACACATAGAACCTCAAAGAGTGCCCCAATGTCTCTACCGGAGAATCACGACGAAAACGTGTGCCAACCCTTATGCATAGGTTCATGGGTGGAACCCGCAAGTTGATCACCAAAACATACATCAAGTGAATCACGTGATATCCCATTGTCACCACAGATATGCACGGCAAGACATACATCAAGTGTCCTCAAATCTTTAAAGACTCAATCCGATAAGATTACTTCAAAGGGAAAACTCAATCCATTACAAGAGAGAAGAGGGGGAGAAGAAACATAAGATCCAACTTTAATAGAAAAGCTCGCGATACATCAAGATCGTGTCAAATCAAGAACACGAGAGAGAGAGATCAAACACATAGCTACTTGTGCATACCCTCAGCCCCGAGGTTGAACTACTCCCTCCTCGTCATGGAGAGCACCGGGATGATGAAGATGGCCACCGGTGAGGGTTCCCCCCTTCCGGCAGGGTGCTGGAACAGGGTCCCGAGAGGATTTTGGTAGCTATAGAGGCTTGCGGCGGCGGAACTCCCGATCTAATCTCCGTTCTGGAAGTTTTAGGGTACGTAGGTATATATGGGTGAAAGAGGTACGTCGGTGGAGCTTCGGGGGCCCCACGAGGCAGGGGGCGCGCCCCCCTCGTGGCCAGCTCCCGTATCTTCTGACGTAGAGTCCAAGTCTATCCGGTGGCTTTCCTTCCAAAAATAACGTCTCCGGTTGATTTCGTTCCGTTTCGACTCTGTATGATATTCCTTTTCTTCGAAACACTGAAATAGGCATAAACCAGCAAATCTGGGCTGGGCCTCCGGTTAATACGTAAGTCCCAAAAATAATATAAAAGTGGATAATAAAGCCCAATATTGCCTAGAATAGTAGATAATATAGCATGGAGCAATAAAAAATTATAGATACGTTGGAGACGTATCAAGCATCCCCAAGCTTAATTCCTGCTCGTCCTCGAGTAGGTAAATGATAAAAAGAATTTTTGATGCGGAGTGCTACTTGGCATAATTTCAATGTAATTCTTCTTAATTGTGGCATGAATATTCAGATCCGAAAGATTCAAGACAAAAGTTCATATTGACATAAAAATAATAATACTTCAAGCATACTAACAAAGCAATTATGTCTTCTCAAAATAACATGGCCAAAGAAAGTTATCCCTACAAAATCATATAGTCTGGCTATGCTCCATCTTCACCACACAAAGTATTTAAATCATGCACAACCCCGATGAGAAGCCAAGCAATTGTTTCATACTTTAACATTTTCAAAACTTTTTCGATCTTCATGCAATACATGAGCGTGAGCCGTGGATATAGCACTATATGTGGAATAGAATGGTGGTTGTGGAGAAGACAAAAAGAGGGGAAGATAGTCTCACATCAACTAGGCGTATCAACGGGCTATAGAGATGCCCATTAATAGATATCAATGTGAGTGAGTAGGGATTGCCATGAAACGGATGCACTAGAGCTATAAGTATATGAAAGCTCAACAAAAGAAACTAAGTGGGTGTGCATCCAACTCGCTTTCTCATGAAGACCTAGGGCAATTTGAGGAAGCCCATCATTGGAATATACAAGCCAATTTCTATAATGAAAAATTCCCACTAGTATATGAAAGTGATATCATAGGAGACTCTCTATCATGAAGATCTTGGTGCTACTTTGAAGCACAAGTGTGGTAAAAGGATAGTAACATTGTCCCTTCTCTCTTTTTCTCTCATTTTTTGGGCCTTCTTTTTTTGGCCTTTCTCTTTTTTATTGTTTTTTATTCCTCAATTGGGATAATGCTCTAGAAAATGATGATCATCACACTTCTATTTATTTACAACTCAATGATTACAGGGACAGGCATCCATGACCCAGCTTCGAACGTACCGGTCATCAGCAAGTGGGTCCGGGCTGTAGCACTGGGCTAGCAGGACTCCGGTAAACCGGGCTGTAGCGGGCTAACAGGACTCCGGTACTCAATGCGTGACATTTCCCCGAAGGGACAGACACAGGAACGAAGAAGGACACATGCCGGCCAGCCTAAGTGTTCCAGAGCAGTAGCAAGCTACCATGGCTCAGCGGTAACACTAGGAGACATTTCCCGGTAAGAGAGGCTACTAAAGATAAACAACTAGATAGTCAGATCCCACACATACCAAGCATTTCAATATCATACACACAATATGCTCGATATGTGCAAATACAACATGGCATCACAACATGACTCTACGACACAAGTACTTTATTTAAGGCTCAGAGAGCCATACATAACATACACATAGGTACGGGTCACACGACCCAGCATTCAAGTCATACAGTCATACAAACCAGCAGCGGAAGTAGCTTGTCTGGGTACAGACAGCTAGTAAAATAAAAGAGGCTTGGAAAACCTAGCTATACTACGTGGTCCTTCACAAGCTCAGGATCACCACCTGGGCCTTAGCCTACTCATTGATGTCAACGTCTACGAAGAACCTATCAGAAGGGGTTGTAGCGTCTTCTGTAAAAATGTAAATTATAGCAACATGAGTACAAAGGTACTCAGCAAGACTTACATCAGATCCTACATACATGCACATTATCAAGAAGAGTTGGTGGAGTTGTTGCAGCAAGCCAGCTTTGACTCTTGGCTAGGCTATCCTACGAGACTCCAACTTGAAATGGTTTTGCGTACACGAGTCCACTACTCACCACTTCAATACACTACCGAGGATCCACCTCCGTCTTCCTACGGAAGAGCCATCCTCGGCACTCACACTTATCTTGAGGCTTTTAGTAGTTTCCATTTACTTGTCTATGAACTGTATAGGCAACCAAGTAGTCCTTTACCGCGGACGCGGCTATTCGAATAGATCATGATAACCCTGCAGGGGTGTACTTCTTCATACACGCTCTCACCACTTACCGTCGTTTACACGACATGTACTCGGCAACCTTCAAGCGGAAGCCCAACGTGGGTGTCGGCCACGACCTACCTAATCACCTAAGTCTCCAATCCAGGTTTATCGCCTATCCAGGTTCCATCCGCAGGGAGTCCGGCCGAGGTTTCCCATACGACCCCGAACAATGTGTACAGGGGTCCGTGACACCTAACGGGTGCCCGGTATCCCCGGCCACGTACCTACCGCATCACAGCCCACCCCTACGGTCAGCGCTGTCCACGGCCTCCAGTAGGCTACAAACACCAGAAACTACTTGCAACTCCTGGACGGAGAACTAGGGTGAATAAGAAGCCGAGAGGGTCCATTGGTTTCGGGCCCAATGCATGGTAGTAGCTGATTCTTAAATCACACATACAGATCTCAGTGCTTAAGGTCGGCTTCAATGAAACAACCCACCATGTACTCCTGCATGGCCTCTCATCGATACCTTTACCAAATCGTGTTCACCACACCACTCTCATTACCGACATAATCATTTCACTCTAGCCCATCACCCAGATGAACCAGACCTGACACGACTCTAAGCATAGCAGGCATAGCAAGGTAGGAACAACACATACATATGGCTCGATCAACTCCTACACATGCTAGTGGGTTTCATCTAGTTACTGTGGCAATGACAGGTCATGCAGAGGAAGTGGGTTCAACTACCATAGCACACAGCAGTTTGAAACGCGTTGTCTTAATGCAGTAAAAGAGAGCAGGAGCGAGAATATGGGATTGTATCGATATGATCAAATGGTTGGTTGCTTGCCTGATGGTTCGATGCACTGATACGGTTCTTCGTTAGGGAAATCACGGTACTCCTCGGAGGCAAAACCTGTCGCAAAGCATACCGATACACAACTATCACCAAACAATGTGCAACAATATGATGCATGCATGAAACATGGCAATATGAGTGTGTTGGGCTAATGCAACTAAGACCAGAAGGGTTTGAACCAATTTGAATCAAAGATTCAAATTTCAAACTCAAACATGGCCCTTTAAAGTGTTTTTCCTTGTTCTGCATTAAACATCAAGTTAACTTGTTTAATCATGCATGATAATAGTACAGATGGATAGATTGAATTTTTCTGATCATTGTTCATATATAATTTGTCTGATTTGGAGTTACAGAATAAAAGTTATGAATTTTTGAAGTTTAAACTATATTCTGGAATTTCCTATATTAGATTAAATACAGAAAATCAATTACTGCGTCAGCCTGACGTCAGTGTGACATCAGCAGGTCAACTGGACACGTCAGGGTCAAACCTGATAGTGGGTCCCGCATGTCAGTGTGATTAATTAAACTAAAATTAATTTAAACTAATCCTAATTAGTTAACAGGGCTGGGCCCCACCTGTCATCGACTCAGGAGAGTCAACCAGGGCCCACCCGTGGTCAAACCCGGGTCGGCTGCACCGGCGTTTAGCCGCCGGCGAGCCCGACGCGGCGGCGGAAGTGATTTTTGCCGTTCCGGCAACCAAACGAGCCGCGGAGGCCACCGGAGAGGAGCTGAGGTCGAGCCGCAGCTCTTGGTGGAGTCCGTTGGGGTCGGCGTGGCCGGAGTTGGCGCCGGCGACGACTTTGGCGGCCACCGGAGTTCGACCGAAGTCGAACTTGTCGCTAGGGGGGTCGGTGAGGTGCGGGGAGTAGCTAGTTAGGTGCTACGTGACGCGGTGAGCATGATGGACACCGTGGAGTGGTCGGAGGGTGACCGGGAGCACGTCGGCGACGAGCTCCACGGTGGTGGGTGCGGTTGAGCTCCGGGAGGTCGCTACACGGCTCGGGAGCAAGAAAAGAAGGGAGGGGAAGATGGCTAAGCTCACGGGGAGTTCGACGAAGCCCTTGGTGCGGCCGGGGACGGACCGGAGTGACGACGGCGTTGAAGGGGATCTCCGGCGATGGCGGTTCGGGCGAGGTCATTGCGGTGGACTCGGGCGTTGCGAGTGCTCGGGGCTCGGCTTGCTCGATGAAGTGGACAGCGGCGGAGCTCCTGGACACGACGAGAGGACGCACGGGCGGCGGGGAGTGCGGCTACGACGTAGGCACGGTGGCGGTAGCGTCGGCCATGGCTGGGGGGGCGCGAGGGGGAGGAGCTGGAGAGGAGAGGGGGTGTCTGGGGGGTTCGAGGAGGAGAGGGGGAGCGATCCACGACGTCACCGGGCGAGGGAAGCGGCGAGGCGGCGAGCAGGTGCGTGGCGCGCGCTGCGGTCGCTGTCGGGCACCTGCCTGCCTGCCTGGCCGGCAAGCAGCTCGCTGGAGCGGCGCTGGGCTGGGCCGACAGGTGGGCCGGGTGCTGGCGCCAGGTAAGTTTTTCTATTTTTTTTTGTTTTCTGTTTTTTTAATACTTCTGCAACTTTGTTGATTTATTAAAAATACTTAGGCAACTCCTAAAATCACCAAACTACTCCTGGTCCATAGTTGGATTATTTCCAACATGAAACATTTTAGTTTGGAGATATTTGGGCATCTGAATATTTTATATAATTTTAAATGCCCAAATTCAAATATCTATGATTTAATTCAAAGACCCTAGGATGACCTAGGAAAATGTGCATCACTTTTGGCAGAGGTTCTGAACCAAGACAAAAATGATGGGCATTTTAGAAGGGCATTTCAGGTTCATTGAAAAAGTTTTTAGTAAACCCTAGTTGGTTTCAGAGGGGGCTGGGGGTTCTGTCATCCCCATTTCAGGTTTCTGATGAAAGAATAAACATGATGCAACACTCTAATGCATGACTAGCTAGGGTGTGACAACTCACCCCCACTCAAAAGAATCTCGTCCCGAGATTTGGGTTCCTCCGGAAAGAGGGCGGGGTACTCGAGTCGAAGACGATCCTCCCTTTCCCAAGTTGCTTCATCCTCAGAATGGTGCGACCATTGAACTTTGAGAAACTTGATATTATGACGTCGAGTGGTACGCTCGGCCTGATCGAGGATATGAATGGGGTACTCTCGATATGTAAGATTATCTTGGAGATCAAGCGTTTCGTGGTCCACTCCACGGATAGGATCCGAGAAGCAACGCCTGAGTTGAGAAACGTGGAAGACATCGTGGACTCTGGAGAGATGCGGAGGTAGTTCCAACTGGTATGCAACTTCTCCTCGTTTAGCGAGAATGCGAAAAGGTCCAATGTAACGAGGAGCTAATTTGCCTTTGATACCGAAACGATGGGTTCCCTTCAGAGGGTAACCCGAAGGTAAGCCTTCTCGTCAACCTCGAAAGTCGTAGCCTTATGTTTTCGTTCATATTGACTCTTCTGACGAGATTGGGCTGTCTTCAACTTTTCACGAACGATGCGAACTTGCTCTTCTGCTTCCTGAATCATATCCGGGCCAAAGAATTGTCTTTCCCCGGTTTCTGACCAGTTAAGGGGTGTTCGACACCGTCGTCCATAGAGAACTTCAAAAGGGGCTTTACCCAAGCTAGATTGATAGCTGTTGTTGTAAGCAAATTCGGCAAATGGAAGGCATTTCTCCCACTCCATTCTGAATGAGATAACAGAGGCTCGAAGCATGTCTTCTAGAATCTGGTTGACGTGTTCCACTTGACCACTCGACTGAGGGAGGAAAGCGGTGCTAAAAGAAAGGCGAGTTCCCATAGCATTTTGGAAACTTTCCCAAAATCGAGAGGTGAAAAGACTTCCTCGATCCGAGTTAATTTCCAAAGGAACACCATGGAGAGACACGATTCGGGAGATGTATAAGTCTGCCAACTGACTAGCGGTTATACTCTCACGAACAGGTAAGAAATGGGCTACCTTGGAAAGATGATCGACCACGAGGAAGATAGCATTATTCCCTTTCTTGGTCCTGGGTAAACCGGTAATGAAATCCATACCAATTTTATCCCATTTCCATTCAGGAATAGCTAGGGGTTGAAGGGTGCCAGCAGGCCGTTGATGCTCTGCTTTTACACGACGGTAGACGTCGCAATTAGCAATATACTGAGCAATTTCTCTCTTCATTCTAGTCCACCAGAACCTCTGGCGTAGGTCCTGATACATCTTAGTACTACCGGGATGAATGGTGAGAGGAGATTCATGAGCTTCCTTAAGGATCAATCGTCTCAGGTTTCGCACCTTGGGAACCACTAGTCGATTCCCGAAGTATACGACCCCTTGATCATCAATGGAGAAACAATTTGCAACTCCTTTCTTGATGTTTCTCTTGATGCGGGAAATTCCCGGATCTACCTTCTGTGCTTTGATGATCTGATCCGTAAGGGTAGGTTTTGCCACCAAGGTGGAAAGAAAACCTTGAGGAACAATGTGAAGGTTAAGCTTCCGAAATTCCTCATGGAGAAGCGGTTGACTTTGTTGTAACATCAGGTTGTTACAATAAGATTTACGACTTAGCGCATCAGCCATGACGTTGGC
Organism: Triticum aestivum; assembly: GCF_018294505.1. NCBI lineage: Eukaryota > Viridiplantae > Streptophyta > Magnoliopsida > Poales > Poaceae > Triticum > Triticum aestivum. The sequence continues at coordinate 507,635,765 of NC_057803.1, forward strand.
TTTCCCTGGGGTGTAAGTTATTCCTAAGTCGAAATCTGTGATCAACTCAACCCAACGTCTTTGCCTGAGATTCAAATCCGGTTGGGTGAAGATGTACTTCAGACTTTGGTGATCAGTGAATATTTCGCAACGATTACCAAGAAGGTAATGTCGCCAGGTTTTAAGTGCATAGACTACGGCTGCAAGCTCTAGATCATGAGTAGGATAATTCTCCTCATGTGGGTGCAATTGCCGTGAAGCGTAAGCAATTACGTGTCGATCTTGCATGAGAATGCAACCTAGTCCTTGTCGCGAGGCGTCGCAGTAGATAACAAAGTCCTTAGAGAAATCTGGCGGTACCAATACGGGAGCAGATGTCAGGCATCTTTTCAGTTCCTGAAAGCTGTGCTCACATTGTGGAGTCCACTCGAACTTTTTATCTTTCTTGAGGAGTTCAGTTAGAGGTTTAGCAACTTTGGAGAAATTTTCGACAAAGCGACGGCAATAGCTCGCTAAGCCTAGAAAACTCCGAACTTGCTTGACCGATTCAGGTGGAGTCCAATTAAGGACGGCTTTAACTCGCTCGGGGTTAACAGCAATACCTTTACCAGATATTACATGACCCAGATAGGTCACTTCTGACAACCAAAATTCACATTTAGAGAATTTGGCATAAAGACGATGCTCTCGAAGTTTCTTCAACACTAGCCTTAAATGTTCGGCATGTTCTTTCTCGTTCTTGGAGTAGATGAGTATATCATCGAGGTAAACCACGACGAATTTATCCAAATACTCCATGAAGATTGAGTTCATTAACCGACAAAAGGTGGCTGGAGCGTTGGTTAAACCGAAGGACATGACGGTGTACTCGTATTGGCCATAACGAGTAACAAAGGCCGTTTTAGGAATGTCCCCGTTTCTGATTTTGATTTGATGGTAGCCCAACCTCAAATCCATTTTGGAGAAGACTGAGGATCCAGCGAGCTGATCATACAGGTCGTTGATCCTGGGGAGCGGATATTTGTTCTTGATTGTGACCAAATTGACAGGTCGATAATCTACAACCATCCGGTCCGTACCATCCTTCTTCTTGACGAAGAGGACGGGGCAAGCCCACGGAGATGAACTAGGTCGGATGAAACCCTTTTTCAAGGACTCATCGAGTTGTTTCTTAAGCTCGGCTAGTTCTAGTGGTGCCATCTTATAGGGTCTTCTAGCAATCGGGACGGTTCCTGGAATAAGGTCTATTACGAACTCAACATCCCTGTCAGGTGGAACACCTGGCAATTCCTCTGGGAAGACATCCGGGAAGTCACGGACTACCGGAACGTCCTCAAGGTCTGGCAAAGGGCTGGCGTTAAGAGAATATAACTGTCGCTTGGCTATTCGGGTCAAGACATTGACTATCTTCCCCGAAGGATGAGTGAGTTGAACAGTCCTAGAGAAGCAATCAATTTTGGCATGATGAGCTGACATCCAGTCCATACCCAAAATGATATTAATATCTGAAAATTTGAGAGCTATCAAAGATGCAAGGAAAACAAGTCTGTCGACTTGGATTTCATTTCCATAACTTACCCTGGAGGTTTGCCATCTAGAACCGGGAGTAGAAATTTCCATAGTGGATGGCATGTCACAGAATGCGGTGTTATGCAAACGAGCATAGTTCTCGGATATAAATGAATGAGAGGCTCCTGTATCGAAAAGAACAGATGCCGGGTGGCAATTAACAAGGAGCGTACCGAGAACGACGTTGGGATCCTCTTGAGCTTCTTCGGCAGAGATACAGTTGACATGGCCACGTGTAGCGGTGGCCGGCTTGGCGTGGAACACTTTCCCTGTCGGCTTGCCACGGCCAACAGCTTTAGCAGGTTGGTTGGGGTTGGTCTGGGGACACTCACGCATATAGTGGCCAGATTCCCCACACTTGAAACAAGTCACGGAACTGGTACGTGGAGGAGCACTGTTGGTTGGACCACCATAGGACTTGGCTGGTGCAGACTGTTGAACGGGGCGAGGCGCCTGGAAGGATGGCCTCGGTGTGAACCTGGGTGGCAGGGCAGTGTTGGGCACCCACACGCGGCGCTTCTGAGGACCAGCACCGGATGAGGAACCCACGTCACGGCCATGCTTGCGTGTTGCGTCATAATCAGTCTGACCAGTCTCAGCACTGATGGCCTTGTTAACAAGCTTCTGAAAAGATGTGCACTCATGCAGACGGAGGTCGCGGCGAAGCTCAGGACTAAGCCCCTTACGGAACCTTGCTTGCTTCTTGGCATCAGTAGAAACTTCCTCAGTGGCATATCGTGCGAGGTTACCGAACTCCCTGCTGTAAGCATCCACAGAGAGTCGGCCCTGAGTGAAACTGCAAAATTCCTCACGTTTACGGTCCATGAGACCCTCCGGAATGTGATGTTCACGGAAAGCCTCGCTGAATTCAGCCCAAGTAGTAACATGGCCCGCTGGGCGCATAGCTCCATAATTTTCCCACCATAGACTGGCGGGGCCTTCAAGATGATATGCAGCAAAGGTGACCTTGTCAGCCTCAGCTACTAGCGCAGAGCGCAGTTTGTGAGAAATACTGCGAAGCCAGTCATCAGCGTCGAGAGGCTCGACGGAGTGGTGGAACGTGGGTGGATGTAACTTGATGAAATCACTGAGTGACACCACGTTAGTCCTCTGATGGTGTGCTGTGTTCTGTTCAATACGCTCCAACAAACGGTTGGTCTCCCGCTTGTTTCTTTCGGCTTCCATCATAACCTCGGCTAGGGAAGGAGGATGAGGCAGATTTGCATTCCTGACTTCACTGCCTTCGGCCTGCTCTTGAGGAGCAGGGTTATTGCGCGTGTTGACCATCCTAGGTAAACAAGACAATGATTTAGTCAGAATGATAAGATTCCGACATAGAATACAGAATGTAAGGAATAACTCGGAATGCAAGATGATCATCCGTATGACATGGTAGATACAGAAACTGCTTCTTTATTCCATCGTCATACACACCATACAAGGTTTAGTACAAGACCAAACAAGGTACTATTATGATGAAAATAGGATTACATCTCATCGGAGGCATCCCAAGCTCCTATACATTATTTTTCTACACCTCCGGAAGGCGGTACAAACTAGGTCATATCCCACGAGTCACGCAGGACGATAGACGACACAGCTAGTACGAACTAGTGATATTACCACTAACTCAGACCGATCCGTAGTAGTTCTCGTAGAAGTCACCTCCATAGCCTGGAAGCTCAACATGATCATCTGGGAATAGACGATCCCGCGGAGCTTGAGGACCATAGGGGCTAGGATGAGGTCTTGGACCAACAGACGGTGGCCTGCGGGGACCACGAGGTGGGGTGATGCCTCCTACATCACGCCAACCCATCACGTCTGGCAGAGCAGATCTCACAGGATAGAGATCGCGCATATCCGAATATCCAGCTTGCACTGCCGGTGCAAACCGAGTCAATGTGGCCCAATGGTCAGCACGGGTATTGAAGAGCTCTAGCCTCAAGGCCCGATTTTCACGGTCCTTATCCTCGAGCATCTCAGCAGTTGTGCGAGTCCGTGAATCCTCCTGAGTGGGGTCAGCATAGATAGCCTGGAGATACCCTTGTGCTCCCGGAAGTGATCCTGGCATATACCGGAAATCAGAGTCCCGAAATAGGCCAGACCTGACTCGCATGATGGTCATCATAGAGTAGGCGGCGTCCTGCACAGCCATCTCAATAGTAACCCCGAGTCCATAGGAGCAATGAAGGGGCTCGGTGGATCCAGGATAAGATGGAAATATCCTGACAGTGCAGAGATACTGGCTTTGATTAAAGTCTCGGAATTGCTCTTCGACCGTGTACTCAGGATACCAACGGTATCCAGCCTCAGTCATTACCCTGACCAACATGGCGGTATGGCCGGGTACATCTAGGCATCGAGTCAGGCGAACCACTTGATTGAGGTCGCGAGTGGCCATCTGAAAGCACAACCATAATGCAAAGGCATTAGAATTTCTAGCAAAATTTCGGCAGCATAACAGCTGTAAATGCTCAAGAAGGATTTTGAGACATTTGACAAAGGATTTCATACACACTCAACATCATCATATCAAAGTTCTGAGTCCATCCTAACAACATAATGTGGTAGTAGAACTGAACTAGGCTTGTATCCATCAAACCTATAAGGTACTACTGATTAGTAACACGTGATCCTGATAGAGAGAATAGATCCTAATTCCTTAACCCCCGGTGGAAGAATAGACTGACTCAGATCAGAATGTCATAAGATAAAGGAGTAAAAAGAGCCTTACGTTCCAACCCACAAACAATTCCCCTACATATAACTAAAGAATTTCTAGACTCAACATCGACCAGTTTGGCTTGGAGAACCTACAGGCAGCCCGGCTCTGATGCCAACGCTGTCAGGACCCCGACTCGGTGTCACATCGATCTAGCTTGTAACACCTCATATCACTTTGCGGCCTCACGCACAGTATCCCCACGGGTGTCGCCTTACCTTTTCCCGGGACCGTTTGCGTCTTTTGGCTCACGTATATGATAGTGTCGCTAGCATCCATATGATAAGGAGCCCGGGCTGACATGACTAGTTGTAAACCCAAAGTGGCACAGACTTACAGGGACAGGCATCCATGACCCAGCTTCGAACGTGTCGGTCATCAGCAAGTGGGTCCGGGCTGTAGCACTGGGCTAGCAGGACTCCGGTAAACCGGGCTGTAGCGGGCTAACAGGACTCCGGTACTCAATGCGTGACATTTCCCCGAAGGGACAGACACAGGAACGAAGAAGGACACATGCCGGCCAGCCTAAGTGTTCCAGAGCAGTAGCAAGCTACCATGGCTCAGCGGTAACACTAGGAGACATTTCCCGGTAAGAGAGGCTACTAAAGATAAACAACTAGATAGTCAGATCCCACACATACCAAGCATTTCAATATCATACACACAATATGCTCGATATGTGCAAATACAACATGGCATCACAACATGACTCTACGACACAAGTACTTTATTTAAGGCTCAGAGAGCCATACATAACATACACATAGGTACGGGTCACACGACCCAGCATTCAAGTCATACAGTCATACAAACCAGCAGCGGAAGTAGCTTGTCTGGGTACAGACAACTAGTAAAATAAAAGAGGCTTGGAAAGCCTAGCTATACTACGTGGTCCTTCACAAGCTCAGGATCACCACCTGGGCCTTAGCCTACTCATTGATGTCAACGTCTACGAAGAACCCATCAGAAGGGGTTGCAGCGTCTTCTGTAAAAATGTAAATTATAGCAACATGAGTACAAAGGTACTCAGCAAGACTTACATCAGATCCTACATACATGCACATTATCAAGAAGGGTTGGTGGAGTTGTTGCAGCAAGCCAGCTTTGACTCTTGGCTAGGCTATCCTACGAGACTCCAACTTGAAATGGTTTTGCGTACACGAGTCCACTACTCACCACTTCAATACACTACCGAGGATCCACCTCCGTCTTCCTACGGAAGAGCCATCCTCGGCACTCACACTTATCTTGAGGCTTTTAGTAGTTTCCATTTACTTGTCTATGAACTGTATAGGCAACCAAGTAGTCCTTTACCGCGGACGCGGCTATTCGAATAGATCATGATAACCCTGCAGGGGTGTACTTCTTCATACACGCTCTCACCACTTACCGTCGTTTACACGACATGTACTCGGCAACCTTCAAGCGGAAGCCCAACGTGGGTGTCGGCCACGACCTACCTAATCACCTAAGTCTCCAATCCAGGTTTATCGCCTATCCAGGTTCCATCCGCAGGGAGTCCGGCCGAGGTTTCCCATACGGCCCCGAACGATGTGTACAGGGGTCCGTGACACCTAACGGGTGCCCGGTATCCCCGGCCACGTACCTACCGCATCACAGCCCACCCCTACGGTCAGCGCTGTCCACGGCCTCCAGTAGGCTACAAACACCAGAAACTACTTGCAACTCCTGGACGGAGAACTAGGGTGAATAAGAAGCCGAGAGGGTCCATTGGTTTCGGGCCCAATGCATGGTAGTAGCTGATTCTTAAATCACACATACAGATCTCAGTGCTTAAGGTCGGCTTCAATGAAACAACCCACCATGTACTCCTACATGGCCTCTCATCGATACCTTTACCAAATCGTGTTCACCACACCACTCTCATTACCGACATAATCATTTCACTCTAGCCCATCACCCAGATGAACCAGACCTGACACGACTCTAAGCATAGCAGGCATAGCAAGGTAGGAACAACACATACATATGGCTCAATCAACTCCTACACATGCTAGTGGGTTTCATCTAGTTACTGTGGCAATGACAGGTCATGCAGAGGAAGTGGGTTCAACTACCGTAGCACACAGCAGTTTGAAACGTGTTGTCTTAATGCAGTAAAAGAGAGCAGGAGCGAGAACATGGGATTGTATCGATATGATCAAATGGTTGGTTGCTTGCCTGATGGTTCGATGCACTGATACGGTTCTTCGTTAGGGAAATCACGGTACTCCTCGGAGGCAGAACCTGCCGCAAAGAACACCGATACACAACCATCACCAAACAATGTGCAACAATATGATGCATGCATGAAACATGGCAATATGAGTGTGTTGGGCTAATGCAACTAAGACCAGAAGGGTTTGAACCAATTTGAATCAAAGATTCAAATTTCAAACTCAAACATGGCCCTTTAAAGTGTTTTTCCTTGTTCTGCATTAAACATCAAGTTAACTTGTTTAATCATGCATGAAAATAGTACATATGGATAGATTGGATTTTTCTGATCATTTTTCATATATAATTTGTCTGATTTGGAGTTACAGAATAAAAGTTATGAATTTTTGAAGTTTAAACTATATTCTGGAATTTCCTATATTAGATTAAATCCAGAAAATCAATTACTGCGTCAGCCTGACGTCAGTGTGACATCAGCAGGTCAACGGGACACGTCCGGGTCAAACCTGACAGTGGGTCCCGCGTGTCAGTGTGATTAATTAAACTAAAATTAATTTAAACTAATCCTAATTAGTTAACAGGGCTGGGCCCCACCTGTCATCGACTCAGGAGAGTCAACCAGGGCCCACCCGTGGTCAAACCCGGGTCGGCTGCACCGGCGTTTAGCCGCCGGCGAGCCCGACGCGGCGGCGGAAGTGATTTTTGCCGTTCCGGCAACCAAACGAGCCGCGGAGGCCACCGGAGAGGAGCTGAGGTCGAGCCGCAGCTCTTGGTGGAGTCCGTTGGGGTCGGGGTGGCCGGAGTTGGCGCCGGCGATGACTTTGGCGGCCACCGGAGTTCGGCCGAAGTCGAACTTGTCGCTAGGGGGGTCGGTGAGGTGCGGGGAGTAGCTAGTTAGGTGCTACGTGACGCGGTGAGCATGATGGACACCGTGGAGTGGTCGGAGGGTGAACGGGAGCACGTCGGCGACGAGCTCCACGGTGGTGGGTGCGGTTGAGCTCCGGGAGGTCGCTACACGGCTCGGGAGCAAGAAAAGAAGGGAGGGGAAGATGGCTAAGCTCACGGGGAGTTCGACGAAGCCCTTGGTGCGGCCGGGGAAGGACCGGAGTGACGACGGCGTTGAAGGGGATCTCCGGCGACGGCGGTTCGGGCGAGGTCGTTGCGGTGGACTTGGGCGTTGCGAGCGCTCGGGGCTCGGCTTGCTCGATGAAGTGGACAGCGGCGGAGCTCCTGGACACGACGAGAGGACGCACGGGCGGCGGGGAGCGCGGCTACGACGTAGGCACGGCGGCGGTAGCGTCGGCCATGGCTGGGGGGGGCGCGAGGGGGAGGAGCTGGAGAGGAGAGGGGGTGTCTGGGGGGTTCGGGGAGGAGAGGGGGAGCGATCCACGACGTCACCGGGCGAGGGAAGCGGCGAGGCGGCGAGCAGGTGCGTGGCGCGCGCTGCGGTCGCCGTCGGGCACCTGCCTGCCTGCCTGGCCGGCAAGCAGCTCGCTGGAGCGGCGCTGGGCTGGGCCGGCAGGTGGGCCGGGTGCTGGCGCTAGGTAAGTTTTTCTATTTTTTTTTGTTTTCTGTTTTTTAATACTTCTGCAACTTTGTTGATTTATTAAAAATACTTAGGCAACTCCTAAAATCACCAAACTACTCCTGGTCCATAGTTGGATTATTTCCAACATGAAACATTTTAGTTTGGAGATATTTGGGCATCTGAATATTTTATATAATTTTAAATGCCCAAATTCAAATATCTATGATTTAATTCAAAGACCCTAGGATGACCTAGGAAAATGTGCATCACTTTTGGCAGAGGTTCTGAACCAAGACAAAAATGATGGGCATTTTAGAAGGGCATTTCAGGTTCATTGAAAAAGTTTTTAGTAAACCCTAGTTGGTTTCAGAGGGGGCTGGGGGTTCTGTCATCCCCATTTCAGGTTTCTGATGAAAGAATAAACATGATGCAACACTCTAATGCATGACTAGCTAGGGTGTGACAATATCTCAAAACAATTATCATGCTTCAATCTTTTCTTAGTATTCAACACACTCATAAGAATTTTTCTTTTATTAGTCTTGTATGCCTAGCATATTAGAATTAACACATTACCATGCTATTTAAGACTCTCAAAATAATCTAAGTGAAGCATGCTAGTTTATTTATTTCTTCAAAATAAAACCACCACCGTGCTCTAAAAGATATAAGTGAAGCACTAGAGCAACAACAAACTACTCCGAAAGATATAAGTGAAGATCAATGAGTAGTCGAATAATTATGTAACTATGTGAAGACTCTCTAACATTTAATAATTTCATATCTTGGTACTTTATTCAAACAGCTAGCAAAGCTAAAGAAAATAAAATGACGCTCCATGCAAAACACATATCATGTGGTGAATAAAAATATATCTCCAAGTAAAGTTACCGATGAACGAAGACGAAAGAGGGGATGCCTTCCGGGGCATCCCCAAGATTAGACGCTTGTTTATCCTTGAATATTACCTTGGGGTGCCTTGGGCATCCCCAAGCTTAGGATCTTGCCACTCCTTATTCCATAGTCCATCGAATCTTTACCCAAAACTTGAAAACTTCACAACACAAAACTTAACAGAAAACTCGTGAGCTCCGTTAGTGAAAGAAAACAAGACACCACTTCATGGTACTATAATGAACTCATTATTTATTTATATTGGTGTTAAACCTACGGTATTCCAACTTATCTATGGTTTATAAACTCTTTTACTAGCCATAGAGTCATCAAAATAAGCAAACAACACATAGAAAACAAAATCTGTCAAAAACAGAACAGTCTGTATTAATCTGTAACTAACACAAACTTCTGGAACTCCAAAAATTCTAAAATAAATTGGTGGACCTGAGGAATTTGTCTAGTAATCATCTGCAAAAATAATCAACTAAATAGAGATCTCCAGTAAAAAGTTGAAGCTAATCTCGTGAGCGTTAAAGTTTCTGTTTTTACAGCATGATCATAAAGACTTCACCCAAGTCTTCCCAGAGGTTCTACTTGGCACAAACACTAACTAAAACATAAAACCACATCTAAACAGAAGCTAGATGGATTATTTATTCCTAAACAGAACCGAAAGGCAAGAAACTAAAATAAAATTGGGTTGCCTCCCAACAAGCGCTATCGTTTAATGCCCCTAGCTAGGCATGATGATTTCAATGATGCTCACATAAAAGATAAGAATTGAAACATAAGGAGAGCATCATGAAGAATATGACTAGAACATTTAAGTCTAACCCACTTCCTATGCATAGGGATTTTGTGAGCGAACAACTTATGGGAACAATAATCAACTTGTATACGAAGGTAAAACAAGCATAACTTCAAAACTTTAAGCACATAGAGAGGAAACTTGATATTATTACAATTCCTACAAGCATATATTCCTCCCTCCTAATAATTTTCAGTAGCATCATGAATTAATTCAACAATATAACCTGCACCTAAAGCATTCTTTTCATGATCTACAAGCATAGAAAATTTACTGCTCTCTACACAAGCAAATTTCTTCTCATGAATAGTAGTGGGAGCAAACTCAACAAAATGACTATCATGTGATTGAAAATTAAGATCAAGATGACAAGCTTCATGGTTATCATTATTCTTTAAAGCATACGTGTCATCACAATAATCATCATAGATAGGAGGCATGCTTTCATCATAGTAAATTTGCTCATCAAAGCTTGGGGAACAAAAAATATCATCTTCATATAGCTTCCCCAAGCTTGTGGCTTTGCATATCATTAGCATCATGGATATTCAAGGAATTCATACTAACAACATTGCAATCATGCTCATTATTCAAAGATTTAGTGCCAAACATTTAATGCATTCTTCTTCTAACACTTTGGCACAATTTTCCTTCCCATCATACTCACGAAAGATACTAAAAAGATGAAGCGTATGAGACAAACTCAATTCCATTTTTTATTTTCTTTTATAGACTAACTAGTGCTAAAACAAGAAACAAAAAGATTCAATTGCAAGATCTAAAGATATACCTTCACTTACCTAGCCTCCCCGGCAACGGCGCCAGAAAAGAGCTTGATGTTTACTACACAACCTTCTTCTTGTAGACGTCGTTGGGCCTCCAAGTGCAGAGGTTTGTAGGATAGTAGCAAATTTCCCTCAAGTGGATGACCTAAGGTTTATCAATCCATAAGAGGCATAGGATGAAGATGGTCTCTCTCAAGCAACCCTGCAACCAAATAGCAAAGAGTCTCTTGTGTCCCCAACACACCCAATACAATGATAAATTGTATAGGTGCACTAGTTCGGCGAAGAGATGGTGATACAAGTGCAATATGGATGGTAGATATAGGTTTTTGTAAACTGAAAATATAAAAACAGCAAGGTAGCGAATGGTAAAAGTGAGCATAAACGGTATTGCAATGATAGGAAACAAGGCCTAGGGTTCATACTTTCACTAGTGCAAGTCCTCTCAACAATAATAACATACTTGGATCATATAACTATCCCTCAACATGCAACAAAGAGTCACTCCAAAGTCACTAATAGCGGAGAACAAACGAATAGATTATGGTAGGGTACGAAACCACCTCAAAGGCTATTCCTATAAGTGTCACAAACAGCCCTAGAGTTCGTACTAGAATAACACCTTAAGACACAAATCAACCAAAACCCTAATGTCACCTAGATATTCCAATGTCACCTCAAGTATCCATGGGCATTATTATACGATATGCATCACACAATCTCAATTCATCTACTCAAACCAACAAATAGAACCTCAAAGAGTGCCCCAAAGTCTCTACCGCAGAATCACGACGAAAACGTGTGCCAACCCCTATGCATAGGTTCATGGGCGGAACCCGCAAGTTGATCACCAAAACACACATCAAGTGAATCACGTGATATCCCATTGTCACCACAGACACGCACGGCAAGACATACATCAAGTGTTCTCAAATCTTTAAAGACTCAACCCGATAAGATTACTTCAAAGGGAAAACTCAATCCATTAAAAGAGAGAAGAGGGGGAGAAGAAACATAAGATCCAACATAATAGCAAAGCTCGCGATACATCAAGATCGTGTCAAATCAAGAACACGAGAGAGAGAGAGAGAGAGAGAGATCAAACACATAGCTACTGGTACATACCCTCAGCCCCGAGGGTGAACTACTCCCTCCTCGTCATGGAGAGCGCCGGGATGATGAAGATGGCCACCGGTGATGGTTCCCCCCCTCCGGCAGGGTGCCGGAGCAGGGTCCCGAGAGGTTTTTGGTGGCTACAGAGGCTTGCAGCAGCAGAACTCCCGATCTAATCTCCGTTCTAGAAGTTTTAGGGTACGTAGGTATATATAGGTGAAAGAGGTACATCGGTGGAGCTTCAGGGGCCCCACGAGGCAGGGGGGTGCGCCCTAGGGGGGTGGACGCGCCCCCACCCTCGTGGCCAGCTCCCGTATCTTCTGACATAGAGTCCAAGTCTATCAGGTGGCTTTCCTTCCAAAACTAACTTCTCCAGTTGATTCCGTTCCGTTTCGACTCCGTCTGATATTCCTTTTCTTTGAACACTGAAATAGGCATAAAACAGCAAATCTGGGCCGGGCCTCCGGTTAATAGGTAAGTCCCAAAAATAATATAAAAGTGGATAATAAAGCCCAATATGGCCTAAAACAGTAGATAATATATCATGGAGCAATCAAAAATTATAGATACGTTGGAGACGTATCAGTCGTGTCCTACATTCAGCATGTGCTCTGATACCATCTTGTAGCGACCCAACCTTAGACGGTCAAGTCTCTGTGCTTCAGTGTCATCCCTGGATCGGTAATGCTGACACACACAGTACTCGAAGGATTTATAACAAAGTAGCAATCACACACTTATTACATCGATAGTCTCCAAAGATAACTTATTACAATAAATATGGCTTAAGGCCATCTAAAAATGATAACAGTGAAAGGCTTGGAAGATAAAGCGAGTCCATCAACTCCAACGGCATGGCTGAGTTCACGACAACGGCCTAGCGAACCTTACTCTTCGTCTGAAAAGTCTGCAACATGATACGTTGTAGCCCAAAAACGGGTTAGCACATGGAATATGTTGGCAATATAACAGAGTAGAGAAATGAACAGATAAAGGCTATCACTATATGCATATATGGCTGGTGGAGGCAGTAAGGTTAATATGTTTTGCAAAAAGCCAGTTTTTTCCTACAACAAAGGAATATATTTTATTTAACTATCATGGTAGTTTAACAACATTGAGAAGGTTCCTCCAACTCAATCCCAATTAAAAGTAAGTATCATCCCAGTGATGAGATCCATATGATAATCCAAGAACCAGATACTCAAGATGTCCATAACCGGGGACACGGCTAACCATGATTAGTTTATACACTCTGCAGAGGTTTGCGCACTTTTCCCCACAAGACTCGATCTCCTCCATTGGATTTCTCGCACTACATGGTATTTGAGAAACGGATGACCGAGACACAGTCTTTCAGAAGCATTAACTCCAACCCTGGGTAGACAGTACCAACCTACATCCCCTACATCTGCTAGCCTACCACTGGAAGAGGTCATGCGACATACTTAACTATGCTAGAGCCCATAATAGATTGTGGTTGCACACGGAAGTTTCTAGCATGAATAACATTATGATCCCTTTGAGCCTGTGTGGCGGACCATAGGTTGATCACACGGGTACTCCGGGATATCCTAGGACAACACTGGATTCTCCTGGTGCCCACAAGCAATCCACCCAGATGTGTATTAAAGTTGCCACCTTAAGTTAACCATTAATTAAAAATCTCACATCTGTCATGGATTCACTCACCCAAACCACGTCTACGAGCATAGCATAGCAATATAAGCATAACATAGAAGTAACTCCCAAGGGTTTGATGTAAACAGGGCAATAGGTTCTACCTCATCATCTACTTCCCAATACCCACAAGTTAATCACATCCTAATCATGCAATGTTTGAGGATTGGTACTAATACATAAAAACTGGGTATGAAGAGGGTATGATCAATGTGTTACTTCCCTTGCTAACGATCCGCAAAACCTTGTGACTCGTAGTAGCACGCTTCGCACTCCAGGAATTTTATCGCAAAAAACAATAAGATACATAAGCAATCAAGCAAATATGCCCGGGTAAGACTCAAACAAGACATTTTACCAGAAAGTTCAACTGAAGAACTCCTGTTTGCAAAAAGAATCAAATCAAACGGAGCAATGAAACTCAAACTGCAAAAGAAACAAGATCTGATTACTAATCTGGACCAAAGTCAAATTTTACAGTACCAAAATCTTGTTCAAGTTATTTAAACAGAAAGAGAACTTCGAGACAAAGATCTAGGCGCTTGAATCGCCTGATTCCGATAAACGAGTGAAAAGATAAACTAAAACGAAGATCAGGGCAGAAATCGCGATCGAGAATAATCGCGGAAAAACCCTGGAAAAAGAAAAACTGACGAACAGGCTAACGAACAAATGTTCGCCGTCTGTGACTAACGGATGAACGGTGTTCGTTAAAACGAACGTACCGACGAAGGTCCGCTATTTAACTGAATCATAGAAAACCGAAACAAAACCGATCTATAAAAAAACTAGATCTAGGGTTTAAAAAAACCGAACGGTTTTTCTGAGGACACCGATGAACGGCGAGGCGTCAGCGGCTACCTCCCGCGGGGTTCCGGCGGCTGCGCGAGGCGGCGATGGGTGGCTCCGGCGTCGGGCGGCGGCGCGACAAGGCGAGGCGGCGGCGGCGCAGCGCGAGGCAGCGGGAGGCACTAGGGTTCGGGGGGCGGGGCTAGCGATTTGGAGCGGGGCCTCGGGCCTCCCAGCTTATAAAGGCCGGTCGGGCTCAGTGTCCAGATCGGACACGGCCCGGTTAGGTTGGTTGCATTTTTTTAATAAAACCAGACGCAGAAAAACAAAGAAAGGAAATACTAAACGAACTCTAAAAATCCTGAAATAAATTTTCACGGTCCTCTAATAATATTGCGGACAAAGCGAACATTTATATGGGCCTCTAATGCAATTTTGAAAAACACATACTTTTCCTAATTCAAATAAAATAACGATAAAACCAAAATAAAAATGTTTATTTGATTTTAATATTTTTCCTATAATATTTCATTTATTTTGGAGAAGTCATATTATCTCCTCTCATACTTTTTAATACGAAATATTTTCAGAGAGAAAATTAATAAAAACCAAAGTGAACCTTGTTTCGATATTTGAGAAAATTCAAATATGAAACCCGTGAAATCCCCAACTCTCTCCGTGGGTCCTTGAGTTGCTTAGAATTTCGAGGATCGCAAAACAAAATGCAATAAAATATGATATGCATGAATGACCTATGTTTAACATTCCAAATTGAAAATTTGGGATGTTACATAAAGTGGCATTTCTCCCAATTCAAGACAAGATTAGTTTCCACACATCTCTGCAAAACTCGATCAAAGTTGCTCAAGCAAACATCAAAAGAGGATCCATAAACAGAGAAATCATCCATGAACACCTCACAAATCTTTTCACGAAAGTTAGAGAATATAGCCATCATGCATTTTTGAAAGGTAGCAGGTGCATTACATAAAACAAAAGGCATACGTCTATAAGCAAAGGTACCGAAAGGGCAAGTAAAAGTGGTCTTTTCTTGATCCTCAGCTGACACAGGTATTTGAGAGAAACCAGAGTAACCATCTAGAAACTAAAAATGTGTATGTTTGGATAATCTTTCTAGCATTTGATCAATGAAAGGCAAAGGGTAATGATCTTTTTTAGTAGATTTATTTAGTTTGCAGAAATCAATTACCATCCTATAACCTGTAATAATTCTTTGCGGAATCAATTCGTCTTTATCATTAGGAACGACAGTAATACCTCCCTTCTTAGGGACACAATGGACATGACTTACCCACTGACTATCAGCAACGGGATAAATTATACCTGCTTCAAGGAGCTTTAATATTTCCTTTCTTACCACTTCTTTCATCTTAGCATTTAGCCATCGTTGGTGATCAATAACTGGTTTGGCGTCTTTCTCCAAATTTATTTTGTGTTGACATAGAGTGGGACTAATGCCCTTAAGATCATCAAGAGTATATCCAATAGAAGCACGATGCTTTTTCAGAGTTTTCAATAATTTCTCTTCTTCATGCTCTGAAAGGTTAGCACTAATAATAACATGATATATCTTATTTTCATAAAGATAAGAATATTTAAGAGTATCAGGTAACGGTTTAAGCTCAAACACTAGATCTCCCTTGGGTGGAGGAGGATCCCCTAGGATTTCAACAGGCAAGTTGTGTTTCACAATAGGTCCCTGTTTAAAGAATACTTCATCTATTTCCCTTCTTTCATTCATGAACATATCATTTTCATGGTCTAGCAAATATTGTTCTAAAGGATCACTAGGAGGCACGGCAATAGAAGCAAGACCAATAATTTCATCTTTACTAGGAAATTCCTCATCATGGGGTTGTCTACTAAATTTAGTAAAATTAAACTCATGAGACATATCACCCAAACCAATAGGAACAACATCCTTTTCGCAGTCTATCCTAGCATTAATAGTGTTCAAGAAGGGTCTACCAAATATAATGGGACAAAAGTTATCTTGTGGGGAACCAAGAACAATAAAATCAACAGGATATTTAACCTTCCCACACAAGACTTCAACGTCTCTAACAATCTGAATCGGTGAAATAGTATCTCTATTGGCAAGCTTAATGGTAACATCGATATCTTCTATGTCAGCAGGTGCAATATCATGCATAATTTCTTCGTATAAAGAATGAGGTATTGCACTAGCACTAGAACCCATATCACATAAGCCATGATAATAATGATCTCCTATTTTAACAGAAATAACATGCATGCCTACCACAGGTCTATGTTTATTTTTAGCACCAGGTTTAGCAATTCTAGCAGTCTCATCACAGAAGTAAATAACATGCCCATCGATATTATCAGCCAAGAGATCTTTAACTGTAGCAATTTTAGGTTCAACTTTAACTTGCTCAGGGGGTTTGTGTGTCCTAATATTACTTTTGTTGACTACAGTTGAAGCTTTAGCATGATCCTTTATTCTAACAGGGAAAGGTGGTTTCTCAATATAAGCAGTAGGAACGACATGATCATTATAAGTGATAGTCTTTTCTTCAACTTTAATAGGTGCAACTACTTTTACTTCAATGGGAGGATTATATTTAAACGACTTCTCCTTAGGGAGATCAACATGAGTAGCAAAGGATTCGTAGAAAGAAGCTACTATCTTAGAGTCAAGTCCATATTTGGTGCTAAATTCACGGAAAACATCGGTATCCATAAAAGATTTAACACAATCATGCTTAGGTGTTATACCTGACTCCTTACCTTCATCGAGATCCCAATGTTTAGAGTTGCGTTTAATTCTTTCCAATAAATACCATTTGAATTCAATAGTCTTCATCATAAAAGAGCCAGTACAAGAAGTATCGAGCATGGAGCGATTATTGAGAGAAAGCCAAGCATAAATTTTTTGAATAATCATTTCTCTTGAGAGCTCATGATTGGGACATGAATATAACATTGACTTAAGCCTCCACCAAGCTTGATCGATGCTTTCTCCTTCGCAAGGCCAAAAAAGTATATATATAATTACGATCACGATGAACAAGATGCATAGGATAAAACTTCTGATGAAATTCCAATTTCAATCGTTTGTAGTTCCATGATCCCATATAATCACATAGCCTATGCCATGTCAATGCCTCTCCCTTCAAAGATAAAGGGAAGACCTTCTTCTTGATAACATCATCGGGCATACCTGCAAGCTTAAATAATCCACAAACTTCATCCACATAGATTCGGTGTAAATTGTGATGCAATGTTCCATCTCCTGCAAAAGGCTTAGCTAGCAGTTTCTCTATCATACCCGAAGGAATTTCAAAGTAAACATTTTCAGTAGCTTCAGTAGGTTGAGGAGCAACTCTTTGCTCTACTGGTCGGGGTGAAGATACCCAGAACAAGCCCCTCAAAGGATTACTTTCCATAGTAACAAGTGACAGTAAATTTCAGCACACTATATAAATTTTCCCTTACCAAATTCCACCTACCAAAGGCGCTTCACTCCCCAGCAACAGCGCCAGAAAAGAGTCTTGATGACCCACAAGTATAGGGGATCTATCGTAGTCCTTTCGATAAGTAAGAGTGTCGAACCCAACGAGGAGCAGAAGGAAATGATAAGCGGTTTTCAGCAAGGTATTCTCTGCAAGCACTGAAATTATCGGTAACAGATAGTTTTGTGATAAGGTAATTTGTAACGGGTATCAAGTAATGAAAGTAAACAAGGTGCAGCAAGATGGCCCAATCCTTTTTTTAGCAAAGGACAAGCCTGGACAAACTCTTATATAGAGAAAAGGGCTCCTGAGGACACATGGAAATTATCGTCAAGCTAGTTTTCATCATGCTCATATGATTCGCGTTCGTTACTTTGATAATTTGGTATGTGGGTGGACTGGTGCTTGGGTGTTGTCCTTCCTTGGACAAGCATCCCACTTATGATTAACCCCTATTGCAAGCATCCGCAACTACAAAAGAAGTATTAAGGTAAACCTAACCATAGCATGAAGCATATGGATCCAAATAAGCCCCTTACGAAGCAACTCATGAACTATGGTTTAAGATTCTGTCACTCTAGCAACCCATCATCTACTTATTACTTCCCAATGTCTTCCTCTAGGCCCAAATAATGATGAAGTGTCATGTAGTCAATGTTCACATAACACCACTAGAGGAGAGACAACATACATCTTATCAAAATATCGAATGAATACCAAATTCACATGACTACTTATAGCAAGACTTCTCCCATGTCCTCAGGAACAAACGTAACTACTCACAAATCATATTCATGATCATAATCAGAGGGGTATTAATATGCATAATGGATCTGAACATATGATCTTCCACAAAATAAACCAACTACCTTCGACTACAAGGAGTAATCAACACTACTAGCAACCCACAGGTACCAATCTGAGGCTTTGGGACAAAGATTGGATACAAGAGATAAACTAGGGTTTGGGAGGAGAAGGTGCTGGTGAAGATGTTGATGGAGATTGACCCCCTCCTGAGGAGAGGATCGTTGTTGATGAGGACGGTGATGATTTCCCCCTCCCGGAGGGAAGTTTCCCCGGCAGAAGAGCTCTGCCGGAGCCCTAGATTGGTTCCGCCAAGGTTCTGCCTCGTGGAGGCGGAGTTTCTTCCAGAAAGCTTGCTTATGATTTTTTCCAGGGTAAAAGACTTCATATAGCAGAAGATGGGCACCGGAGGCCTGTCAGGGGGGCCCACGAGGCAGGGGGCATGCTCCCCACCCTCGTGGCCAGGGTGTGGGCCCCCTCTGGTATTTTCTTCGCTCGGTTTTTTTTATTAATTCCAAAAAGACTTCTGTGAAGTTTCAGGACTTTTGGAGCTCTGCAAAATATGTTTCTAATATTTTCTCCTTTTCCAGCCCAGAATTCCAGCTGCCGGCATTCTCCCTCTTCATGTAAACCTTGTAAAATAAGAGAGAATATGCATAAGTATTGTGACATAACGTGTAATAACAGCCCATAATGCATTAAATATTGATATAAAAGCATGATGCAAAATGGACGTAACAGCAACATTAATTTCACAAGATTTAGCATCGGTAAGAGGAGCAATCGGAGTGCTAATAAAATCATTGTTGTTGGTATTGGAAAAGTCACACAATTTAGTATTGTTTTCAGCCATCATGACAAACGATCCAACACACAAGCACACAAGAAGGAAGCGAAAAGAGATGAACGGAAAAAGAGGGCAAATAAAATGGCAAGGGTGAAGTGGGGGAGAGGAAAACGAGAGGCAAATGGCAAATAATGTAATGCGAGGGATAAGAGTTGTGATGGGTACTTGGTATGTCTTGACTTTGCGTAGATCTCCTCGTCAACGGCGCCAGAAATCCTTCTTGCTACCTCTTGAGCTTGCGTTGGTTTTTTCCTTGAGGACGAAAGGGTGATTCAGCAAAGTAGCGTAAGTATTTCCCTTAGTTTTCGAGAACCAAGGTATCATTCCACTAGGAGACTACACACAAGTCGCCTCGTACCTACACAAACAAATAAGAACCTTGCAACAAACGCGATAAAGGGGTTGTCAATCCCTTCACGGCCACTTGCAAAAGTGAGATCTGATAGAGATAATAAGATAAATATTTTTGGTATTTTTATGATATAGATTGAAAGTAAAGATTGCAAAGTAAAAATAAATTGGAAACTTATATGATAGTAAATAGATCCGGGGGCCATAGGTTTCACTAGTGGCTTCTCTCAAGATAGCATAAGTATTACGGTGGGTGAACAAATTACTGTCGAGCAATTGATAGAAAAGTGCATAGTTATGAGAATATCTAGGCATGATCATGTATATAGGCATCACGTCTGCGACAAGTAGACCGAAACGATTCTGCATATACTACTATTATTCCACACATCGACCGCTATCCAACATGCATCTAGAGTATTAAGTTCATAAGAATAGAGTAACACATTAGGCAAGATGACATGATGTAGAGGGATGAACTCAAGCTCATCTTTTTATCCTCGATGGCAACAATACAATATGTTCCTTGCCGCCCCTACTGTCACTGGGAAAGGACACCGCAAGATTGAACCCAAAGCTAAGCACTTCTCCCATTCCAAGAAAGATCAATCTAGTAGGCTAAACCAAACTGATAATTCGAAGAGACTTGCAAAGATAACAAATAATACATAAAAGAATTCAGAGAAGATTCAAATATTGTTCATAGATAATCTTGATCATAAACCCACACTTCATCGGATCTCGACAAACACACCACAAAAAGAATTACATCGAATAGATCTCCAAGAAGATCGAGGAGAATTTTGTATTGAGATCCAAAGAGAGAGAAGAAGCAATCTAGCTAAGAACTATGGACCCGAAGGTCTATGGTAAACTACTCACACATCATCAGAGAGGCTATGGTGTTGACTTAGAAGCCCTCCGTGATCGATTCCCCCTCCGGCGGAGCGCCGGAAAAGGCCCCAAGATGGGATCTCACGGTTACAGAAGGTTGCGACGGTGGAAATAGGGTTTCGTTGTGCTCCTGGATGTTTTCGGGGTATATGGGTATATATAGGAGGAAGAAGTAGGTCGGTGGAGCTGCGAGGGGCCCACGAGGGTGGGGGCGCCCCCAGGGGGCAGGCGCGCCTCCCTGCCTCGTGGCCTCCTTGCTTCTTTCTTGACGTCCACTCCAAGTCTCCTGTATCACGTTTGTTCGAAAAATCACTCCCCCGAAGGTTTCATTCCGTTTGGATTCCATTTGATATTCCTTTTCTGCGAAACACTGAAATATGCAAAAAATAGCAATTTGCATTGGGCCTTCGGTTAATAGGTTAGTCCCAAAAATAATATAGAAGTGTATAATAAAGCCCACTAAACATCCAAAACAGATAATATAATAGCATGGAACAATCAAAAATTGTAGATAAGTTGGAGACGTGTCACAATTCTGCATGCCAAAGCGTTCGCTGTTGCTGAACGAACAGATGGCCCAGTGGGCCGAGCTCCACAAGATATCTGGATCTGCCATGAAGGACGTCGTGGTCCGGCTGTGGCCGACTGAGCCAATTCCGAATAGTTATTTCGGTTTGGTGCAGTGACTTGTCGATGCGGTGCTGCGTATCGACGCTGTTAAGCGGTCAACGTGCATTGAGGGTGCACGGATGGCCCTTGCCCACGTCAAGACGTACTGGGCGAAGATGAAGGCCACCGATATTGCAGCAAAGAGCCCACCCGGGGGCAAGGACCATCACATGCCGGAGCATTACTTTGAATATGTCCTAGAGGGTGCCCGCTTGATAGAGGGTCAGTGCTCGAAGGATATGATATTCGAGTGAATGGACCAAAATTGTAAAAACAATATGATGATATATTATAGGCTATGCTTTTTTGCCTGAAATTTTTGATTCCTTATGTGCGGCCGTTTTTTGTATAATCTGAAAGTTTACCAGTCGTCGACTTTGGCCCCCTCGCATATAATACGGGGGTGTTCGGAAAAGCACGTGATCACTCTTGACCCAACGTGTTGGTCCGTGAAGGAGGTGTCAATGCAGTGAACTAGGCAATCGGACTATAGGGCTTTAACACTTTCACTTAGCCATAGGAGTTTGACGGTAGGTCTACGATATAGCCCCTGGTATCTACGCGGTTATCCAAATACGGTGCATTACATAGGTGACCAGAAGAATGGTCCTTCATGTAATAGGGAGGGAATCACGAAAGATTCTGATAAGTCATCAAGTGGTTGACCAGCTCTCGCCGCATCATGACAGTCAGTTTTCGGTTTTCTCTACTGAGGCGCTTGACCAGATGAACCAGAAACGCAATCGCAGTAGTTCTCCCTTTACTACCTTAGCCTATAGGACGGAACTTAAGGTAGTAAGCACAGGAGCCGGGCAACCCAACTATTGACCAAAGACATGATTCGAAGCTGATGCATATAAGGCCAAACTCGTGATGCTGAAGTGTGCTATGAAGTTGTTTGGACTTGTCGGAAACTCATATGTTGCCATATCGATCCCCTGGCAATTTGTGCCGAGGTGCATGCGTGAAACAGCCGAAGAATCAAAATTCAGTTTTGAGAAAAAAGCAAATACTGAATACAGACTATGTTCACTGGAATCTGATTGACACGTCAAACGTGATCTTACAGATTATAAAGCCGCTACTCGGGCTATTTAACATGACGGGGGTCGAAGGCTGAGGAAAAAAGGCACTTTACAGGTTTGAAATAAAGAGTGCGGTCTACAAAAAATCATTTGGACCTCCGGTCGCACATCTGCGCTGCCTTGCCTTGGTGAAAGGACTCCTTAGCAGGAATAGCCTTTGGTTATCTATATGAAGCCGAACTGAGAAAGAGTCCGTAAGATGACCAGGCTTTGAGTCACCTATTGTAAAAGATAAAAAATAGTTAGAAAAGGGGAAAAGTGTCACACCCTAGCTTGTCATGCATTAGAGTGTTGCATCATGTTTACTCTTTCATCAGAAACTTGAAATGGGGATCTGTGAAACCCTCAGAACCATTTTGAAAATGACCCAAATAAAAATTTCTCCAAAAGGATCCAAGAAAATGCTCATGTTGCTCTCTGAAAATATTGGACAGAGATAAAAATCAAACCAATATTTTTAGTGGCTCATGGACATTTATTTTGGGCATTTGGAATTAATGCATAAGTATTTGCATTGGGAATATATTAATTATATATATTAATATATGCCCAAATATTATGCCATTTATAAAAGAGCTTTGGAATAATATATATGGCCCCTGCAAAAATTGGCATAAGTTAAATAAATGATTTAATATATTTTTTAAATCAAAACAAATGTCAGAAATTAGAAAACAGAAAAGAATTAACAGGAGGAGCTTACCTGGGCTCCTCCCTGTGCGGCCCAGCCAGCAGGCCGGCCCAGCAAGCCAGCCCAGCCCACCACCGTCGTCGTCCTCCTGGCGCCAGTCGGCCAGGCGTGTGGCCGGCGCGCGTGCACGGCCGGAGCGCCACGCCACCAGCTCGTCTGCCTGCCTCCCTCGCCAGCGCAACACCGCGGCGCTTCTTCTCGGTGCCGCCCCGATCCCCTGGCCTTATCCCCCCCTCTCTCTCGTGCTGCTCCCTCTCTCTCTCTCACGGCCGAACACCACCGTCGCCGCCGTTCGCCACAGCAGCCGTCTCCGGCCACCCCTCGCTCCCCCGACTAGCTCAGAAGCTCCGCCACGACCCCCTCTTCCTCCCCACCGCTCCACAGCTCCCCGGAAGCCCTGCATCACCGCCACGTCGCCGTTCCCCTCTTCGGGCTCCGACCATCATCGCCGTCGAATTCGCCGTCCCCAGTGCGTCCCCGAGCCCGCTAACCATCCCTGCAGCTCCGCGGTGAGCCCCCGGATAGTTTCCCCCTTCTCCCCTGGTCTCTTTCGACCTCTAGGCCCTAGCCCCACCTTGGCCGAGAGCTCCACGCCACCGGCGATGTCGCCGTCGTGGCCACGATCACCGTAGCACCCAACCGAGCACACCATCATGCTCCACACCTCACCAGGAGCACGTAGCATGCACCAACACCTCCCCTAACGCCCTGCAACGCTGATTCCGACCGCACCCGAACTCCGGCCGCCGCAGCCGAGCTCGCCGCCGTCAACTCCGGCCACCCCGAGCCCAACCACCACCACCAATAGTTGCGGCTCAACCTCAGCAACACGTAGATGCCTTCCGCCGTCCATTTGGTTGCCGGAATGGCAAAAAGCACTTTCGCCGCCGTCTCGGACCTCGCCGGCGTCATGTCGCCGGTGGGGTTTGACTTGTCCGACCTGGGGTTTGACCCCCCAGGGTCACTAACGCGTGGGCCCTGTCGGCCAGGTGGTTAGATTAGCGCTAACTACTGTTAGTCAACCCCCCCTGACACTGACAGTGGGCCCCAGCGCCACTAATCCCTAATTAGGATTAAATTAAACCTGTTAAACCCCCCCTGTCACTGACGTGTGGCCCCCACACGTCAGGTTTGACCTCAGCCAGCCACAGTTGACCACTGACGTCATGCTGACATCATGCTGGCGCAATAATTATATTTCTGGATTTTATTTAAATCAGGAAATTCCAGAATATTATTTAAACTTCAAAAATTCATAACTTTTATTCTGTAACTCCAAATTGGACAAATTATATATGAAAAATGATCAGAAAAATCCAATCTATCCATCTGTACTATTTTCATGCATGATCAAACAAGTTAAATTGATGATTCAAGCAGAACAAGGAAAAGCACTTTAAAAGGCCATATTTGAATTTGAAATTTGAATCTTTGATTCAAATTTGTTCAAACCCTTCTGGTTTTAGTTGCATTAGCCCAACACACTCATATTGCCATGTCTCATGCATGCATCATATTGTTGCACATTGTTTGGTGATGCTTGTGTATCGATGTCCCCTGCGACAGGTTCTGCCTCTGAGGAGTACCGTGATTACCCTAACGAAGAACCGTATCAGTGCATCGAACCATCAGGCAAGCAACCAACCATTTGATCATATCGATACAATCCCATGTTCTCGCTCCTGCTCTCCTTTACTGCATTAAGACAACACGATTCAAACTGCTGTGTGCTACGGTAGTTGAACCCTTTTCCTCTGCATGACCTGTCATTGCCACAGTAACTAGATGAAACCCACTAGCATGTGTAGGAGTTGATTGAGCCATATGTATGTGTTGTTCCTACCTTGCTATGCCTGCTATGCTTAGAGTCGTGTCAGGTCTGGTTCATCTGGGTGATGGGCTAGAGTGAAATGATTATGTCGGTAATGAGAGTGGTGTGGTGAACAGGATTTGGTAAAGGTATCGATGAGAGGCCATGTAGGAGTACATGGTGGGTTGTTTCATTGAAACCGACCTTAAGCACTGAGATCTGTATGTGTGATTTAAGAATCAGCTACTACCATGCATTGGGCCCGAAACCAATGGACCCTCTCGGCTTCTTATTCACCCTAGTTCTCCGTCCAGGAGTTGCAAGTAGTTTCTGGTGTTTGTAGCCTACTGGAGGCCGTGGACAGCGCTGACCGTAGGGGTGGGCTGTGATGCGGTAGGTACGTGGCCGGGTGTACCGAATACCCGTTAGGTATCTCGAGAACCCTGTTCACATCGTTCGGGGCCGTATGGGAAACCTCGGCCGGACTCCCTGCGGATGGAACCTGAATAGGCGATAAACCTGGACTGGAGGCTTAGGTGATTAGGTAGGTCGTGGCCGACACCCACGTTGGGCTTCCGCTTGAAGGTTGCCGAGTACATGTCGTGTAAGCGACGATAAGTGGTGAGAGCGTGTATGAAGAAGTACACCCCTGCAGGGTTAACATGATCTATTCGAATAGCCGCGTCCGCGGTAAAGGACTACTTGGTTGCCTATACAGTTCATAGACAAGTAAATGGAAACTGTTAAAAGCCTCAAGATAAGTGTGAGTGCCGAGGATGGCTCTTCCGTAGGAAGACGGAGGTGAATCCTCGGTAGTGTATTGAAGTGGTGAGTAGTGGACTCGTGTGCGCAAAACCATTTCAGTTGGAGTATCGTAGGATAGCCTAGCCAAGAGTCAAAGCTTGCTTGCTGCAATAACTCCACCAACCCTTCTTGATACTATGCATGTATGTAGGATCTGATGTAAGTCTTGCTGAGTACCTTTGTACTCATGTTGCTATAATCTACATTTTTACAGAAGAAGCTGCAACCCCTTCTGATGGGTTCTATGTAGACGTTGACATCAACGAGTAGGCTAAAGACCCAGGTGGTGACCCTGAGCTTGGGAAGGACCACGTAGTATAGCTAGGCTTTCCAAGCCTCTTTTATTTTACTAGTTGTCTGTACTCAGACAAGTTACTTCCGCTGCTGGCTTGTATGACTGTATGACTTGTATGTTGGGTCGTGAGACCCGTACCTTTGTGTATGTTATGTATGGCTCCCTGAGCCTTAAATAAAGTACTTGTGTCATAGAGTCATGTTGTGATGCTTCGTTGTATTTGCACATATCGAGCATATTGTGTGTATGATTGAAATGCTTGGTATGTGTGGGATCTGACTATCTAGTTGTTTATCTTTAGTAGCCTCTCTTACCGGGAAATGTCTCCTAGTGTTACCGCTGAGCCATGGTAGCTTGCTACTGCTCTGGAACACTTTGTTGGGGAACGTAGCAGAAATTCAAAAAATTTCTTACGTAACACCAAGATCTATCTATGGAGAGACCAGCAACGAGTAGAAAGGGAGGAGAGTTTGCATCTACATACCCTTGTAGATCGCTAAGCGGAAGCGTTCAAGTGAACGGGGTTGATGGAGTCGTACTCGTCGTGATTCAAATCACCGATGATCAAGTGCCGAACGCACGGCACCTCCGCGTTCAACACACGTACAGCCGGGTGACGTCTCCCACGCCTTGATCCAGCAAGGAGAGAGGGAGAGGTTGAGGAAGACTCCATCCAACAGCAGCACAATGGCGTGGTGGTGGTGGAGGAGCGTGGCAATCCCGCAGGGCTTCGCCAAGCACCATGGGAGAGGAGGAGTAGGGAGAGAGGTAGGGCTGCACCAAGAGGGAGAGAACTCATTTGTATGGCAGCCCCAAACCTCATCTATATATAGGGGGAAGGGGGGGCTGCGCCCCCTTTAGGGTTTCCCACCCCCAAGGGGTGCGGCCAGCCCTAGATGGCAAAGGGGAGGCGGCCAAGGGGGGAGAGGAGAGGGAGGCGCACCAATATGGGCCTTAAGGCCCATCTGGACTAGGGTTTGCCCCCTCCCACTCTCCCTTGCGCCTTGGCCCCCTTGTGGGGGCGCACCAGCCCTCCTAGGGGCTGATCCCCTCCCACACTTGGCCCACGCAACCTTCTGGGGCAGGTGGCCCCACTTGGTGGACCCCGGGACCCTCCCGGTGGTCCCGGTACAATACCGATATCGCCCGAAACTTTTCCGGTGACCAAAACAGGACTTCCCATATATAAATCTTTACCTCCGGACCATTCCGGAACTCCTCGTGATGTCCGGGATCTCATCCGGGACTCCTAACAACATTCGGTAACCACATACAAGCTTCCTTTATAACCCTAGCGTCATCGAACCTTAAGTGTGTAGACCCTACGGGTTCGGGAGACATGCAGACATGACCGAGACGTTCTCCGGTCAATAACCAACAGCGGGATCTGGATACCCATGATGGCTCCCACATGTTCCACGATGATCTCATCGGATGAACCACGATGTCAAGGACTTAATCAATCCCGTATTCAATTCCCTTTGTCTATCGGTATTTTACTTGCCCGAGATTCGATCGTCGGTATACCGATACCTTGTTCAATCTCGTTACCGGCAAGTCACTTTACTCGTTCCGTAACACATCATCCCGTGATCAACTCCTTGGTCACATTGCGCATATGATGATGTCCTACCGAGTGGGCCCAGAGATACCTCTCCGTTTACACGGAGTGACAAATCCCAGTCTCGATCCGCATAAAACAATAGATACTTTCGGAGATACCTGTAGTGCACCTTTATAGCCACCCAGTTACGTTGTGACGTTTGATACACCCAAAGCACTCCTACGGTATCCAGGAGTTACACGATCTCATGGTCAAAGGAAGAGATACTTGACATTGGCAAAGCTCTAGCAAATGAACTACACGATCTTTTGTGCTAGTCTTAGGATTGGGTCTTGTCCATCACATCATTCTCCTAATGATGTGATCCCGTTATCAACGACATCCAATGTCCATAGCCAGGAAACCATGACTATCTGTTGATCACAACGAGCTAGTCAACTAGAGGCTCACTAGGGACATATTGTGGTCTATGTATTCACACGTGTATTACGATTTCCGGATAATACAGTTATAGCATGAATAAATGACAATTATCATGAACAAGGAAATATAATAATAATACTTTTATTATTGCCTCTAGGGCATATTTCCAACAGTCTCCCACTTGCACTAGAGTCAATAATCTAGTTCACATCGCCATGTGATTAACACTCACAGGTCACATCGCCATGTGACTAACACCCAAGAGTTTACTAGAGTCAGTAGTCTAGTTCACATCACTATGTGATTAACACTCAATGAGTTTTATGTTTGATCATGTTGCTTGTGAGAGAGGTTTTAGTCAACGGGTCTGAACCTTTCAGATCCGTGTGTGCTTTACAAATCTCTATGTCATCTCCTAGATGCAGCTACCATGCTCTATTTGGAGCTATTCCAAACAACTGTTCTACTTGGAGCTATTCTAAATTATTGCTCCATTATATGTATCCGGTATCTCTACTTAGAGCTATCCGGATAGGTGTTAAGCTTGCATCGTCGTAACCTTTACAACGAACTCTTTTACCACCTCCATAATTGAGAAAATTCCTTAGTCCACTAGTTACTAAGGATAACTTTGACCGCTGTCCTGTGAGCCATTCTTGGATCACTCTTGTACCCCTTGACTGACTCATGGCAAGGCACACTTCAGGTGCGGTACACAGCATAGCATACTGAAGAGCCTATGTCTTAAGCATAGGGGACGACCTTCGTCCTTTCTCTCTATTCTGCCGTGGTCGAGCTTTAAGTCTTAGCTTCGTACCTTACAACTCAGGCAAGAACTCCTTCTTTGACTGGTCCATCTTGAACACCTTCAAGATCATGTCAAGGTATGTGCTCATTTGAAAGTATTATTAAGCATTTTGATCTATCCTTATAGATCTCTATGCTCAATGTTCAAGTAGCTTAATCCAGGTTTTCTATTGAAAAACACCTTTCAAATAACCCTATATGCTTTCTAGAAATTCTACATCATTTCTGATCAACATATACTCATCAGAAATTCTATAGTGCTCCCACTCACTTCTTTGGAAATACAAGTTTCTCATAAACTTTGTACAAACCCAAAATCTTTGATCATCATCAAAGCATTCATTCCAACTCCGAGATGCTCACTCCAGTCCTTAAAAGGATCGCTGGAGTTAGCATACCTTTTAGCATCCTTAGGATCGACAAAACTTTTCTGATTGTATTGCATACAACCTTTCCTTACGAAAACTAGTAAGGAAACTTGTCTTGACATCCATCTGCGAGATTTCATAAATGCAGCTAATGCTAACATGATTCCGACGGACTTTAAGCATCGCTACGGATGAGAAAAACTCATCGTAGTCAACTCCTTGAACTTGTGAGAAACTTTTCGCCACAAGTCGAGCTTCATGGATGGTGACATTACCATCCGCGTCCGTCTTCTTCTTAAAATCCATCCGTACCCAATGGCCTTACGACCATCAAGTATTTCTTCCAAAGTCATGGATCCGTTCTCGGATTTTATGGCCTCGAGCCATTTATCGGAATCCGGGCCCACCATCGCTTCTCCATAGCTCATAGGTTCATTGTTGTCTAGCAACATGACTTCCAAGACAGGATTACGTACCACTCTGAAGTAGTACGCATCCTTGTCATCCCACGAGGTTTGGTAGTGACTTGATCCGAAGTTTCATGATCAATATCATAAGCTTCCACTTCAATTGGTGTAGGTGCTACAGGAACAACTTCCTGTGCCCTGCTACACACTTGTTGAAGAGACGGTTCAATAACCTCATCAAGTCTCCACCATCCTCCCACTCAATTCTTTCGAGAGAAACCTTTCCTCGAGAAAGGACCCGATTCAAGAAACAATCCATATTGCTTTCGGATCTGAACTAGGAGGTATACCCAACTGTTTTGGGTTTCCTATGAAGATGCATTTTATCCGCTTTGGGTTCGAGCTTATCAACCTGAAACTTTTTCATATAAGCGTCGCAGCCCCAAACTTTTAAGAAACGACAACTTAGGTTTCTCTAAACCATAATTCATACGGTGTCATCTCAACGGAATTACGTGGTGCCCTATTTAAAGTGAATGTGGTTGTCTCTAATGCCTAACCCATGAACAATAGTGGTAATTCGATAAGAGACATCATGGTACGCACCATATCCAATAGGGTGCAACTATGATGTTCGGACACACCATCACACTATGGTGTTCCAGGCGGTATTAATTGCGAAACAATTTCCACAATGTCTTAATTGTGTGCCAAAACTCGTAACTCAGGTATTTATCTCTATGATCATATCATAGACATTATATCCTCTTGTCACAATGATCTTCTACTTCACTCTGAAATTACTTGAACCATTCAATAATTCAGACTTGTGTTTCATCAAGTAAATATTCTCAACATCTACTCGAATCATCTGTGAAGTGAGATCATAACGATATTCACTGCATGCCTCAGCACTCATTGGACTACACACATCAAAATGTGTTACTTCCAACAAGTTGCTATCTTGTTCCATCTTTACTGAAACCGAGGCTTTTCAGTCATCTTGCCCATGTGGTATGATTTGCATATCTCAAGTGATTCAAAATCAAGTGAGTTCAAACGGTCCATTTGCATGGAGTTTCTTCATGCATATATACCAATAGACATGGTTCGCATGTCTCAAACTTTTCAAAAATGAGTGAGTCCAAAGATCCATCAACATGGAGCTTCTTCATGCGTTTTATACCATTATGACTTACATGGCAGTGCCACAAGTAAGTGGTACTATCATTACTATCTTATATCTTTTGGCATGAAAATGTGTATCACTACGACCGAGATTCAATAAACCATTCCTTTAGGTGCAAGACCATTGAAGGTATTATTCAAAATTAGAGTAACCATTATTCTCCTTAAATGAATAACCGTATTGCGATAGACATAATCCAATCATGTCTATGCTCAACGCAAACACCAATCTCGGTGGTAGAGGGAGCGTGCGATGCTTGATCATATCAACCTTGGAAACACTTCCAACATATATCGTCAGCTCACCTTTAGCTAGTCTCCGTTTATTCCGTAGCTTTTATTTCGAGTTACTAACACTTAGCAACCGAACCGGTATCCAATACCCTGGTGCTACTAGGAGTACTAGTAAAGTACACATTAACATAATGTATATCCAATATACTTCTATCGACCTTGCCAGCCTTCTCATCTACCAAGTATCTAGGGTAATGCTGCTCCAGTGGTTGTTCCCCTTATTACAGAAGCACTTAGTCTCGGGTTTGGGTTCAACCTTGGGTTTCTTCACTAGAGCAGCAGCTGAATTGCCGTTTCAGGAAGTATCCCTTTGTTCCCTTGCCCTTCTTGAAACTAGTGGTTTCACCAACCATCAACAATTGATGCTCCTTCTTGATTTCTACTTTCGCGGTGTCAAACATCATGAATATTTCAAGGATCATCATATCTATCCCTGATATGTTATAGTTAATCACGAAGCTCTAGCAGCTTGGTGGCAATGACTTTGGGGAAACATCACTATCTCATCTGGAGGACCAACTCCCACTTGATTCAAGTGATTGTTGTACTCAGACAATCTGAGCACAAGCTCAACGATTGAGCTTTTCTCCCTTAGTTTGCAGGCTAAGAAAATCGTCGGAGGTCTCATACCTCTTGACGTGGGCACGAGCCTGAAATCTTAATTTCAGCCCTCGAAACATCTCATATGTTCCGCGACATTTCGAAAACGTCTTTGGTGCCTATACTCTAAACCATTTAACTGAACTATCACGTAGTTATCAAAACGTGTATGTTCGATGTTCGAAACATCCACAAACGACGTTTGGGGTTCAGCACATTGAGCGGTGCATTAAGGACATGAGCTTTCTACTGATCGCATAATCGCTACTATCAACTTTCAACTATATTTTCTCTAGGAACATATCTAAAACAGTAGAACTAAAGCGCGAGCTTACGACATAATTTGCAAAAGGTCTTTTGACTATGTTCAGGATAATTAAGTTCATCTTATGAACTCCCACTTAGATAGACATCCCTCTGGTCATCTAAGTGATCACATGATCCGAGTCAACTAGGCCGTGTCCGATCATCACGTGAGACGGACTAGTCATCATTGGTGAACATCTTCATGTTGATCGTATCTACCATACGACTCATGCTCGACCTTTCGGTCTCCGTGTTCCGAGGCCATGTCTGCACATGCTAGGCTCGTCAAGTTAACCCTAAGTGTTTTCGCTGTGTAAAACTGTCTTACACCCGTTGTATGTGAACGTAAGAATCCATCACACCCGATCATCACGTGGTGCTTAGAAGCGACGAACTGTAGCAACGGTGCACAGTTAGGGGAGAACACTTCTTGAAATTTTAATGAGGGATCATCTTATTTACTACCGTCGTTCTAAGCAAACAAGATGCATAAACATGATAAACATCACATGCAATCAAATAGAGTAGTGACATGATATGGCCAATATCATATAGCTCCTTTGATCTTCATCTTCGGGGCTCCATGATCATCTTGTCACCGGCATGACACCATGATCTCCATCATCATGATCTCCATCATCGTGTCTTCATGAAGTTGTCACGCCAACGACTACTTCTACTTCTATGACTAACGCGTTTAGCAATAAAGTAAAGTAGTTTACATGGCGTTCTTCAATGACACGCAGGTCATACAAAAAATAAAGACAACTCCTATGGCTCCTGCCGGTTGTCATACTCATCGACATGCAAGTCGTGAATCCTATTACAAGAACATGATCAATCTCATACATCACATATATCATTCATCACATCCTTTGGCCATATCACATCACATAGCATACCCTGCAAAAACAAGTTAGACGTCCTCTAATTGTTGTTTGCATGTTTTACGTGGCTGCTATGGGTTTCTAGCAAGAACGTTTCTTACCTACGCAAAGACCACAACGTGATATGCCAATTGCTATTTACCCTTCATAAGGACCCTTTTCATCGAATCCGATCCGACTAAAGTAGGAGAGACAGACACCCGCTAGCCACCTTATGCATCTAGTGCATGTTAGTCGGTGGAACCAGTCTCACGTAAGAGTACGTGTAAGGTCGGTCCGGGCCGCTTCATCCCACGATGCCGCCGAATCAAGATAAGACTAGTAACGGCAAGCATATTGAACAATATCGACGCCCACAACTACTTTGTGTTCTACTCGTGCAAAGAATCTACGCAATAGACCTAGCTCTGATACCACTGTTGGGGAACGTAGCAGAAATTCAAAAAATTTCTTACGTAACACCAAGATCTATCTATGGAGAGACCAGCAACGAGTAGAAAGGGAGGAGAGTTTGCATCTACATACCCTTGTAGATCGCTAAGCGGAAGCGTTCAAGTGAACGGGGTTGATGGAGTCGTACTCGTCGTGATTCAAATCACCGATGATCAAGTGCCGAACGCACGGCACCTCCGCGTTCAACACACGTACAGCCGGGTGACGTCTCCCACGCCTTGATCCAGCAAGGAGAGAGGGAGAGGTTGAGGAAGACTCCATCCAACAGCAGCACAATGGCGTGGTGGTGGTGGAGGAGCGTGGCAATCCCGCAGGGCTTCGCCAAGCACCATGGGAGAGGAGGAGTAGGGAGAGAGGTAGGGCTGCACCAAGAGGGAGAGAACTCATTTGTATGGCAGCCCCAAACCTCATCTATATATAGGGGGAAGGGGGGGCTGCGCCCCCTTTAGGGTTTCCCACCCCCAAGGGGTGCGGCCAGCCCTAGATGGCAAAGGGGAGGCGGCCAAGGGGGGAGAGGAGAGGGAGGCGCACCAATATGGGCCTTAAGGCCCATCTGGACTAGGGTTTGCCCCCTCCCACTCTCCCTTGCGCCTTGGCCCCCTTGTGGGGGGCGCACCAGCCCTCCTAGGGGCTGATCCCCTCCCACACTTGGCCCACGCAACCTTCTGGGGCAGGTGGCCCCACTTGGTGGACCCCGGGACCCTCCCGGTGGTCTCGGTACAATACCGATATCGCCCGAAACTTTTCCGGTGACCAAAACAGGACTTCCCATATATAAATCTTTACCTCCGGACCATTCCGGAACTCCTCGTGATGTCCGGGATCTCATCCGGGACTCCGAACAACATTCGGTAACCACATACAAGCTTCCTTTATAACCCTAGCGTCATCGAACCTTAAGTGTGTAGACCCTACGGGTTCGGGAGACATGCAGACATGACCGAGACGTTCTCCGGTCAATAACCAACAGCGGGATCTGGATACCCATGATGGCTCCCACATGTTCCACGATGATCTCATCGGATGAACCACGATGTCAAGGACTTAATCAATCCCGTATTCAATTCCCTTTGTCTATCGGTATTTTACTTGCCCGAGATTCGATCGTCGGTATACCGATACCTTGTTCAATCTCGTTACCGGCAAGTCACTTTACTCGTTCCGTAACACATCATCCCGTGATCAACTCCTTGGTCACATTGCGCATATGATGATGTCCTACCGAGTGGGCCCAGAGATACCTCTCCGTTTACACGGAGTGACAAATCCCAGTCTCGATCCGCATAAAACAATAGATACTTTCGGAGATACCTGTAGTGCACCTTTATAGCCACCCAGTTACGTTGTGACGTTTGATACACCCAAAGCACTCCTACGGTATCCAGGAGTTACACGATCTCATGGTCAAAGGAAGAGATACTTGACATTGGCAAAGCTCTAGCAAATGAACTACACGATCTTTTGTGCTAGTCTTAGGATTGGGTCTTGTCCATCACATCATTCTCCTAATGATGTGATCCCGTTATCAACGACATCCAATGTCCATAGCCAGGAAACCATGACTATCTGTTGATCACAACGAGCTAGTCAACTAGAGGCTCACTAGGGACATATTGTGGTCTATGTATTCACACGTGTATTACGATTTCCGGATAATACAGTTATAGCATGAATAAAAGACAATTATCATGAACAAGGAAATATAATAATAATACTTTTATTATTGCCTCTAGGGCATATTTCCAACACACTTAGGCTGGCCGGCATGTGTCCTTCTTTGTTCCTGTGTCTGTCCCTTCGGGGAAATGTCACGCTTTGAGTACCGGAGTCCTGTTAGCCCGCTACAGCCCGGTTTACCGGAGTCCTGCTAGCCCAGTGCTACAGCCCGGACCCACTTGCTGATGACCGACACGTTCGAAGCTGGGTCATGGATGCCTGTCCCTGTAAGTCTGTGCCACTTTGGGTTTACGACTAGTCATGTCAGCCCGGGCTCTTTATCATATGGATGCTAGCGACACTATCATATACGTGAGCCAAAAGGCGCAAACGGTCCCGGGAAAAGGTAAGACGACACCCGTGGGAATACCGTGCGTGAGGCCGCAAAGTGATATGAGGTGTTACCAGCTAGATCGATGTGACATCGAGTCGGGGTCCTGACAGCGTTGGCATCAGAGCCGGACTGCCTGTAGGTTCTCCAAGCCAAACTGGTCGATGTTGAGTCTAGAAGTTCTTTAGTTATATGTAGGGGAATTGTTTGGGGGTTGGAACGTAAGGCTCTTTTTACTTCTTATACCTTATGACTTTCTGATCTGAGTCAGTCCATTCTTCCACCGGGGGTTAAGGAATTAGGATCTGTTCTCTCTATCAGGATCACGAGTTACTAATCAGTAGTACCTTATAAGTTTGATGGTTACCAGCCTAGTTCAGTTCTACTACCACATTATGTTGTTAGAATGGTTTCAGAACTTTGATATGATGATGTTGAGTATGTACGAAATTCTTTGTCAAATGTCTCAATATCCCTTTTGAGCATTTACAGCTGTTATGCTGCCGAAATTTTGCTAGAAGTTCTAATGCCTTTGCATTATGAATGTGCTTTCAGATGGCCACTCGCGACCTCAATCAAGTGGTTCGCCTGACTCGATGCCTAGATGTACCCGGCCATACTGCTAAGTTGGTCAGGGTAATGACTGAGGCTGGATACCGCTGGTATCCTGAGTACACGGTCGAAGAGCAATTCCGGGACTTCAATCAAAGCCAGTATCTCTGCACTGTCAGGATATTTCCATCTTATCCTGGATCCACCGAGCCTCTTCACTGCTCCTATGGACTCGGGGTTACTATTGAGATGGCTGTGCAGGACGCCGCCTACTCTATGATGACCATTATGCGAGTCAGATCTGGTCTATTTCGGGACTCTGATTTCCGGTATATGCCAGGATCACTTCTGGGAGCACAAGGGTATCTCCAGGCTATCTATGCTGACCCCACTCAGGAGGATTCACGGACTCGCACCACTGCTGAGATGCTCGAGGATAAGGACCGTGAAAATCGGGCCTTAAGGTTAGAGCTCTTCAACACCCGTGCTGACCACTGGGCTACCTTGACTCGGTTCGCACCGGCGGTGCAAGCTGGATATTCAGATATGCGCGATCTCTATCCTGTGAGATCTGCTCTGCCGGACGTGATGGTTTGGCGTGATGTAGGAGGCATCACCCCACCTCGCGGTCCCCGTAGGCCACCGTTTGTTGGTCCAAGGCCTCATCCTAGCCCCTATGGTCCACAAGCTCCGCGAGACCGTCTGTTTCCGGATGAACATGTTGAGCTTCCAGGCTATGGAGGTGACTTCTACAAGGACTACTACGGATCGGTCTGAGTTAGTGGTAGTATCCCTAGTTCGCACTAGCTGTGTCGTCTATCGTTCCGCGTGACTCGTGGGATATGACCTAGCTGTACTCCTTCCGGAGGTGTAGAAAAATAATGTATAGGAGCTTGGAATGCCTCCGATGAGATGTAATCCTCTTTTCACCGTAATAGTACTTTGTTTGGTCTTGTACTAAACCCTGTACGGTGTGTATGACGATGGAATAAAAGAAGCAGTTTCTGTATCTACCATGTCATACGGATGATCATCTTGCATTTCGAGTTATTCCTTACATTCTATATCCTATGTCGGAATCTTATCGTTCTGACTAAATCATTGTCTTGTTTACCTAGGATGGTCAACACGCGCGCTAACCCTGCTTCCCAAGAGCAGGCCGAAGGCAGTGAAGCCAGGAATGAAAATCTGCCTCATCCTCCTTCACTAGCCGAGGTGATGATGGAAGCTGAGAGAAACAAGCGGGAGACCAACCGTTTGTTGGAGCGTATTGAACAGAATACAGCACACCATCAGAGGGCTAACGTGGTGTCACTCAGTGATTTTATCAAATTGCATCCACCCACGTTCCACCACTCCGTCGAGCCTCTCGACGCTGATGACTGGCTTCGCAGTATTTCTCACAAACTGCGTTCCGCGCTGGTAGCGGAGGCTGACAAGGTCACCTTTGCTGCATATCATCTTGAAGGCCCCGCCAGTCTATGGTGGGAGAATTATGGAG
Source organism: Triticum aestivum (assembly GCF_018294505.1). NCBI lineage: Eukaryota > Viridiplantae > Streptophyta > Magnoliopsida > Poales > Poaceae > Triticum > Triticum aestivum. Next base: position 507,672,960 of record NC_057803.1, read on the forward strand.
CTATGCGCCCAGCGGGCCATGTCAGCACTTGGGCTGAGTTCAGCGAGGCTTTCCGTGAACATCACATTCCGGAGGGTCTCATGGACCGTAAACGTGAAGAATTTTGCAGTTTCACCCAAGGCCGACTTTCTGTGGATGCCTATAGCAAGGAGTTTGGTAAGCTCGCCCGATATGCAACTGAGGAAGTGTCTACTGACGCCAAGAAGCAAGCAAGGTTCCGTAAGGGCCTTAGTCCTGAGCTTCGCCGCGACCTCCGTCTGCATGAGTGCACATCTTTTTCGAAACTCGTCAACAAAGCCATCAGTGCTGAAACTGGTCAGACTGACTATGACGCAACACGCAAGCATGGACGTGACATGGGTTCCTCATCCGGTGCTGGTCCTCAGAAGCGCCGCGTGTGGGTGCCCAACACCGCCCTGCCACCCAGATTCACACCGAGGCCATCTTTCCAGGCGCCTCGCCCCGTTCAACAGTCTGCTCCAGCCAAGCCCTATGGAGGTCCAACCAATAATGCTGCTCCACGTACCAGTTCCGTGACTTGTTTCAAATGTGGGGAATCTGGTCACTATATGCGTGAGTGCCCCCAGACCAACCCCAATCAATCTGCTAAAGCTGTTGGCCGTGGCAAGCCGACAGGGAAAATATTCCACGCCAAGCCGGTCACCGCTTCACGTGGCCATGTCAACTGTATCTCTGCCGAAGAAGCTCAAGAGGATCCCAACGTAGTTCTCGGTACGCTTCTTGTAAATTGCCACCCGGCATCTGTTCTTTTCAATACAGGAGCCTCTCATTCTTTTATATCCGAAAATTATGCTCGTTTGCATAACGTTGCATTCTGTGACATGCCATCCACTATGGAAATTTCTACCCCTGGTTCTAGATGGCAGACCTCTAGGGTAAGTTATGGAAATGAAATCCAAGTCGACAGACTTGTTTTCCTCGCATCTTTGATAGCCCTTAAATCTTCAGATATTAATATCATTTTGGGTATGGACTGGATGTCAGCTCATCAAGCCAAAATTGATTGCTTCTCTAGGACTGTTCAACTCACCCATCCTTCGGGGAAGATAGTCAATGTCTTGACCCGAATAGCCAAGCGACAATTATATTCTCTTAACGCCAGCCCTTTGCCAGACCTTGAGGACGTTCCGGTAGTCCGTGACTTCCCGGATGTCTTTCCAGAGGAATTGCCAGGTGTTCCACCTGACAGGGATGTTGAGTTCGTAATAGACCTCATTCCAGGAACCGTTCCGATTGCTAGAAGACCCTATAAGATGGCACCCCTAGAACTAGCTGAGCTTAAGAAACAACTCGATGAGTCCTTGAAAAAGGGTTTCATCCGACCTAGCTCATCTCCGTGGGCTTGCCCCGTCCTATTCGTCAAGAAGAAGGATGGTACGGACCGGATGGTTGTAGATTACCGACCTGTCAACTTGGTCACAATCAAGAACAAATATCCGCTTCCCAGGATCAACGACCTGTATGATCAGCTCGCTGGATCCTCAGTCTTCTCCAAGATGGATTTGAGGTTGGGCTACCATCAAATCAAAATCAGAAACGGGGACATTCCTAAAACGGCCTTTGTTACTCGTTATGGCCAATACGAGTACACCGTCATGTCCTTCGGTTTAACCAACGCTCCAGCCACCTTTTCTCGGTTAATGAACTCAATCTTCATGGAGTATTTGGATAAATTCGTCGTGGTCTACCTCGATGATATACTCATATACTCCAAGAACGAGGAAGAACATGCCGAACATCTAAGGCTAGTGTTGAAGAAACTTCGAGAGCATCGCCTTTATGCCAAATTTTCTAAATGTGAATTCTGGTTGTCAGAAGTGACCTATCTGGGTCATGTAATATCTGGTAAAGGTATTGCTGTTAACCCTGAGCGAGTTCAAGCCGTCCTTAACTGGACTCCACCTGAATCGGTCAAGCAAGTTCGGAGTTTTCTAGGCTTAGCGAGCTATTGTCGTCGCTTTGTCGAGAACTTCTCCAAGGTTGCTAAACCTCTAACCGAACTCCTCAAGAAAGATAAGAAGTTCGAATGGACTCCACAATGTGAGCACAGCTTTCAGGAACTGAAAAGACGCCTGACCTCTGCTCCCGTACTGGTACCGCCAGACTTCTCCAAGGACTTTGTTATCTACTGCGACGCCTCGCGACAAGGACTAGGTTGCATTCTTATGCAAGATCGACACGTAATTGCTTACGCTTCACGGCAATTGCACCCACATGAGGAGAATTATCCTACTCATGATCTAGAGCTTGCAGCCGTAGTCTATGCACTTAAAACCTGGCGACATTACCTCCTCGGTAATCGTTGCGAAATATTCACTGATCACCAAAGTCTGAAGTACATTTTCACCCAACCGGATTTGAATCTCAGGCAAAGACGTTGGGTTGAGTTGATCACAGACTTCGACTTAGGAATAACCTACACCCCAGGGAAAGCCAACGTCATGGCTGATGCGCTAAGTCGTAAATCTTATTGTAACAACCTGATGTTACAACAAAGTCAACCGCTTCTCCATGAGGAATTTCGGAAGCTTAACCTTCACATTGTACCTCAAGGTTTTCTCTCCACCTTGGTGGCAAAACCTACCCTTACGGATCAGATTATCAAAGCACAGAAGGTAGATCCGGGAATCTCCCGCATCAAGAGAAACATTCAGAAAGGAATTGCGAATTGTTTCTCCGTTAATGATCAAGGAGTCGTATACTTCGGGAATCGACTAGTGGTTCCCAAAGTGCGCAACCTAAGGCGATTAATCCTTAAGGAAGCTCACGAATCTCCTCTCACTATTCATCCCGGTAGTACTAAGATGTATCAGGACCTACGCCAGAGGTTCTGGTGGACTAGGATGAAGAGAGAAATTGCTCAGTATATTGCAAATTGCGACGTCTGTCGTCGTGTAAAAGCAGAGCACCAACGGCCTGCTGGCACCCTTCAACCCTTAGCTATTCCTGAATGGAAATGGGATAAAATTGGTATGGATTTCATTACCGGTTTTCCCAGGACCAAGAGAGGGAATAATGCTATTTTCGTCGTGGTCGATCGTCTTTCCAAAGTAGCCCATTTCTTACCTGTTCGTGAGAGTATAACCGCTAGTCAGTTGGCAGACTTATACATCTCCCGAATAGTGTCCCTTCATGGTGTTCCTTTGGAAATTAACTCGGATCGAGGAAGTCTTTTCACCTCTCGATTTTGGGAAAGTTTCCAAAATGCTATGGGAACTCGTCTCTCCTTTAGCACCGCTTTCCACCCTCAGTCGAGTGGTCAAGTGGAACGCGTCAACCAAATTCTAGAAGACATGCTTCGAGCCTCTGTTATCTCTTTCGGAATGGACTGGGAGAAGTGCCTTCCATTTGCCGAATTCGCTTACAACAACAGCTATCAATCTAGCTTGGGTAAAGCCCCTTTTGAAGTTCTCTATGGACGACGATGTCGAACACCCCTTAACTGGTCAGAGACCGGGGAAAGACAATTCTTTGGCCCGGACATGATTCAGGAAGCAGAAGAACAAGTTCGTATCGTTCGTGAAAAGTTAAAAACAGCCCAATCCGTCAAAAGAGTCAATATGACCGAAAACATAAGGCTATGACTTTCGAGGTTGACGAGAAGGCTTATCTTCGGGTCACCCCTCTGAAGGGAACCCATCGTTTCGGTATCAAAGGCAAATTGGCTCCTCGTTACATTGGACCTTTTCGCATTCTTGCCAAACGAGGAGAAGTTGCCTACCAGTTGGAACTACCTCCGCACCTCTCCAGAGTTCACGATGTCTTCCACGTTTCTCAACTCAGGCGTTGCTTCTCGGATCCTATCCGTGGAGTGGACCACGAAACGCTTGATCTCCAAGATGATCTTACATATCGAGAGTACCCCATTCGTATCCTCGATCAAGCCGAACGTACCACGCGACGTCATAATATCAAGTTTCTCAAGGTTCAATGGTCGCACCATTCTGAGGATGAAGCAACTTGGGAAAGGGAGGATCGTCTTTGACTCGAGTATCCCGCCTTCTTCCCGGAGGAACCCAAATCTCGGGACGAGATTCTTTTGAGTGGGGGTGAGTTGTCACACCCTAGCTAGTCATGCATTAGAGTGTTGCATCATGTTTACTCTTTCATCAGAAACTTGAAATGGGGATCTGTGAAACCCTCAGAACCATTTTGAAAATGACCCAAATAAAAATTTCTCCAAAAGGATCCAAGAAAATGCTCATGTTGCTCTATGAAAATATTGGACAGAGATAAAAATCAAACCAATATTTTTAGTGGCTCATGGACATTTATTTTGGGCATTTGGAATTAATGCATAAGTATTTGCATTGGGAATATATTAATTATATATATTAATATATGCCCAAATATTATGCCATTTATAAAAGAGCTTTGGAATAATATATATGGCCCCTGCAAAAATTGGCATAAGTTAAATAAATGATTTAATATATTTTTTAAATCAAAACAAATGTCAGAAATTAGAAAACAGAAAAGAATTAACAGGAGGAGCTTACCTGGGCTCCTCCCTGTGCGGCCCAGCCAGCTGGCCGGCCCAGCAAGCCAGCCCAGCCCACCACCGTCGTCGTCCTCCTGGCGCCAGTCGGCCAGGCGTGTGGCCGGCGCGCGCGCACGGCCGGAGCGCCACGCCACCAGCTCGTCTGCCTGCCTCCCTCGCCAGCGCAACGCCGCGGCGCTTCTTCTCGGTGCCGCCCCGATCCCCTGGCCTTATCCCCCTCTCTCTCCCGTGCTGCTCCCTCTCTCTCTCTCACGGCCGAACACCACCGTCGCCGCCGTTCGCCACAGCAGCCGTCTCCGGCCACCCCTCGCTCCCCCGACTAGCTCAGAAGCTCCGCCACGACCCCCTCTTCCTCCCCACCGCTCCACAGCTCCCCGGAAGCCCTGCATCGCCGCCACGTCGCCGTTCCCCTCTTCGGGCTCCGACCATCATCGCCGTCGAATTCGCCGTCCCCAGTGCGTCCCCGAGCCCGCTAACCATCCCTGCAGCTCCGCGGTGAGCCCCCGGATCGTTTCCCCCTTCTCCCCTGGTCTCTTTCGACCTCTAGGCCCTAGCCCCACCTTGGCCGAGAGCTCCACGCCGCCGGCGATGTCGCCGTCGTGGCCACGGTCACCGTAGCACCCAACCGAGCACACCATCGTGCTCCACACCTCACCAGGAGCACGTAGCACGCACCAACACCTCCCCTAACGCCCTGCAACGCTGATTCCGACCGCACCCGAACTCCGGCCGCCGCAGCCGAGCTCGCCGCCGTCAACTCCGGCCACCCCGAGCCCAACCACCACCACCAATAGTCGCGGCTCAACCTCAGCAACACGTAGATGCCTTCCGCCGTCCATTTGGTTGCCGGAATGGCAAAAAGCACTTTCGCCGCCGTCTCGGACCTCGCCGGCGTCATGTCGCCGGTGGGGTTTGACTTGTCCGACCTGGGGTTTGACCCCCCAGGGTCACTGACGCGTGGGCCCTGTCGGCCAGGTGGTTAGATTAGCGCTAACTACTGTTAGTCAACCCCCCCTGACACTGACAGTGGGCCCCAGCGCCACTAATCCCTAATTAGGATTAAATTAAACCTGTTAAACCCCCCCTGTCACTGACGTGTGGCCCCCACACGTCAGGTTTGACCTCAGCCAGCCACAGTTGACCACTGACGTCATGCTGACGTCATGCTGGCGCAATAATTATATTTCTGGATTTAATTTAAATCAGGAAATTCCAGAATATTATTTAAACTTCAAAAATTCATAACTTTTATTCTGTAACTCCAAATTGGACAAATTATATATGAAAAATGATCAGAAAAATCCAATCTATCCATCTGTACTATTTTCATGCATGATCAAACAAGTTAAATTGATGATTCAAGCAGAACAAGGAAAAGCACTTTAAAAGGCCATATTTGAATTTGAAATTTGAATCTTTGATTCAAATTTGTTCAAACCCTTCTGGTTTTAGTTGCATTAGCCCAACACACTCATATTGCCATGTTTCATGCATGCATCATATTGTTGCACATTGTTTGGTGATGCTGTGTATCGATGTCCTTTGCGACAGGTTCTGCCTCTGAGGAGTACCGTGATTACCCTAACGAAGAACCGTATCCGTGCATCGAACCATCAGGCAAGCAACCAACCATTTGATCATATCGATACAATCCCATGTTCTCGCTCCTGCTCTCTTTTACTGCATTAAGACAACGCGATTCAAACTGCTGTGTGCTACGGTAGTTGAACCCATTTCCTCTGCATGACCTGTCATTGCCACAGTAACTAGATGAAACCCACTAGCATGTGTAGGAGTTGATTGAGCCATATGTATGTGTTGTTCCTACCTTGCTATGCCTGCTATGCTTAGAGTCGTGTCAGGTCTGGTTCATCTGGGTGATGGGCTAGAGTGAAATGATTATGTCGGTAATGAGAGTGGTGTGGTGAACACGATTTGGTAAAGGTATCGATGAGAGGCCATGTAGGAGTACATGGTGGGTTGTTTCATTGAAGCCGACCTTAAGCACTGAGATCTGTATGTGTGATTTAAGAATCAGCTACTACCATGCATTGGGCCCGAAACCAATGGACCCTCTCGGCTTCTTATTCACCCTAGTTCTCCGTCCAGGAGTTGCAAGTAGTTTCTGGTGTTTGTAGCCTACTGGAGGCCGTGGACAGCGCTGACCGTAGGGGTGGGCTGTGATGCGGTAGGTACGTGGCCGGGTGTACCGAATACCCGTTAGGTATCTCGGGAACCCTGTTCACATCGTTCGGGGCCGTATGGGAAACCTCGGCCGGACTCCCTGCGGATGGAACCTGAATAGGCGATAAACCTGGACTGGAGGCTTAGGTGATTAGGTAGGTCGTGGCCGACACCCACGTTGGGCTTCCGCTTGAAGGTTGCCGAGTACATGTCGTGTAAGCGACGATAAGTGGTGAGAGCGTGTATGAAGAAGTACACCCCTGCAGGGTTAACATGATCTATTCGAATAGCCGCGTCCGCGGTAAAGGACTACTTGGTTGCCTATACAGTTCATAGACAAGTAAATGGAAACTGTTAAAAGCCTCAAGATAAGTGTGAGTGCCGAGGATGGCTCTTCCGTAGGAAGACGGAGGTGGATCCTCGGTAGTGTATTGAAGTGGTGAGTAGTGGACTCGTGTGCGCAAAACCATTTCAAGTTGGAGTATCGTAGGATAGCCTAGCCAAGAGTCAAAGCTGGCTTGCTGCAATAACTCCACCAACCCTTCTTGATACTATGCATGTATGTAGGATCTGATGTAAGTCTTGCTGAGTACCTTTGTACTCATGTTGCTATAATCTACATTTTTACAGAAGACGCTGCAACCCCTTCTGATGGGTTCTATGTAGACGTTGACATCAACGAGTAGGCTAAAGACCCAGGTGGTGACCCTGAGCTTGTGAAGGACCACGTAGTATAGCTAGGCTTTCCAAGCCTCTTTTATTTTACTAGTTGTCTGTACTCAGACAAGTTACTTCCGCTGCTGGCTTGTATGACTGTATGACTTGTATGTTGGGTCGTGAGACCCGTACCTTTGTGTATGTTATGTATGGCTCCCTGAGCCTTAAATAAAGTACTTGTGTCATAGAGTCATGTTGTGATGCTTCGTTGTATTTGCACATATCGAGCATATTGTGTGTATGATTGAAATGCTTGGTATGTGTGGGATCTGACTATCTAGTTGTTTATCTTTAGTAGCCTCTCTTACCGGGAAATGTCTCCTAGTGTTACCGCTGAGCCATGGTAGCTTGCTACTGCTCTGGAACACTTAGGCTGGCCGGCATGTGTCCTTCTTCGTTCCTGTGTCTGTCCCTTCGGGGAAATGTCACGCTTTGAGTACCGGAGTCCTGTTAGCCCGCTACAGCCCGGTTTACCGGAGTCCTGCTAGCCCAGTGCTACAGCCCAGACCCACTTGCTGATGACCGACACGTTCGAAGCTGGGTCATGGATGCCTGTCCCTGTAAGTCTGTGCCACTTTGGGTTTACGACTAGTCATGTCAGCCCGGGCTCTTTATCATATGGATGCTAGCGACACTATCATATACGTGAGCCAAAAGGCGCAAACGGTCCCGGGAAAAGGTAAGACGACACCCGTGGGAATACCGTGCGTGAGGCCGCAAAGTGATATGAGGTGTTACCAGCTAGATCGATGTGACATCGAGTCGGGGTCCTGACAAAAAGGCTATGCGAGTGCAAACCGTATTGTAGGCATGTCCGTATTGTGCCTCCGCCGATGACCAGTGTGTTTTAAGTGCATAATTATGTATGCATGGTACAAACTTCGTGGCTATATGAGGCGAACGATGGAGGCCGAACTTCTAATCCAACTCTGAGATTGCTCGGTCCTGTTTAATAGAGACTGGCGGCTTGATGGCTGATGGGATACGCGGCTTGATGAGGCCACTCTGTGCTTCGGCTACAGTAGTCGTAGTATGCTCCTCTATACGGAGGGAGCGTTCCGTATTTCCGTTTACCGTGATGACGCCATGTGGATCGGGCATCTTAAGCTTTAGATAGGCGTAGTGTGGGACCGCATTAAAATGAGCAAAAGCAGTACGCCCGAGCAGTGTATGGTAGCTATTGCAGAACGGGATGATATCGAAGGTCAAGCCTTCGCTTCGAAAGTTGTTCCGCGAGCCGAAAATGACTTCCAATGTAATTGAGCCCGTGTAGTGAGCTTCTATGTCGGGTACTCCTCCCTTGAAGGTAGTTTTGGTGGGCTTGATTCTTGAGGGATCAATGCCCATCTTGCGGACAGTGTCTTGGTAGAGTAGATTGAGGCTACTGCCACTGTCCATAAGGACTTTCGTGAGATGGAACCCATCGATAATTGGGTCGAGGACTAGAGTTGCCGATCTTTCGTGACGGATACTGGCTGGGTGGTCCCTGCGATCGAAAGTGATCGGGAAGGCCGCCCATTGGCTAAATTTTGGGGCGACCGGCTCTATGGTGTAGGCGTCCCGTAGTGCGCGCTTGCACTCCCCTGTAGGGATGTGCGTCACGTATACCATGTTTACTGCTTTTACTTCGGGGGAAATTGCTTCTGACCCCCGATGTTCGGTTGGCGAGTCTCTTCATTGTCGCGGGCGGCCCCTCCCCTTGTGTTCGGCATTAAGCTTGCCGGCCTGTTTAAAGACCCAACAACTTCTTTTGGTATGATTGGCCGATTTATCGGGGGTGCCATGAATCTGGCAGGGCCGATCCAGTATCTTGTCTAAATTGGATGGTTCGTCTTTGTTTGCCTTAAATGGCTTTTTCCGTTGACCGGGTTTGGAGCTGCTGAATCCGGCGTTGACCGCCGTGTCTTGCATTCCTTCATTGTTATTTCGATGCTTTTGTTTATTGCGTCGTCTCTTGCCATTGCCGTCTCAAACTTTGGAAGTGCCCGAATCACTGGTGTTGTTGCTTGTATGAGCGAGCCAGCTGTCCTCTCCCGCGCAAAAGTGGGTCATCAGAATGGTAGGGGCTGCCATGGATTTTGGTTTTTCTTGACCGAGGTGGCTGGCGAGCCACTCATCTCGGATGCTATGTTTAAAGGCCGCGAGGGCTTCGGCGTCCGGACAATCGAAAATTTGGTTCTTTTTAATTAAGAACCTAGTCCAGAGCTTCCTGGCTGACTCTCCGGGATGTTGGACTATGTGACTTAGGTCATCGGCATCCGGAGGTCGGACGTATGTACCTTGGAAGTTATCGCGGAAGGCGTCTACCAGGTCCTCCCAGCTGCCAATGGAGTTTTCAGGTAGGCTATTCAACCAGTGCCGAGCTGGTCCCTTGAGCTTTAGTGGGAGGTATGTGATGGCATGAAGATCGTCACCACGGGCCATATGAATATGGAGAAGAGAATCTTCGATCCATACCGCGGGGTCTGTTGTCCCATGATACGTCTCCAACGTATCTATAATTTTTGATTGTTCCATGCTATTATATTATCTGTTTTGGATGTTTAATGGGCTTTTTATACACTTTTATATTATTTTTGGGACTAACCTATTAACCGAAGGCCCAGTGCAAATTGCTGTTTTTTTGCCTATTTCAGTGTTTCACATAAAAGGAATATCAAACGGAATGAAACCTTTGGGAGAGTAATTTTTGGAACAAACATGATCCAGGAGACTTGGAGTGGACGTCAAGAAAGAAGCGAGGAGGCCACGAGGCAGGGAGGCACGCCTGCCCCCCTGGGCGCGCCCCCACCCTCGTGGGCCCCTCGCAGCTCCACCGACCTACTTCTTCCTTCTATATATACCCATATACCCTGAAAACATCCAGGAGCACCACAAAACCCTATTTCCACCACCGCAACCTTCTGTACCTGTGAGATCCCATCTTGGGGCCTTTTCCGGCGCTCCACCGGAGGGGAAATCAATCACAGAGGGCTTCTACATCAACACCATAGCCTCTCCGATGATGTGTGAGTAGTTTACCACAGACCTTCGGGTCCATAGTTATTAGCTAGATGACTTCTTCTCTCTCTTTGGATCTCAATACAAAGTTCTCCTCGATCTTCTTGGAGATCTATTCGATGTAATTCTTTCTGCGGTGTGTTTGTCGAGATCCGATGAGTTGTGGGTTTATGATCAATATTATCTATGAACAATATTTGAATCTTCTCTGAATTCTTTTATGTATGATTTGTTATCTTTGCAAGTCTCTTCGAATTATCAGTTTGGTTTGTCCTACTAGATTGATCTTTCTTAGAATGGGAGTAGTTCTTAGATTTGGGTTCAATCTTGTGGTGTCCTTTCCTAGTGACAGCAGGGGCAGCAAGGCATGTATTGTATTGTTGCCATCGAGGATAAAAAGATGGGGTTTATATCATATTCACTACAAAAAAAGACAGATTCGTGACATTTTGGGTCGAATGATAATCTTTTCTGTCATACTTATGACACTTCTATGATGATAATTGTGACAAAACCCGGTATCATCATAGATGTTGTGGGGTCCTACTTCTATGAAAAAAATCATGACAGAAAATGGGCTTTTCGTCCTGGGTGGGCCGGAGACGCAGCTGCATGACATACTTTGGGCCGTCCAAGACGGAAAAAACCGTGGTAGAAGCAAGGGCGCAAAAAATATCGGTGAGTCCACGGTTACGGTGGGTGGTCGGGGGCCGAGCGATGCATGTTTCTCTCGTACGTACGCGCGTGTGTGTGCGTCGTTGTGCTCTAACTGAACCCGAGCGATTGCATTGCAGGCTACGTGTTACTGAACCCGAGCGATCGATCGATGGCTGTTAACTGAACCCGATAGAGCGATTCCTTCGCTACTGCTGCTAACTGAAGCCAATTGATGCTGCCTCTGGATGAACAATGAGCATTGCGGGAGGGGGTGAATGAACAGTTCCCGGTGGGGGTGGATTAAAAGGACCCCATGGCGTTGCCTCTGGATGAACAGTGAGCGTTGCTGAGGGGTTTGGATGAATAGTACCCGGTGGGGGTGGATGAACAGGACCCCCGATCATTCGAGCCGACTGGGGCTGGATGAACAGGACCCCGTGGAGGGCAGGATGAACAGGACCACCCCGTGGAGGGCAGGATGAACAGTAGATGGTGGAGGGCAGGATGAACAGTAGCCCATGGAGGGGTGGTTGAACATGAGCCCGTGGAGAGGGTTGGTTGAACAGTAGCCGATGGAGTAGCGTGCGGTGGAGGCTGGATGAACAGGAGCCCGTGGATGAACAGTCGAAGGTGGATGAACAGTAGCCTGTGGAGGCTGGAGGGGGTCGACGGTGGAGATGAACAGTATCCCGTGGAGTCCTGTTTTGCGGTACGCCACACCCCTCCCGATGAATAGGACCCCTGTTTCGACTGTAGCGCTCCGACAAAAGTCTTTTTCCTCCGTTTTGCGGTACGCCACACCCATTCCGATCAACAGGACCCCCGTTTCGACCATAGGAGGTCCGTTTCCTCCGTTTTGCGGTACACCAGACCCCTCCTGATGAACAGGATCCCGTTTCGAACGTGGCCGGTCGAACACAAGGCTGTTTCCTCCGTTCCGCGGTACGCCATGTCTCATTTCCATCGGTTGTTCCGTCCAAGCCCTCCCGATGAACATGATGACGCAATCCGTTCCGACCCAGCCGGTTGGCTCCCCATGAACACGACAACGACACTGTTTCTCCATTCTGACCCAGCCATGTACATGAGCCTTGGCCGTACGTATGCGCGAGTAGGCGTTCGAGACTCTGCCCGTATGTACGTACGTGTTCGTATTTTCTTTCTTGCACACTGGCCGTTGTACGTACGTGTAGATGCTACGTGCGCGCCTCTACTACGACACGTGCACGCCTCTACAACGACCAGTATGTACGTACACGTACACGATCGGAATGACAATGCTACGTATGCTTCGACTAGGTGGGTCCCGACTGTCAGCCACTTCCTTGCCTGCGAAGATGTAGCTGGTGGGTCCTAGCAGTCAGGGGGGCGAATCGTTTTTTTTTGCCCGGACGCACTTCCTTGCATGCAAAGATGTAGCTGGTGGGTCCCAGCTGTCAGGGGGAAATGTTTTTTCGCAAAATACGGTGGCCCGTCCGGTGGTCCCCACTGTCAGGTGGAGGAATAATTATTTTACACGTAATAAGGAGGCACTTCCTTGCTGTGGCCGTGGACCCAACTATCAGCCTCTCCATGTACAGTCCACGTCCAATGGAAGCCGTTCCTTGACCACATTGACCACGCCGTGCCGAGAGCACTAGGGCGGTGGACAACGGCGAGGCCTAGGAAGGGGACGACGCGGAGCCAGGGAAGACGCGGCAGTGGAAGCCCGCGCGGAGAGGAGTACGAGGGTTCACTAGTTCGGCTGCGGTGTGAGGTTGCCGTCGCCGCAAGCCTGGCCAGCGGTGGGAATAGTAGGGGTGGTGAGGCCTCCACAGCAGCACAGCCGGCCACGGGAGGCAGGAGCATGCGGCACGACCGGCGCTGCTTTGGGCGGCTGGAGCAAGAAGACCAGAGGTTGAAGAAGCACTAAGGCCATTGGATGGACATCGTACGGTCACTGGAGCTAGAATCGTTCATATTGACTAAGTTGACAAAGCCCCCTGTCCCCGTCAACTTAGTAGGCCCACAAGTCAGCCTCCCACTGTGGTGGGTCCCAACTGGCAGGGGGTATTCATTTTTTTGTGCGCAATAAGGAGGCACTTCCTTGCGTGTGAAGATATAGTTGGTGGGTCCGACCTGTCAGCAGAGGGAACATTTTTTTGGCGAAATACAGAGGCCCTTCCAGTGGGTCCCAGATGTCAGGTGGAGGAATCATTATTTTGCGTGTAATAAGGAGGCATTTCCTTGTGTGCAACCGTGGACCCAGCTGTCAGCCTCTCCACGTATAGTCCACTTCCGATGGATGTCGTTCGTTGACCACGTTGAACACGCCGCACCGAGAGCACCAAGGCGGTGGACGACGGCGAGGCCTACAAAGGGAACGACGGAGCCGGGGAAGACACGGTAGTGGTTGCCCACACGATGGAGAGTACGAGGGTTGACTGGTTCGGCTGCCATCGACGAAAAATAATAGGAGGTGTGGGTGAGTAGAGGGATAGACAGGTCAGGGATGCGAGTATATGATGGGGCCATGAGGCCTGCCCGGCAGCACAGCCGGCCACGGGAGGCGGGAGCAGGCGGTTCCGACAGCGCTGGTTTGGGCGGCTGGGGCAGGAAGATCAGAGACCGAAGAAGCACGATTGCCATTAGATTGACATCTAACGGTCTAACACTGGTAGAGTCGATTGTTGACTAAGTTTCTTTTGTGATAAACCTTGTGTACGCATGAACTAAGTAGGCCCACAAGTCAGCCTCCAAATCTGTGGCAGACAACATAGATCTCATTTTCTATTTTTTAATAATTTGCAGCCCATTTGCTAATTCTTAAGTAATCTATTACAGCCCATTTTCTGCCCACGGTCAAAAAGTTCAACCTTATTTTTCATATTTCGGTGGAGTCCGAACTTTTGTAATCCCGAAATGATAAACATTTTTTAAGAACTTATTGATTTTCCAAAAAAAAATCGTTTTGTTTTTGTAAGCAAATAAGACATGGGACAATTGAGTTGGTTTAAGGGAAAACCAGTGGTAAAAAAAATCAGCGTTGGGAGGGAAAACAACAACAAAAATAAGGATGTAAATATGAAAAGTGAATTTTATTAATTTTCAATATAATGATACATGTATATGAACTAGTAAAACTATAGGTAGAGATTAGAAAACAGATGTAGGACATGTGTTTCAAGAGGAAAATAGAAATGGGATGTGTGTTTGATTCAGTAAAAAAAAGTGCATGCGGATGTTGTAAGAAAAATTATAACTAACGCTGGCGGGCCAGAGTCTAGTAGATACCTGCTAGATTTTTGTGCCCCATTGTCGTCATGGGCTGGGCCTGTTAAAAACAAAACCAAGCCTGGGCAGTCTACAGCCCAGTTGAAACTTGCTCGACCTGAAAAAACAATATACGTGCTCAATAAACGAGAGAATTCTGCAAGTACAGACTGATAACTGGGATGCAACAGGGATATTGTTTTTTCATCGTGATAATAAGAGCATGCACTTGTTTCAAAAAATTTGGAGAACTGGGAATTCGAACGATAGTTGCTTATGCTACCCATCAAATAAAAATTAGGTGCTTGAAAATTCATTTCGAAACAAATGAATTAGCTTTATATCCACGTCGACCCTCGGCATGATGGTTGGAAGCAAACTCCAAGTTCATACCAAAAGATCATAATAAGAATACCAACTTGCGGACGACAAGGTAGTACAAGTACCAATACCAAACTAACTTATAATCTTTTTACTCCTGGCCCTAGTGTTCGTCTGGTAGAAAATCTTGTAGAGGACCAGCTCCCGCTCCTTCTCTTGCTCCAGGTCCCCGAGGTGGTACTGGTGCATCACCTAGTTGGTCCTCTGCTGGTCAAAGTTCTTGTTGGTGTGCAGCACCAGAACCTTTTTGCTGCCTGTCTGCCAATCGTTGACCATCACCGGCAAGGTATTGCTGGTGTTGTGCCACATCTCATGCATGCCGCACTCCGACTGTATCTTGCGACGCATCCACGTGCCCCTTTTGAACGCCCTGGAATTGCGCTGGAAGAAATGCTTGCTTAGGCCACTCAGTGTGATACCTGCAGTATTGTCGAATACAGGTTTTAGTGTACGTAGTTGGCATTTTCATAACATCTTTGGCATGTTGCCGTCACTTGTTTCACTTTTTATTTACTTTAAAATTGTAATTGCTTCACCAGGTCTGCGTCTAAAAAGAAAAATAGAGCTATAAACAAAGGAATATGTTTGTGCAAGTAGACGATCGATCGGTGTCTTACCTAGAAATTTCTCAGGATGGGTGTAGCATATGTCGTGCTCGCTGTCGATGGTTGGTATGAACAAATCGCTGAGAGGGTGATATCTCGCGTTGTTAGCACTCACTTTGGTCTCAAGGTGCTCGATCAGCTCCTGATCCGTGGGATCAAACTTGACGCCGGCCGGCAACACCGACCAATCCTTCTTCGACTTGCATGGGTTAATTCTAGTTATATGGTACTCAATGTATGATCAATTGACTATTTTAAGTGAATGAGGAAAGATTTCGACAGATAAGTGGTACTCCAAATCTGAAGTCCAGAATACATGAACACGCCACCGGGATTCTTGTGTCACCTCACACGCAACGTGTTGTCACGTCAATTCAATGTGTGGACATGATGAATAATTTGACCGACGTATACTAGTACCGCTACTGTACTACTTAGTAGTCGTATTTGGTGTCACATTTTAACCATAGGTTTAACTAACAAGTACGCACTTGAAGCCTAAGTGATATATATATATATATATATATATATATATATATATATATATATATATATATATATATATATATATATATATTGCACAGCATCTCCATCATCATTATCAGTACATCCTGCGCGGGTGAGTTAGGATGCACTTGATCCCAAAAAGGTATCTATCCTTCAAACCAGAGGAGTGCTTCAAACTAACAACAGTCCAACAAAAGAGGGTCATGCTATAGCAGCAGAATACATGGCTCAGTCTACATATCAGTACGAATCAAGTTGTGCATATTTGCTGTTGGCATGAACGACATTGCCGCATGTCGGGTTTGCAAAAGCCATCCATAGCATGGAAGCTTGATGCCTTTCACACACTGAAGATTATCTCGCAACAAGCTGTGTCGACGAATATCTGGATATGGTGATTCATGAAACCCATGGCATGATGTGTAAACACAGTCCCCCCTGGCGATTGGAAGTTGTAGCATGGTAATCATCACCGGTGATATGATCGATGATTGGTTGGATGATCAGATAATTGAGCCCGAGGAACATGGAGTGGTTGCCGAGGTTGTAAACCCGCCTCCAGTTGAATACGCCTGGCCCAATGGAGCTGGGATCTTTCTCGAACACGAAGCAGCCATAGCCATCAATGTCACGAACGCCCCAGCATTGTACTGCATGTGGTTTGATGGAATGGTTTTGTCAATTTGGTACGTGCAAATGATCATCAAATGACCACCGTCAGCTAAACGAGCGATAAACCACCACCCATCGGCTAGTATGATTCCAGGTCCAGGAATCATGAAGGCCAGCGCATTTGCGTCTGCTGCAATAATTCAAATTGGAGACCAAAAGGACAAAAATAAACAATCATGTTCAGAGTATGTGTGGGATTAAGATTATTATAACAGTGACACATGTCATAGACAGAGAATTGCAATGCCATGGTCATAATCATACCCCAAGTTAAAAAAATAAGCCAATGGCTTTCATATTCTAGCAATATATCATGGTTCAAACATAATGTAACAATGAGAGGAAAATAGATATGATAGGGCCTACTCATATTCTACCATAGCACTTACTACAGTTATCATATCAACTCTAAGCAATAACATGTGTTGTAATAAAAATCCTGGAAATGAGAGTAACATATAGCAATCATGAGGTTATACTCATAATATCTATTCTAACAATCATTAGATACCAATTGTTCTCATATCAACTCTAACAATAACATGTGTGGTCATAAAAATCTAGGAAATGTGAGGAACATATAGCAATGATGTGGTTATAGACATACTATATATTCTAAATTTGTAACAATGAATAGGCAGTCGTATTATTAAGGTAAAGATGAGATGAGATAGAACAATTACACGACGATAGATTCCACCAGTATAGGCAGCCAATCTGTGCGTCGACCGCATAAATGATGCCATCGTGCACTATAGCATCAGACAGAAGTGTTGGGTGAAGAGGATCGACAATGAGCCATAACCATGTATGGCGACCGGATTCTAGATAGCCTAATCCCATGTTGAACATGGCAATGAGCTTGTAATCCATGTAGTCTTCTTTTGGTGTGGGCACTTCGCAGATTACAACCTTCAGCAAACAGAGGTCGAGCCAAAAGCTCGACGTGTCTCGTGCTTAGTAGGCAGGAGTGTCCGGCGGGCCGCGAGGCTCGATGGCGGCGGTATCCAAAGATGGAAGGGTGATCTCTCGCTGGGTGTAGATATCCACGCGACGCCACGGACTACCGGATTGGTAGATGAGGACGATCTAGTTGGCCTTCATGCCCCCCAGTAGTGGTCGCGCATGTAGGGCAGGTGGACGGGTAGTGGTAGCATGTCGAGGGGCACCACGGTGACCTCCATAGGATCGTCAAGTCGGTGTCTGGGCCACTGATGTCTACTACACAACCTTCTTCTTGTAGACGTTGTTGGGCCTCCAAGTGTAGAGGTTTGTAGGACAGTAGCAAATTTCCCTCAAGGGGATGACCTAAGGTTTATCAATCTGTGGGAGGCGTAGGATAAAGATGTTCTCTCTCAAGCAACCCTGCAACCAAATAACAAAGAGTCTCTTGTGTCCCCAGCACACCCAATACAATGGTAAAGTGTATAGGTGCACTAGTTCGGCGAAGAGATGGTGATACAAGTGCAATATGGATGGTAGATATAGGTTTTTGTAATCTGAAAATATAAAAACAGCAAGGTAACAAGTGGTAAAAGTGAGCGTAAACGGTATTGCAATGCTAGGAAACAAGGCCTAGGGTTCATATTTTCACTAGTGCATGTTCTATCAACAATAATAATATAATTGGATCATATAAATATCCCTCAACATGTAACAAAGAGTCACTCCAAAGTCACTAATAGCGGAGAACAAACGAAGAGATTATGGTAGGGTACGAAACCACCTCAAAGTTATTCTTTCCAACCAATCCATTAAGCTATTCCTATAAGTGTCACAAACAGCCCTAGAGTTCTTACTAGAATAATACCTTAAGACACAAATCAACCAAAACCATAATGTCACCTAGATACTCCAATGTCACCTCAAGTTTCCGTGGGTATGATTATACGATATGCATCACACAATCTCAGATTCATCTATTCAATCCAACACAAAGAACCTCAAAGAGTGCCCCAAAGTTTCTACCGTAGAGTCAAGACAAAAACGTGTGCCAAACCCTATGCATAGGTTCATGGGCAGAATCCGCAAGTTGATCACCAAAACATACATCAAGTGAATCACGTGACATCCCATTGTCACCACAGATACGCACGACAAGACATACATCAAGTGTTCTCAAGTCATTAAAGACTCAGTTCGATAAGATTACTTCAAAGGGAAAACTCAATCCACTATAAGAGAGGAGAGGGGGAGAAGCAACATAAGATCCAACTATAATAGCAAAGCTCGCGATACATCAAGATCGTGCCAAATCAAGAACACGAGAGAGATAGAACAAACACATAGGTACTGGTACATACCCTCAGCCCCAAGGGTGAACCACTCCCTCCTCATCATGGAGAGCGCCAGGATGTTGAAGATGGCCACCGGTGAGGGTTCCCCCCTCCGGCAGGGTGCCGGAACATGGTCCCGATTGGGTTTTGGTGGATACAAAAGCTTGCGGTGGCGGAACTCCCAATCTATTCTGTTCCCCGAAGTTTATAGGGTATATGGATATATATATAGGCGGAAGAAGTACATCGGTGGACCTCTGGGCTGTCCACGAGGCAGGGGGTGCGCCCTAGGGGGGTGGGTGCGCCCCCCAACCTCGTGGGCAGCCCGGGACTCCCCTGGTGCAACTCCGGTACTCCGTGGGCTTCTTCTAGTCCAAAAATAGGTTCCGTGGAGTTTCGGGTCAATTGGACTCCGTTTGATATTCCTTTTCTTCGAAACACTGAAATAGGCAAAAATAGCACTTCCGGGTTGGGCCTCCGGTTAATACGTTAGTCCCAAAAATAATATAAAAGTGGATAATAAAGTCCAATATTGTCCAAAACAGTAGATAATATAGCATGGAGCAATCAAAAATTATACATACGTTGGAGACGTATCAAGCATCCCCAAGCTTAATTCCTGCTCGTCCTCGAGTAGGTAAATGATAAAAACAAAATTTTTGATGCGGAGTGCTACTTGGCATAATTTCAATGTAATTCTTCTTAATTGTGGTATGAATATTCAGATCCGAAAGATTCAAGACAAAAGTTTATATTGACATAAAAATAATAATACTTCAAGCATACTAACAAAGCAATTATGTCTTCTTAAAATAACATGGCCAAAGAATGTTCATCCCTACAAAATCATATAGTTTAGTCATGCTCCATTTTCGTCACACAAGAATGCTCTCATAATGCACAACCCCGATGACAAGCCAAGCAATTGTTTCATACTTTAGTAATCTCAAACTTATAAACCGTCACGCAATACATGAGCGTGAGCCATGGATATAGCACTATGAATGGAATAGAATATGATGATGGGGGTTATGTGGAGAAGACAAAAAGGAGAAGATCTCACATCAACGAGGCTAATCAATGGGCTATGGAGATGCCCATCGATTGATGTTAATGCAAGGAGTAGGGATTGCCATGCAACGGATGCACTAGAGCTATAAATGTAGGAAAGCTCAACAAAAGAAACTAAGTGGGTGTGCATCCAACTTGCTTGCTCATGAAGACCTAGGGCACTTGAGGAGGCCCATTGTTGGAATATACAAGCCATGTTCTATAATGAAAAATTCCCACTAGTATATGAAAGTGACAAAACAAGAGACTCTCTATCATGAAGATCACACTGCTACTTTGAAGCACAAGTGTGGAAAAGAGGATAATAGCATTGCCCCTTTTTATTTTCTTTTTTTTTGCCTTCCTTTTTTTTGCCTTTCTCTTTTTTTGGGACAATGCTCTATTAAATGATGATCATCACACTTCTATTTATTTACAACTCAATGGTTACAACTCGATACTAGAACAAAGTATGACTCTATATGAATGCCTCCGGCGGTGTACCGGGATATGCAATGAATCAAGAGTGACATGTATGAAAGAATTATGAACGGTGGCTTTGCCACAAATACTATGTCAACTACATGATCATGCTAAGCAATATGACAATGATGAACATGTCATGATGGAATGGTGGAAAGTTGCATGGCAATATATCTCGGAATGGATATGGAAATGCCATAATAGGTAGGTATGGTGGCTGCTTTGAGGAAGATATAAGGAGGTTTATGTGTGAAAGAGCGTATCATATCACGGGGGTTGGATGCACCGGCGAAGTTCGCACCAACTCTCAATGTGAGAAAGGGCAATGCACGGTACCGAAGAGGCTAGTAATGATGGAAGGGTGAGAGTGCGTATAATCCATGGACTCAACATTAGTCATAAAGAACTCACATATTTATTGCAAAAATCTACAAGCCATCAAAAACCAAAGCACTACTCGCATGCTCCTAGGGGGATAGATTGGTAGGAAAAGACCATCGCTCGTCCCCGACCGCCACTCATAAGGAAGACAATCAAAGAACACCTCATGTTTCAAATTTGTTACATAACGTTTACCATACGTGAATGCTACGGGACTTGCAAACTTCAACACAAGTATTTCTCAAATTCACAACTACTCAACTAGCACAACTTTCATATTATCACCTCCATATCTCAAAACTATCATCAAGCATCAAACTTTTCTTAGTATCCAACACACTCATAAGAAAGCTTTACAAATCTTGAATACCAAGCATATTAAGATTATTTAGGAAAATTACCATGCTATTTAAGACTCTCAAAATAATCTAAGTGGAGCATGAGAGATCAATAGTTTCTTTAAAACAAATCACCACCGTGCTCTAAAAGATATAAGTGAAGTACTAGAGCAAAACTATATAACTCAAAAGATATAAGTGAAGCACAAAGAGTATTCTAATAATTTCCAAATCATGTATGGCTCTCTCAAAAGGTGTGTACAGTAAGGATGATTGTGGTAAACTAACAAACAAAGACTCAAATAATACAAGACGCTCCAAGCAAAACACATATCATGTGGTGAATAAAAATATAGCTCCAAGTAAAGTTACTGTTGGAAGTAAACGGAAGAGGGGATGCCTTCCGGGGCATCCCCAAGCTTTGGCTTTTCGGTGTCCTTAGATTATCTTTGGGGTACCATGGGCATCCCCAAGCTTAGGCTCTTGCCACTCCTTGTTCCATAATCCATCAAAAGATTTCACCCAAAACTTGAAAACTTCACAACACAAAACTCAACAGAAATCTCGTGAGCTTCGTTAGCGAAAAAATCAAAAGACCACTTCAAGATACTGTAATGAACTCATTCTTTATTTATATTGGTGTTAAACCTACTGTATTCCAACTTCTCTATGGTTTATAAACTATTTTACTAGCCATATATTCATCTAAATAAGCAAACAACACAGAAAAAGCAGAATCTGTCAAAAACAGAACAGTCTGTAGTAATTTGTAACTAACGCAAACTTCTGGAACTCCAAAAACTCTACAAAAATAGGAAGGCCTGGGCAATTTTTTTATTCATCATAAGAAACTGGAATCACTATTTTATCACGTTCTGGTGATTTTTAACAATTGTTTTCGTGAACAGAAAGTTTCTGGAAATTACAGCAAGATCAAATAACTATCATCCAAGAAGATCCTATAGGTTTAACTTGGCACAAACACAAATTAAAACATAAAAAAACATATAACCAGAGGCTAGATCAAATATTTATTCCTAAACAGAAGCAAAAGCAAAAAAACTAAAAATAAAATTGGGTTGCCTCCCAACAAGCGCTATCGTTTAACGCCCCTAGCTAGGCATGATGATTTCAATGATGCTCACATAAAAGGTAGGAACGGAAACATAAAGAGAGCATCATGAAGAATATGACTAGCACATTTAAGTCTAACTCACTTCCTATGCATAGGGATTTTGTGAGCAAACAATTTATGGGAACAATAATCAACTAGCATAGGAAGGCAAAACAAGCATAACCTTAAAATTTTAAGCACATAGAGAGGGAACTTGATATTATTGCAATTACTACAAGCATACGTTCCTCCCTCATAATAATTTTCAGTAGCATCAAATTCAACAATATAACCAGCACCTAAAGCATTCTTTTCATGATCTACAAGCATAGAAATTTTATTATTCTCCACATAAGAATTTTTTTTCTCATTCGGAATAGTGGGAGTATCATAAGAGACTTGAATAATATAAATTGTTTCCACATTAAAAGAGTAATGTTCAGAAAAAGGGTACTCATAATCATGACAAGTTTTATAAATATAATCATCTCTACTTTTCATAGCATAAGTTTCATCACAATAACCATCATAAGTAGCAACTTTGTTCTCATCATAATCGATTGAAACCTCTTCCAAGATAGTGGAATCATTACTAAATAAAGTCATGACCTCTCCAAATCCACTTTCATAATTATCATAATAAGATTCAACATCCTCCAAAATAGTGGGATCATTACTTCCTAAAGTTGACACTCTTCCAAACCCACTTTCATCAATATAATCATCATAAGTAGGAGGCATGCTATCATAACAAATTTGCATATCAAAACTTGGGAGACTAAAAATATCATCTTCATTAAACGTAGCATCCCCAAGCTTGGGACAAACATTAATTGCAGCAAATATATTCTCCAATATGTCATCCTCATTAAACACAGCTTCCCCAAGCTTGGGCCTTTTCATATCATAAGCATAATCACTCTCATCATTAATAGTATGGATAGCACCAATAGTATAGCAATTTTCATATTCTTCCAAGCAAGCGCCAAAAAGATTTTCAAGATCATAAGAAGTATAACTATCTTCCCAATCATAATCATCACAACAATTAATAGGCATAACAAGATCATCATCAAGTGCATCATCTTCCACAATTATTTTTGATTCATTTCATGAGGCACAACAATAATAGGAGCAACATTATTTGGGAGAGATATCTTTTTACCTCTCTTCCTTTTTCTTTTCTTCTTCTTCACCTCATGTGTGGGTTCAATCCTATTTCTGGAGCTCCTTATTGATGAGATTGGTTGAATAGAAGGCTCCTCCTCATTACCCGATTCAACATAAGAAATAATAGGATCATATTGGGAAGTCTCTTCCCTTTCGTTAGCATTCTCTTCATCTTCTATTTGTTTTCTTTTCTTTATGTAATTGGCAATATAAGGATTTTCAATGCAATTCACCGCACAATACATATAAATCTTCTCTAGATCAAGATCAAGAAATCTATCAAGATTAATCTTTGGAATACCCTCAGTTATACGTTTCATTTCTTCATAACCCAACAGAA
Source organism: Triticum aestivum (assembly GCF_018294505.1). Taxonomy (NCBI): domain Eukaryota; kingdom Viridiplantae; phylum Streptophyta; class Magnoliopsida; order Poales; family Poaceae; genus Triticum; species Triticum aestivum. Next base: position 507,696,609 of record NC_057803.1, read on the forward strand.
GACTAAGCTCTTTATGATGCTCAAGAGTAATCAAGTTATCACAATTTTTGGACACGACTTGATCTTGAAACAAATAGCATTAGAGCTTTAAATGACCATGTTCATTGCAAAGTTCACAAGGGACGCGATGAATATTGAATCTTTCAGCGCAATCATCTAGCCTCTCTTGCAACAATTTAGTTTCTAAGTACTTATGCCTCTTGCAATATCTATCTTCCCTATTTGGTGTGTACTTACAAACCCAATGCACTCCACAAAAATTGACATGTTTATAGGAGACGTTTTCATCATAACTAGTGCAATCATCATTAGTACTATGGATATTCAAGGAGTTCATACTAACAACATTGCAATCATGCTCATCATTCAAAGATTTAGTGCCAAACATTTTAATGCACACTTTGGCACAATTTTCCTTTCCATCATACTCATGAAAGATATTAAAAAGATGAAGCGTATGTGGTAAACTCAATTCCATTTTTTAGTTTTCTTTTATAGACTAACTAGTGATAAAACAAGAAACAAAAAGATCTAAAGATATACCTTCAAGCACTAACCTCCCAGGCAACGGTGCCAGAAAAGAGCTTGATGTCTACTACACAACCTTCTTCTTGTAGACGTTGTTGGGCCTCCAAGTGCAGAGGTTTGTAGGACAGTAGCAAATTTCCCTCATGTGGATGACCTAAGGTTTATCAATCCGTGGGAGGCGTAGGATGAAGATGGTCTCTGTCAAGCAACCCTGCGACCAAATAATAGAGTCTCTTGTGTCCCCAACACACCCAATACAAAGGTAAATTGTATAGGTGCACTAGCTCGGCGAAGAGATGGTGATACAAGTGCAATATGGATGGTAGATATAGGTTTTTGTAATGTGAAAATATAAAAACAGCAAGGTAACAAGTGCTAAAAGTGAGCGTAAACGGTATTTCAATGCTAGGAAATAAGGCCTAGGGTTCATATTTTCACTAGTGCAAGTTCTCTCAACAATAATAACATAATTGGATCATATAACTATCCCTCAACATGTAACAACGACTCACTCCAAAGTCACTAATAGCAGAGAACAAACAAAGAGATTATGGTAGGGTACGAAACCACCTCAAAGTTATTCTTTCCAATCAATCCATTGAGCTATTCCTATAAGTTTCACAAACAGCCCTAGAGTTCATACTAGAATAACACCTGAAGACACAAATCAACCAAAACCCTAATGTCACCTAGATACTCCAATGTCACCTCAAGTATCCGTGGGTATGATTATACGATATGCATCACACAATCTCAGATTCATCTATTCAATCCAACACAAAGAACCTCAAAGAGTGCCCCAACGTTTCTACCGAAGAGTCAAGACGAAAACGTGTGCCAACCCCTATGCATAGGTTCATGGGCGGAACCCACAAGTTGATCACCAAAACATACATCAAGTGAATCACATGATATCCCATTGTCACCACAGATACGCACAGCAAGACATACATGAAGTGTTCTCAAGTCATTAAAGACTCAATCCGATCAGATTACTTCAAAGGGAAAACTCAATCTATTACAAGAGAGGAGAGGGGGAGAAGCAACATAAGATCCAACTATAATAGCAAAGCTCGCGATACATCAAGATCATGCCAAATCAAGAACACGAGAGAGAGAGAGATCAAACACATAGCTATTGGTACATACCCTCAACCCCGAGGGTCAACTACTCCCTCCTCGTCATGGAGAGCGCTGGGATGATGAAGATGGCCACCGGTGAGGGTTCACCCCTCCAGCAGGGTGCCGAAATATGGCCCCGATTGGGTTTTGGTGGCTACAGAAGCTTGCGGCGGCGGAACTCCCGATCTATTCTGTTCCCCGAAGTTTTTAGGGTATATGGATATATATAGGCGAAAGAAGTACGTCGGTGGACCTCCGAGCTATCCACGAGGCAGGGGCACGCCCTAGGGGGGTGGGCGCGCCCCCACCCTCGTACTAGCCCGGGACTACCCCGGTGCAACTCCGGTACTCCGTGGGCTTCTTCTGGTCCAAAAATAGGTTCCGTGGAGTTTTGGGTCAGTTGGACGCCATTTGATATTCCTTTTCTTCAAAACACTGAAATAGGCAAAAAACAGCAATTCTGGGTTGGGCCTCCGGTTAATAGGTTAGTCCCAAAAATTATATAAAAGTGGATAATAAAGTCCAATATTGTCCAAAACAGTAGATAATATAGCATGGAGCAATCAAAAATTATAGATACGTTGGAGACGTATCAGCCACCTGCGAGGATCGGGCATCAGCAAGCAGGGTGTCTTGAAAAGAGCCGGTCGGTTGCAGACGAGTAGACGGTACAAAGACACCGAGCATGCGTCCAGACGGACGGTGCTGCGTTGGTCCATATGATTATAGATCTGCTCCAAGAGAACATCGGGGAGGGAATTCCAATCGCGGCTGTACGTGTCAGTCGGTTCTGCCATTGGGGTTTTCGGTGCCTGCGAGCCAGCGGGGAGTGGATTTGGGTGGGCGAGCGAAGAAGCTTCTCCTCGTGTGGCCGAGCAGTGAGCAGGGGGATATGGTACGCGCGAGCTACCAAGGAAGATAGTGCGGGCGGGCGAGCAGTGAGCGGGGGAAAATGGTGTGCGGCCGACGATGGGGAAGAGAGGAGGAAGAAGAAGAGAGGAGGAAGAAGAGTGGAAGACGGGGAAGAAAGTGCATTAAATCTCAATTCTACTACTACTACCAGGATATATCGTCCTTCAGATTGTAAATAGTTACACCAATGACATGTGGGTCTACAACAAGAGGGCCCATATGTCAGTTAATGGAGGACAAAAGCATGCTCTACTAGCAAACATGATGGCAGTACTAGGTAAGGTTGATTTAGTAACACCAACACGCTGGTTCAGCTTATTGATTAAGTGTCCCGTCTCCTGCAGCATGTATTGTCACTTCACTGCGAAGACTAGTTGAATAGTTCTCTCTGACCGAGATGGGGAATAATGGATCGCGAAGACTTCATGTCTACATTATCCCTATGCCTCTACGCTCACTTCACTCATTTCGCTCCGTACGTAGTCACTTGTTGAAATCTCTAGAAAGACAAATACTCCGTATTTGGGAGCAGAGGGAGGATTTTACTCCGTACTTGGGAGCAGAGGGAGGATTTTACTCCGTATTTGGGAACAGAGGGAGTGTCACCATATGGAGGGAACATAGGAAGCTTGAAATATGAACATGTCAATGGGAGGGAGTAAGCCCCATGCATGCATGCATGCATGCATGAAACATGCAACACTCACACGTACACATGGACGCACGCAACACTCACGCACCCATGCGGCACACAGCACACGACGCAATACACACGCTTACGCTCAAGTGCTCAACCTACTCCCTACGTCCTTGAAAGACTGTACATTTAGAGATTTACACATTGACCAGGGCATAATTAATGCCCAAAAGTTATGTGTGCATGCGTCCATTGAGAGAAGAAGATTAAATGAAGGTCGTTGCATGCTGTAATTAAGGATAGACATGTAGCCTATACCTAGAGCACAAGTTGGTGCATTAGTCAATCAATATCGATTTAGATTAAAGGCTAAATGCATTGGAAGTGTAGATGTACTACACTCTTTGTTTTTTAGCTGATTTCTTTGCTCTGCCAACTGACAGGTTGGACCCAGAAACCAGGTGACAATATAACCAGTCAACAAAGTGCCATGTCGACTATGTGGCCGGTCAGTAGGGTGCAATATACGGTGCTCTACGATGAGCTAGTGATCGTATAATCACCGCAAAAGTATATATAGTGACCGTAAAGAGCGTATTGTTACATACGTTGACCGCCAGTGTATTTTTCTCGTTTCAAATTAAGCCATATTAACCGGAAAGGACGCAATATGGACTAGTACTAGTACTACTTCGATGTGTCCCGTCAACTCGCCTAACGAGGAGAAGCTTGCTTACTACGCCTCTCCCTCGCCCACGCGCGCGGTGGCTCGCAGGACGAGGAGAGGGTTTTGACTACAGCGCGCCCTCTCCCACTCCCTCTCCCTCGCCCTCGCGGTGGACGTGCAGCAGTTCAATCGGTGTCAGATTGCCAGAAGCATAAAGTGTACTGTAGTATCATCATTGTTGGACCTTCCGAAGAGGCGAAGAGCCAAGTGCAAGGTTCACACGAGTACGAACTATTGAACCTCCCAAAGAGGCAAAGAGCCAAGCGCAAGGTTTTATAGGAGTTGTCGTCCTAGTAGGAGCATACTACAACTATAGCAAAAGATGCTACTGTATGATGCCGCCACGTCACGTATATCCAAAGTTGTGCCACCTTTTTTTCTTTCTCAAAGAGTGTGTTGGAGCCCGTGCAACAACCATACACAAGTTGCACGTACACATAACACATTTACTAGTAATAAATTCTAAAGGACAAATGCCAGTATGCCACATAAGTTCATCTCCAATTCATGTGATAAATTTGTGCACGACTAGTCTACATATATTCACAGCGCTACCGTTCACAATTTACCGTACTCCACTTACATGTTATAGATGGGCTACATGTCCTCCTCCAGGTTCCAGTCCCAGGTGTTCTTCATGGATGGCACGATCCATAGCGGTGGGCAACAGGAATCATTGTCGCAGCTTTCTAGTCCGGTTCCACACGATGGAGACTCATCCAAGCTGAAGCGGCATAAATCAGGGATAGCGTGTACCAGCATGTCGTTCATCCGGAGGTGCGCACGGAAGACACAACCATGCTTCATGAACGGCAGGCCTTCCGTGTCGTGCACGGAAGGTGGCATCCACTTCACAATGGGTAGCTGTCCCCAATGAAAAGTGAGTACTCTCCAAGAGTGTCCCTCGGCACCCACGTAGCATCACGGGGGTCGAACTCAGCGCCGTTCATCTGGTACATGCTGCATCTCATATCTGGACACATGGTGACATACATAGTCAAGGTCCATGCATAATAATATTGTGCTCAAATATGGCGGTCAGTAATACTGTGCAGCAAATAGTACTACTCCGGTATAGAGGAAGTAAAATAACCGGCTTATTATATATAGCCACTGTTGGCTACATGGATGAGATAGTAAGACATGGAAAAACAAAAATGGTGGTAGCTAGTGGGTTCAAGTCTTCAAGGGCCTAGCTAGCTATACGCGTCCTCCAAGGTAAAAAGTACTCCTACTAGTACGTAAGTAGAGTACTAGTACAACAATGAAAGAGAAGGCGAGAGGGTTAAAAAATGGAATACCTGGGTAGATGGTGACGGTCCGATCGTGGTAGATTGTGTGACCATGTTGCACATCAGTGGTACCATGGGTAACGACTGCTAAGATAGTTGATCCCAATATGCCAAAGTCAGCTACAAGGTTCCAGGTTAGACCGAATCGCGGATGCAAATGCACATCCAGGATCGGCGATCTTATTTTGATCGCGGGATGACTGGTCCCTGCAAAATAATGGAGTACCGTTAGGGATGCAAATGATGGTTTGTGCATTCCGTTTGTAATCTCCCGTACCGTAGGATGGCAACCAGATGAAACAAGTCCCCTGGCTTGTCACCGCGAAGATGCGGCCTAGATGGCGCACGGCGTCTTCGAACGTGTAGGGGTACAAATCTGCCGCCGCCAACATGCGCCAGCCTCTGCCGTTACTGCCTCTTGCATTGATGGCAATCCTTATGTCGAACACCGCGATGAGATAGTAATCGTCGTAGCCGCGTCGCTTTGTCGGCGGGTCCGCAATTGCTATCTTCTTCAATCTCATGTAGGCATCATCATACGTATTCAAGCCCAGCCAGTCCGGAAGGCCGATCCCAATGGTGGAGAAGGGGTCTACCGGAACGGCCGCACTGCTGTGGATGTTGTGCAAAATGATGGTGGTATCCGGCCGGAGGTATGCAAGCCAATCTTCATTGGCACCGACCCAGACCTATATATAAGACGGTGGGCAGCGGAGAAATTACGGGATGGAAATGGAATAACTAAGTACTACATGATCAAACTCCATTACTGACCTGCTCATCGGACAAAATCCGACTACCTCTCAACGTCGGCAACTCTAGCGGAGTCAACGTGCAACCATGGCCAGGGAGCGGTGGACTGTTCGAAGGATTGTCCCATAGAAGAACCTTCTCCTCGAGGACGCATGGAAGACCAACAAGCATGGCCTTTTCCCAAGCCATTTTAAGCACCGTCTTGAAATAGTTGGTGCAGGAAGCACCGAGTCTTGCGGCGGTGAGGACGTCGGAGCGGCGTGCGATTTCTCCCAGAGGATCATCGTCCAAGGTCTCCCAGCCCCGACGAGGAGGAGAACCGCCTGGCGAATCCATGGGAGCAGCGACGAACTGCCTTCTCTTCGGGGGGAGGGGAACTGGCGAGGAGGAGATAAGAGCGTAGTAACCGCAGGGCCTCGTCCCTTCCAACTGTAGATCGTTCCTTCCAACTGTAGCGAAGGGGTGAGGCTATTATTTACTACTAGTACTAGCATTATGGGACGTTATGGGATTGCATTATACTGTAAATAATAGCACTAGTAAGAAATTTTTGGCACTAGCTAGTAGTTTTTGGCGTGGATTAAGAAATTTTGGGTATGTTTTTGCTATTTTTTGTACACGCCAACTAGTGTCAAAAAACGTCTTACATTATGTGACGGAGGAGTACGTACTCGTACTGTAGCAGTACTAGTACTACTTTCTCAACTAGTAGTGCGAGGGTACTACTAGTGCTATGTACTGTACTTCTAGTATAGTGCACCAGTTTTGAACTCTTGAATCTCAGGGCCAAGGAGCTACAGTTGGAAGTGGAGGGTACTACTGTTCTCTAGAACCATCGTTGTACTATCAATGCAGGGAAAGTACACCTGCGTAGTGGCCTAGTGGGTACTCTCGGTGCTCTATTCAGCCGCTCCTCTCACGTAGCTGGCCTACTCAGCCGCTCCTCTCACGCACACACTAGCAGCCTGTTTATCAGCGACGGTTACTGCGGGGGCAGAACATTTGAGTTATTTGATACAGCCAGACTAGGCTTTTCGCTTCCATTTGTGGAGGTGTAATGGATCTCGTCGAACTTTGTTAGTAGTTCCTTCTTTATGAATGAGATGAAGCAAAGCTTTTGCCTCCGTTTCAAAAAAACACGTCAAGAGGAATTTCTTTTATAGTAGAGCCGATAATGGAGTGAAGTCCATGCGTGCAACGCCACAAGCTACAGAGTAGTAGTAGAGCACTTTACGTACAGAGCCATATTGCACAGTTCCCAATGCCCCGCCAGGCTTTTCCGGCTCCTCGGGCTTAATTGGGAGGCGCTAGTTTAAATATGCTACTAGCTGATGAGGAAGCTGCAAGCGAGGTGCGGCTAGGGCGAGCACGCGAGCCACGAGATGCTGGGAAGGAAAACCCGTTCACGTGGCTAGGCTATCCAGTGCACCTAGATTGTGGTGCCGCACGTCCGTTTGACTTCAAAACTCAAACTACCCGTGTAAAATATTGGCTCGCAGCGAAGTTACTATTTAAAAAAAGGCCGCCGTGCGTTCGGCCGGGATCGAACCCACAAAACGAGGTATACACTCCCGCGACCACTAGTAGTACTCGTTGGAGTACCACGCAACCCAGAATCACCTTTTGTCGCTAGTAGTACATTGTTCCTTACAAGAAACCCCTAATAATGTAAGAAACCACTAATAATGCCAAGAAACTACTACCACTTGCATATGTGGCAGACTTAAGATAAGACTACCTTATCAACCATTGTACATGCTCTTACCAACCAGCCCTACCAAGAAATGACTACTCTACAAAGTGTCGTTATAGGCACGTTTCAACCCATGGCCCTGTTTGGATATATTTGTTGTCAATCTAACCCTGCCATCTAAACACCACTTTGGTTAGAGTTAGTTCAGGGTTAGAATCTAACCTCTGACTTAGAGTATCCAAACAGGGCCCGTGTCGCCCATTAAGTCAACGCCTTCTATTCGACCGGTCGTTATGACTTGTGGGACCTACATGTCAGTCTGCACAAAGATCCCCGAGTGACCTCCTACCTCCGGCCCATCCACCTAGTCATCCTCGGCCATGGGACGCAGCTACCGCCACCAGCAGAAGGCGAGGTCAAAACCGCCGGCAGTGCGGAGCCCATCTTGCGGCAGCCCGGATGCTAGCTCCGTCCGGCGCTTGTGGCCGCTAGCTAGCCAAGATAGCTCCGTCCAGCTGCTTGTCTGTAAGGTTTGCTAGCTAGATTGGCACGGCGGCGTGGCGGCTTGCTCGCGCGCACCGCGCTAAGGCCAGCCATCTGGCTCGAGCGAAGGCCAGCGCGACGGCTTGCTCGCTCGTGAGTCACGCTCGGGCCAGCCTACCAACCCGTGCGGAGGCCAGCGCGGCATCCGGCTCGTCCGGCGGAGCGGCGGCCAACTCGCTCATTACCGGCGCCACTGACGAACAAGCATCAGCACAGTTTGAAGTAATGTTCAAGAAGAATAATGATTTGAGGGGGAATAACAGGATAGAAGGTCAGATGTGGGTCCCTCGTGTCAACGGTCAAGCAAAATGTGTTGGTTTAAGCTGCCTCGTCAGCATGGACGTGTGGGCCAACCCTGTCATAAATGGGTTTAAACTAACCTAATCGGTAGGTAGTAGTGTTTAGCGTGGGTTAAGAAATTTTGGGTATGTTTTTGCTATTTTTTGTACAATAGATTCTTCCTAGGGCTGGTTCAAAGTGGTAGTTTTTTGTTAAATACTCTACATATTGTAAGTAGGAGTGAAAGTTAAGCTTTGGAACCCAATAAGCAAGGCTAGTTACATAGTGCATATGTGTACATGATTGAAAGTAAATATCAACCATGAGTGACTAATATCTTGATGGAAAACTCGAAACTATGGAATACTAGGGAAAAAATTACATGGTTGGAAATACTAGCAATGTTCATGTACGTTGCAACGAATCATAATTAGAATAATACTTATTCACAAACTTGATACAAAACACTCTAATTTTGATATACATATATCACTAGAGATATATTATGTTTCAATTAGAATATATTCCTTGGGCTGTTTTGGTGAGGTCAGGGAGGGATGTGGTTGGTTTTAAGATACTAATTATGGGTTTTTCTGCAAATTGGTAGACAAGTGGGATGTTTGTGAGAAAAGGCAACAACTTACCTCACAGTCGTTAGATGTAGATCTAATGGTCACAAACGACGGATGGCAGACACACCATCATCACCAACTTAGTCTTCTGTAGGAGTACTAGCAAGATCCGTGCATTGCACGGAACATCAAGATGCATTTTTTTTATAAAAACACTCGTTGTGATTGACCCATGCGGGAGTAATCCCATGTGTAAAACTAATGATATCTCGAGAAATAGGAGATAAGGTGAAGAGGAGTGGGGCGTGGTGGTGATCGGTGGTCGGACTGAGCGGAGGCATGGGGATTGATGACGCCGGCAGCGGCCACCAGGCCAGTTTGTTCCAGAGGCTTCCTTTCTTAATTGCTCAACAATGAGGTTGTTGGAGATAAGGATGAACGAGGGAAGGCCTTGTCTGCAAATGTGGAGAGGGGTGTGGGTATCTTTTAGTTTAATTTCCATCAGTCAGATATAGATCGGATGGTCTATATTGCAAGATGGCACGTGTACCATCATCACCAACTCGGCTTTTTATAAGAGAAGAAATATAAGTATGGAGATACAAACGTATTATCGATACTTGTTTCCGTAAACTAGCATCTACATTCTATTCAACGCCTCAACATGTGAGGCCTTAGCACAATGACTTCTCCACAATGTAAAACAAAGGTTTTCCCGTCGCCGATAAGGAGGGGGTGACGGCGGCGCGCTTTTTGGCTTGCACTAGTCCTAGTAGTTATACTAGGTGGTCTAAGCACGTGTAGATTTATTCTTTTTCACGTCTCGTGTTCGCCATACTGCCACGACTGTTGATGAATAGACGGTAAGTTATTCATGGGGAAACCCTTGTTGAGCATGTTTGCGAGAGAGAGAGAGACAATGTGCGTGTGTGATATGTCTACAGACTGAGGCAATGATAACATATTCTTTGTGTCTATGTGTGTGGAGGATAGAGAGAGACATGTACATGGGGCTTTGTGTTGATGCGGAGACACATATACATAATTAGAGAGTGAGTGTGCGACATACACATGCGGGCATGGGGAGATATGAGGATCTAGATTAATGGGTGTTTGTGCGTGTCTGTGTGTGTTTGTGCGCGCATTTGTATGTGAGAGGGAGTGTGTGTATGTGGAGTAGAGAGACCACTAATGATGTAAACCTAGTATAAGGGAAGGGGGAATGGTGTGACATGTGTAGTAGCGGGATAGCATGGGTGCGGGCTGGGGAGCAGACTATTTGGAAGAGACATCGATTGTGTGTGGGAGAGGGGTGTGAGAGCGAGAGCGAGAACGAGAGAGAGAGAGAGAGAGAGAGAGAGAGAGAGAGCTAGCGATGGAGAGAGAGAGAGAGCTAGCGATGGAGAGAGAGAGAGAGAGGAAGAGAGGGGGCGTTTGTGTCTATAAATGGCGTATAGATAGGGAGACAATGTTGATGTTGTTTGAAATTGGCCTATGTACAGAGATGCAAGGGAAGCGAGTCATCGTGTGTGTGATAGGGACTTCATGAGAGATCTAGAATAGATGGTGTAGAGAACAATGTGCAAGATCGAGAACGATGATACATTAGGGAGCTATGGAAAGAGTCACGACATATATGTATACAGGGAGGAGCTGGGGCAGGTCCGCATGTGGGAGAGATAGAAAGAGGAGAGTGGTGCACAAGGAGACAAAGTGTGCTTGTTTTGAAGTGGGGTGGTGTGTGAGGTGAGTGTGCGAGAACCACATAACTAGGGAGATAGACGTTTGGGGTGACATTTTGTGTGTATGGGAAAGATACACTCTACATAGTGCGTGTGCTTCGGAAAGAGAGATGCCGGGAGACCTAGTTACAAAGTGGGGGAAGAGATGTGTGCATGCCCAAGAGATAAAGTGATAGAGACCTATATTGGGGTCCAGACTTTAGAAGAGAGAGGGGTGTTAATGTGCTCGTGTGTTGGTGTTTGGGGGAGAGAACGACTTCTGTGTGTGTGGGGGGGGGGGCGGCAACGGCTAGGGGGGGTTGCTTCAGAATAAGAGTGAGGTGTCTATATTTGAGGAACTTTAGCATAATTGAGATATACCTGGTCAATAGGGTGTGCACTCAAGGTTGATAAATTTTTTCACAGTTTGGACTATGAGATAACGATACTTTTGAACATGCGTGATATACTTTGATGTACCAGAATTACAAACGTAAGATTGGAATTTTAGAATTTGACTCCATCATTAGCTTTTGTAATTCATTTAAACAGAGGTACATTTTTAAGCCGGGAGTTCGTGATTTCAAATTCATATATCAAACCTAGAGATATACACATATGGGCATGTTCAAACTTTATAATCATCCACTTTATTCATACACATACACTTTTTGCTTTTGTCATCATATTTAGGATAAACACATTCGGAATTTATTTGAATTGGACAATATGATGGTATTTGCTTGTAGTAGCTCAATGATCCATATTTGAATTGAATGGACAATCTAAGTTTCGAGTTGGAGACATTGATTTTCAAAAATTGTACTTTTTTTGCATGCAAAACAAACAAATTCTCGGCCAAGATATCATAGTCGGCCGTACAAGAGAAGAATATAATTTCAGGCGCCAAAAGCTTTCAAACTTCCCGCTCACATCGAAATATCTCGCGCCCGAAAGTTTGGCCCTGCGATATTCCTGTTTTACCCCTGACACATGAACGGAAAAGGGCTGCTTTGGTAACTCCATTGTTTTCCCCTCTTTGCCCCCAACATTTTACCCAGAGCCCCTCCCCTTCCCCTCCCTTCCCCCCTAACCACGGCAAGCCGCCGAATCTAGTCCTGCGCCGCAGCAGTGGACCTCACACCCAGACGGATCTACCTTCCGCACCTTGGAACCCCAACTACCAACTCACCACTTCACCGGAGCCACTTCAGCGACTAGCTTGTACACCGCTCCAGATCTCCTTGACCGCCACCTGGTCCACCGCACCGGATCTTCTTAACCGGCGCCCTCGTCCACCATGGTGTAGGCCCTTCACTGACTCCCTCGTCCGTCCCTTCGCCGGCCCTTCATACAAGCCCTCATCCGCCGCAACAGATCCGCCTCACCGAAAGCACTGTATAACGCGCCCGCCGAAGCCTTCGTCAACTGCACCGGACCCGCTCCACGGACGCCATATTCAAATCCACCGGCCCTGCTTTACCAATGCCGCAACCTCATCAGGTTATTTCGATCTATACTCCTTCGGGTTTTTTCTTTATAGTGCAACTGTTCACTTACCACAGATGAGCTTTCTTGTATGTCGACAGGCGATGCAACCGTAGCACCGGAGCCGCTTCAGCGACGGTGATAGCCGACCCAAACTCAACCACAACACGAGCACCATCGACGATCCTTAACTATCAAGTATGCCAACGATACCCATACGCCGCCGAGAATCAGGTACTATTATCCAACGGCCGGCGCCTACGTTCACTTTCTTAGCATAAGCACCGCACCTTTGAATTTCTTCAGGGCATCATTCAGTTTTTCATGAGACGCGTTATTCTGCTTGCACCTGTAGGGCCCATACTTCTGGCAGTGAACATGTTACATGTGCTAAATTACATACCAGTGCACATATAGTTAATATGCTTTAGCTTTTTCCTAAGTATTACTGTAGTTCCTAGATATCACTGCCTACTATTTTACTTCTTGCATGCTATATTTATGATAATGGTGTTGTTCTGATGCCACCTGTTGGTTCCATCAGACTGCTTAATGTTCTCTATGCTTAATTACACATCAGCAAACTAGCATGTGGTTCCGCTGGTTTTTGTTTGTTTTACCCTACATTTTCTTATGCTAGCTATTACATCACTGCTACGAGCCTCTATTCATTCTTTTTTGTGTGTTATTGATCTTCCCAAGTTGCATGACTAATTTGATGCTTCTATTAATTATGGAGCTGCCAACCCCATCAAGCAAAATATTTGTTCTTGTGAGGCTGGCACCTTGAACAAGCATAAAAATAGAAGGAAGCAGATATATTGTCGTGTATGCACACACCCTTCTTTCATTAGTTTAGATGAACCATTGATGATCAATTCGAACCAGTGCATACGATTAAAATTAATTTTACCTAAATAGAGGGTGCAGAATAAACTACAACAAGTAGATTTGCAACCACGGGATGCTGACAATATCTTCAAAGAACATTGCAACAGCAGTGAGGCTTCACAGCAACATATGGTAAGCCAGTGTGTTTTAGTACATGTGAAATGTAATGTGTGTGGCCTACTTTCTTGGCTTGTGCCCTCAACCTGTAATCCTACAGAATAACAAATAGTTCAGTTGTCTGCTTTGCTGTATTGCTTGATTCGAATGCTTGTTTGTTACTTGTTACGCTATACCTGAGTTGGCCAATATGTCAGCAGTGCCTGATGTACTATCGTAAAGAAATGCATGCCTAGTTCATTTGAGTCCTTAACTTTTCCTCTGAACTTCATCACAAGAATGTCTTCGTAGTTTATATGAGGCCACACTGTTAAGTGCTTTCTCAGATTATTTCAACTACTTAGATGCCTTGGCAACTTAGCGGTGGTACACTCCCTTTCAACTAGGGATGTCAACTGGGTCCCATTTAATCCCGATTAAAATCCACTAGTGGTATGATAGTTCAAAAGAGTTTTTGTTTTTTTTGAGGAAAATGAACCAGGGAGCTAGCAAAAACTAACTAGATGGGACTGGCTGATGTCGTTTATTTGCCACTTACATCCCTAGTTTCATCTTACCATTTTAATTTCTTTTCGACTGATGCTACTTCGAACCATTTAAATATAGCTTTCCATGCTCGGCAATAATTCGTATGTCCTTTACCATGTAAGCTTACTTCCTGGATCATGCGATAACTATCTCTTACTTATGTCCAGCGGAAACCTTTCAGGATGCCGTTCACACTAGGACACAATGTACAACCCCAGAATCTATTTGTGGAAGCAGTGCGCCATCCATGTTACCATATGGTAGCAGTTCAGAGGCAACACCGCCAGAGAGCAGTCTGAGCACAGATATTATAGTTCTTGAGGCTCTACTAGAGGCAGAAAGAGATGGTGTGGCTGCCATGAATGAGGTAATCTCGATCTTGAAGCTGGAAATTATGCAATTAGTTGCACGCATTATGCAAGCAACCCAAGAATTGGAGGAAGTAAGAATGTTGCATTTGAAGACGGAGGAGGTCCTACTGCTTCTGCTATCTGAAGCCCAGGGTAATCCCAGTTGTTCTTTAGATAGCAGTTGAAATTGTCATTAAATTATTGTACTTGCATGTTGTGTCATGTCTCTGAATGGATTATGTTGTCAGACCCCCTATGTTGTCCATGTGTTTTAATGATCCGAATTTTTTAGGCGAGGTAATCCTCAGTACTTGTATGATTGACATAAGGTGAACTGTTTTTCGTGTGAGCATATTGTATTGGATTAAATAATTGTTTGACTCAAAGTGTATCCAACCTATTGAGTTCAAAGATCACGACATTTCTAAATCATAATCATATATAAAGGTGGAATAAATCTTTGTTGTGGTTTTGAAAACATAAATAACAAAACGTAGAATTATCTGTGGATATTCGTAATCGAATAAAAATTGGATTTGGATTTAGTTGCCAGGGCCCAAGGCAAACATGAATGCTAATTCTCCCAAGTTTTGAACGAAGCGGCTAAACACCCACTATCATTTGTGGGCTGCCTGAAGCAAGTGTTTGCGAGATGGAAATTACTATCTACCCCTGACACTTGACATCCTTATCGACCGGATTTACACTGTTGTCGATAGGGGTAGACTAGTAACTTCAATCAGACATGACACGACGGCCTCTTAGCCCATTAAGACACGGTGGGCCCCAAACGTGGGCGGAAAAACACATTTGATTCAAGCTCGTCTGAAAGACATGTGTCTCTCACTCCATTTCCCCATTCATCCACAGTGGGCGGCAAAACAAACTCTCCTCGTCCGAAATCGATGTAGGCTAATATTTTAAATAGGGGCAGATGTGTAACTTCCCTCAGACGTGACACAACCGCCCTACCTGTCAGCCCCATTCATACATCGTGGGCAGCAAAACATCCTCTCGTCGCCCGAAATCGTTACCGGCAAATATTTGGGAGATGCGAGATTACCGTCCTATCCCCAACCGACGTGATGTCCGAAATTTTAAACGGGGGATAAGTTCGTAACTTTCCCAGATTTCAGACAAGCGCGTCCCAAAGTTTGAGACCCCCCTCCTCCTCCATTTCCCCATTCATACACCATCGGCGCCACGACAACCTCCCCACTACGGCCAGCCTCCTCCGTCCGCCACCCCATCCTCCACCTTGCCGGAGCCGCTACCCCTACCCCGTCGTCCACTGCAAGAGATGGATGCCTCTCATCCACGGCGCCAGACCAGGATCCTTTCATCGCGTCGTCTCGCTTCAACGACGCCTTCGTCCACTTTGCCATTGCCGCTCACTACAAAAAAAATACACTTCCGTGATGATACGTGTTTGTCATAGTAGGTTGCGTTTTCTGTCATGGATGTACATCCATGACGATTTTATGACAGAATCAAGATAGTCATACCTGTGCTGTCATAGAAGTGTTCCATGACATTACCAAAATTATCATCACGGAAGTGTCCACTTCCATGACGATAAATCGCGCGTCACAGAAGTGCTTTCGTCAAGGGTGACCGACACGTGGCATCCACCGTAACGGAACGCCGTTAAGCTATCGGGTCGGGTTTTGGATCCGATAACCCGTTAACAGCCCCGACCAATGGAGATTTTCCACGTGTAAAATCATCATTGGCTAGAGGAGACACATGTCAGGTCCGCGTTGGCACAGGTGTCACTCATCCAATGGGCGAGACGCGCCTATGATATGTTGACACGTGGACTGGCCCATCAAGTTTAAATGGGTCGGCCCAACTGAAGGCCCACAAGATTTTGCGGACCATAATGGGTCGGCCCAGCTAAAGGCCCATGAAATTTTGCGGACCATAATGGGCTGGCCCAGCTAAAGGCCCACAAGATTTTGCGGGCCATAATGGGCCGGCCCAGGTAAAGGCCCACAAGATTTTTGTGTGCCATAATGGGCCGGCCCAAGTAAAGGCCCACAAGATTCTTGCGGATCATAATGGGCCGGCCCAGCTGAAGGCCCACGACATTTCGCCGACATTAATGGGCCGGCCCAGTTGTAGGCCCACAAGATTTTGAGGACCCTAGTAGGACGGCCCATTAACTGGCTGCCATGTTTTGGGCCAAATGCTGGCCCATATTTGATCCGGTCCATTAATGGCCTACCACGCTCCGTGCCTAATAGTGGCCCATATGAGATCCGGCCCGTTAAAAGCCTACCATATTTTGGGCCAAATTACGGCCTAGATCAGATCCGGCCCTTTAAGAGGCTTTGGGCTCAATTATGGCCCATATCAGATTCGGCCCGTCAACTGGACACTATGCTTTTGGGCCCACTTGCTAAAGGCCCACTTAGTAATTCGGCCTCATATTAGTTTTGACCTGTTAAGGGCCCATTTAACATTTCAGCCCTATATTAATTTCGGCCTGTTAAAAGACCATCATATAGTTGGGCCTAACTACGGTCCGGTTTGCATCTGGCCTGCTCACAGCCGATATCTAATTGGGCCAAACAAGGACCAAGACAATTTTGGCCTGTTAAAAACCCGTGATTTGATTCGCACAATCATGGGTCGGGGTTCATTTCGGGCTGCTGCTGGCCCGTGAGCTGTTCGGCACGTTTTAGGCCCAACCTACATCGCGATTGCATGACGGACCGATTATGTACCATAATTTTATGGTTTGGCCGGTTTACTGCGAAGATAGGATATATATACAGTAAAATAACTGCAACATCGTGAATAAGAAAAAACCTAGACTATACAATAAAGAAATTACGGCATATTACATCCACTGGGCATCAAAGTTTGCCACTATGATAATAAAGCACAAGCAGACAGCAGATTACATACACTGGGCATCAAAGATCGCCAGCAGTGCAAATAAACACGCCGACAAAATAATATACAAAACCGACAACACTTCAATAGAGTTCAAGAAAGGTTAGCCCTGCTGGGGAGCTACAGCGCAAGCAGCTGAGCAAGATGATGAGACTGCGCTTGTTCAACACTTATATCTTCCTCACTCTGAAAGATAAACAAGTAGACAGATGACAGGTTTTGCACATAAAAGTATTAGTGCTGACAATTCATCACATTTCTTACTGACGAATAAAGTGACATAGCTTAAAATTGCATTAACACAATATGGTATTGTTCAGGTCAAGACATGGCAGGAAATGACATTGTGAAGGAGTTGGCAGCTTCACGACACCACTGGATTAAAGATTAAGAACTCATAAGTATCAATGGTTAGTGTGCTGTCAATTTATAACATTTCAGATTGCCAAATAAAGAGACGGTTTAAATAATAGTAGAATGATATGACATTGTTCATAGTTAAGACATTGCAGAATATGACATTGTGTTGTAGTGGGTAGGTTCACCACACCACTGGATTACGGATGAAGAACAGAAGCATACATGCAGTGTACATGGTATGAAGAAGGAACTTGGTTGTACAACTGAAAACTTAAATTGAGAAAGGACAAACTTTTGTTTATGAACTACATAATAAACTTTAAACAAGCAATTTGATGCAAACACCAAAAATAAACAGTTGTTGTAGTCATGCCTAACCAAATATATACAACAAAGTTTGAAGGCTTGAGATGGACAAACTTACATTATTGGTGAAGACAGGCTCTATAAAGGCCGTGTCCATGCTGATGGGGGGGCAATTCAAGAAGTTTACCGCAGAATCTTCTTCAAAAGCATTGCCTTTATTCTACATTTTGTTAAGAGTAAATATAGATGTGATAATATACGAAAAAATGGAGAATATTTAAGATAGGATGAAGAGTGATGCTACATAACCAAGTACCTATAAATGTAAGTGCAGCGATATAGGCAAAAGGTACAGCCAAGAGCAATGCACAGCTAAAGTTCTTCAGTACCAACCTTATGGTAAGAGTAAATATAGATCTAATGTGTAGAAAATGGAGGGCAAAGGAAAATAAGCTGCAGAGTGATGGTACATGAACAACTACCTGTCATTATAAGTACAGTGATAAAGGACATCATGTACTTACAAGGACAATGCAGAGCTAAAAAAACATTGGCATTGGATATATTCTACACTAATGTAACCATTCATACAGATCAGATAATTTGGAGCGAACAATTGGTAAGCAAGCTATCATGCATACTGCTGTTACATAATGAACCAGGTATGTATGCAAGTACAGTGATACAGGACAACAGGTACTAACAAGAGCAAAGCAGCGGGTAGCATATTGCGATATCCTATCGTTCTTGTCAAATCGGAATTCTTCTTCGAGAAGATTTCCTGCAAAAAAGATCCATAAGGCACATGCGGAAAAGTAGAAGTTCAAATTTTCATGTGATTTCATAGACAGTACCTCATCCTGGGAACGAGACCAGTGCATAACAAGGTTTTTCCATCCAATGTCTTCTAAATTTAGAACAGGAGACTTCACCGGAAATTCGTTTATAGACTTGCCATCAAAGTGTGATTTCCTCAGGTAACACCGATACTGCTGCAATGCTTCCTTGAAAAGCACAAGCAAGCTTTGATCGTCATGACTATCCAGATTGACCCTCGCCTAGTTACAACAATGTAATGTAAATCATTGATGTGTTCAATCAGCAGAAAACAGGAAAATAATAACCATAAATAATAGCACTTACACGTAAGTTGGACAAGAAGATGTGAAAATGGTGTTTGTCTTCACAATAATCTTCCCATGATGGGAATATATGCATGTAGTCCCTAACAACATTGAAAGCATTGTCTTTTAAACTGGGAATAAATGGAATGGGGTTCCAATCTGCAGGAATTGGCCATCTCTGAAGTTGGGATAGGTCTTCGGCCGGTGGACTTGCTGTACTTTTGCTGGAGTGGGATTTTTCTGTGGTACAACTGGTGCTATGGCAAATGAAATCAGTATACCTTTTGCTGGAGTGCAGGTCCTGTGTGGTGGGGCTAGTGGTGTGGCCAGTGAAGTATGGGTACAGTCTGCTGGAGTCGGTCCTATGTTTTGTGTCACTGGTTGTACAACCAATATAAGTGGGGTGTTTTCTGATTTCTCCGGCACCACCACGTTTTTCAAGGACTTTGCTGGTGCTCCTTCAGGTTCGGCAATCACCCTCTTCCTTTTTGATGTCTGATGCACAAGAACAACATTTGAGTGAAAAAACATGGTATGATGACAGATGGAATATGTATTGATAATGGATGGGCATGGCATCTTGACATATATGATGAGTAAACTAAGTAGATGGCGGTGCAACAAAGTAGAAGAAATGCAAGACAACATATGCAAGATACCCACAATCAATAAAACATTGCCAAATTAGAACAGGCACCATTAAAGCACTCGTCTGCCATGTTAGAGCATCTCCAACAGAATCGCAACGCGCGGTGCTTTAAAAAGCGTTTACAGTGCTGAGATCGAGAAGTAGATACTAGAGAGTAGAGGATAGTTCTCAGCATAGATAGATAAACACAGATAATTCAACTACTCCTCGTCATCCGACTCCTCCTCGGTTGGACAATGGAGGCTATAAGCAATTACTTTTACGGGAACAATAGCACCCAGGAAATTTGAAGGGTAGGTATGAACAAAATTGGAACTGCACATGTACTGCTAAGTGATTCAATACACACATTACCAATCAAGGAGGAGAACGATGGTCGCGGCGGCCTCTGTGAGTCATGGTCGGCAACGGGAGTTAGTTCATTGTCCACGACGGTGGTACTTCTGCGCTTGGCGTCAGCTTCCGAGAAGTAGATCCGAGACTGTGGAAGACGATGCCGGGGAAGAGGCTCCGTGTACGACGACGACGGTGGACCGGCTCCAGTGCGACGTACGAGGTCATTGATGAGGCAGATGCGCTGCGGTGGACGAGTGCGCCGATGTAAAGGGGAGGAGCATGAAGGCTGCGGTGCCGTGGAGAAGTCTATTTTGCGGTGGGGATAGAAAATGGGGAGTATTCAGGTGTACTACTCTGGGTGCCGGGGTGGGGTTGGCTGGGTAGGGTGAACCTGAAGTTACGAAAATAGCCCCCTACCAAGCGTCATCCGTAGGCCTGTTCTGAAGGCTATGATAGTAACTTCCCACTGCTCGAATCAGGGTTGCGGGAGATTTTCCCGCCGACCTCAAAATTTTGGGACACTGGACTCCCCGTGTGGCATGCTGAGTGATTTGGCTAAGCAACTAGCGAGTAGTAGTAGTAAACTCTACATATTAGGTTTGACCGAAGTCAAAATTCCTAAAGTTTGACCAAGTTTATAGAAAAATATAAACATTTACCATAACAAATATGTATGATGTGAAAGTACATTCAATAATGAATCTAATGGTACTTATTTGTTATTGTATATGTTAATATTTTTTGTTATAAGCTTTCTGAGAGTTTACAAAACTTGCCTTTGACCAATGCTAATACGCGGACTTAAATAAAAATGGAGGGAGTACACATTTGTTTTCTTAGTTTGTAGTGAACTAATCATTTGTTGAAATTGTGAAATAAATATATTAGGCTATTGACTTCGAATGTAATGGTATATACAATTCAATAGTTACAATCATTGTCGAATCCCAAGATGTATACAAGGTCTATAGTACTTCACAACATGCTCAAACTCACATAATCCCAGTCAAATAACAATCTAAATGCATTTCATAGTTATTACTTTGTAGGATGCAACAAAAACAACCATGACTCTACATCAGCCACTATAGAAGCAACATTTTGACATATACCAATGTGTGAATGAAACGTGTAGAGAGAGCTTTTGAAGATGGAGCAGATAGGGCGGGAAAGATTGTATGTATGTGGACGAGAGAGTAGAAGACAAACCTAACGA
Source organism: Triticum aestivum (assembly GCF_018294505.1). Taxonomy (NCBI): domain Eukaryota; kingdom Viridiplantae; phylum Streptophyta; class Magnoliopsida; order Poales; family Poaceae; genus Triticum; species Triticum aestivum. Next base: position 507,717,654 of record NC_057803.1, read on the forward strand.
GACAGAGAGAGATAGAGAGAGAAAGAGAGAGGAAGAAGTTAGGTCTGTGAGAAAGATGGATACATGTAATATACATGAGATGCGTGTGCATCTGGATTCTATATACGTGGAAGGAGAAGAGACAACATGTTTGATGAGAGAGCTGGAAAAACATGGACGAAAGGGGAAGGATCTCGTGGGTTGAGGGATTGACAATTTTGTGCGGGGGAGAGAGGGATTGGTAATTTTGTGCAAGAGAGAGAGAGAGAGGGTGGGGGAGGAGTCAGTCAGCCATCGTCACATCATCCTGCTTCCAAATGACCCCGCATTCTCTAGCGTGGTGTGGTTGCCATCTTTTATCTGCTCGATGCCCTCTTTGAAGATTGAGGTGTTGTGCATGTTGGGGTGCAAAGAAGCACAAGCGAGAGTGGTCGCCGTATAACCTTGGATGGGGATGAATTGTGTGCTCGGGGCAGTGTGTGTGTGTGTGTGTGTGTGTGTGTGTTGTGCTGTGTGTGTCTATGTGTGTGTGTGTGTGTCATATATTGAGAGAAAACAAACCTAAGGAGAGAAATGGGTATTCACGAATAGATTGTGCGGGCCTTTAGGTGGGCAGGGGGCGGGTGAGGGTGTTAAAATGTGTGCGTTGATGCATGCCTTGCATGCGACCGTGCGAGGGACGGACGAATCGAGAGAGATGGTTGTTGTGTTACGGTGATACGTCTCCGACGTATCTATAATTTTTTATTGCTCCATGCTATATTATCTACTGTTTTGGACTATATTGGGCTTTATTATCCACTTTTATTTTATTTTTGGGACTAACCTATTAACCGGAGGCCCAGCCCAGAATTGCTGTTTTTTGCCTATTTCGGAGTTTCGGAGAAACAGAATATCAAACGGAGTCCAAACAGAATAAAATCTTCGGGAACGTGATTTTCTCACCGAACGTGATCCAGGAGACTTGGACCCTATGCCAAGGCATCAGAGAGGCGGTCACGAGGGTGGGGGGCGCCCCCTCCTTAGGGCGCGCCCCCTGCCTCGTGGACCCCTCGAAGCTCCACCAACATACTCCTTCCTCCTATATATACCTACGTACCCCCAAACAATCAGAACAGGAGCCAAAAACCTAATTCCACCACCGCAACTTTCTGTATCCACGAGATCCCATCTTGGGGCCTGTTGCGGAGCTCCGCCAGAGAGGGTCATCATCACGGAGGGCTTCTACATCATCATAGCCCCTCCGATGAAGTGTGAGTAGTTTACCTCAGACCTTCGGGTCCATAGTTAGTAGCTAGATGGCTTCTTCTCTCTTTTTGGATCTCAATACAATGTTCTCCCCCTCTATCGTGGAGATCTATTTGATGTAATCTTCTTTTTGCGGTGTGTTTGTTGAGACCGATGAATTGTGGTTTATGATCAAGTCTATCTATGAATAATATTTGAATCTTCTCTGAATTGTTTTATGTATGATTGGTTATCTTTGCAAGTCTCTTCGAATTATCAGTCTGGTTTGGCCTACTAGATTGGTTTTGGCAAGGCACGGGTTGAGATGGAGGGAGTTGTCGGAGCACAACGAAACAAAGATATGTCTTAAATATTTCGGGCTAACAATGTGCGGGTTGAAATTTCCGGACAAGCCTAACGTATACTGTCCCAAATCAATGCGCCCTACAAATGTCATTCAAAACTTTGAATTCATGTTATGTTCAATTAAAATATTTCGCTACGTGTATAATGCATGCAACCTACTACTCAAATGAACGTTTTAGTGCATTCCAAACGTATATACTACCGCTTCAATATGAACTAAATTTGAATTCGTTTCTCTATTTGAATAAGATCTACAGTAGTGATTGTTGTGAAGTCAAAGCATTTGAATTTGTTTCTCTGTTTTAATAAGATCTACAATCATCATTATTGTCAAGTTAAACCATCGTTTGTGTATTATCTTCACAGCACACCACATGATTAGTCTCGAGTTACATATGAACTATTTGTACTATATGAACTCGAACTAGATTTTTTGAATTCACTTCATTTTGATTTCAAATCACATTACATTTCTAGCTCTAGCTAGATCTTCATAATCTAAACCATGTCTCAAATGTATAATGTGTTTATCACATTATGTATGGTGCCCCACCCCCTACGCCTACAAGTATTTAGATGTGAGTTGCAAACACCACACACATTACCACAAATTCAAATAAAATGTGAGAATGTTTGATATATAGTATTGTTTAGATTGTTTGGCATTTAGCTGTGAGTTGCAAACGCCATGCATTATCACATTATGGTATAACATGTGCACAACACGTGTATCACCGCTATATTCATGCATGCAATGTTTAAAACACTATGATCTCCTATTCAAATATATGAATCCGCTTTCATATCAAATTATGATCTTTGTTAGTCTCTTACACCCACACAATCTCTGACCTTTGTAGCTACCACTAACTTTCTCTCGTGCATGCACACGCCCTCCTCGCCCTCGCCCTCCCCCTCCCTCGGCATTCTATCCACCATGCACATTAATTTTTTTTCTTTAGGTCGTTCTCCCAGAGTCTCCACAACTCCTTTCTGACACACACCGATCGATAAACCTCTCCAGCGATGCCTGCCTACAACATACAAACACACCTCCAATCTCCTCCTTTATGTGTCCTTGCCTCGTGTCTCTCATACGGTCAGACACACGTGTAAACTCTCGCCCCTCTGTTCATCGCTCTCACAACCGCACACTCCTCCCCCTATCTAGCTAGTAGTTGGGCCTCTCGCACCACCTCCTAGCTCCATTCTCTCTGTCTATCCGTCTCGTTGGGCCTTATTTGCCTCTAACAAATGGATGTACACTGATCGATCTCTCACTATACATATAGCTAGCTAGGTCCTTATAACTCGTTTTTACCCACACGTCAATCGATCTACCTCATTAGTTGTGTCTCTCCCTTCCTCCGAAAAACAACAATTGATCTACCGATCTAGTTAGGTTTGCTTACCAAACACATGGTTCCCCTTCATCATCCATGGATGCGTCCTGACAGATCTATCACGCACACTACTAGGAAAAGGGCTAAAGATGAAATTGACACTAATGGCGCACTATACATGTGGTGCACCATTACTAAATACTAATGGCGCACCATGTGTTGGTGCGCCATTAGTATGCAAATACTAATGGCGCACCACATCCACGGTGCGCCATTAGTAAATTATTTTAAATTTTTTTCAAAACTACTAATGGCGCACCATCCCACGGTGCGCCATTAGTAAGTTGGCCCAAACATCCCCCGGAATGCACCCCCCCCTGTAAACCGCCTTTTCAGTTTAAAAAAATGATAGAAATGTCAAAAATAAAAGAAAATAAGTTTCCCATGTGATATGTGGTCTAGTTGTTAGCAAAATTTACAAACATGAATTTTCAACTTTTTTGCAAAATATCTCGAGAATTTGTAAAAATGGACATAACTTTTGCATACAAACTCGGATGAAAAAGTTTTTTATATGAAAAGTCATCTACTCGAAAAGTTACATCCGATTTTAACTGGGGGAACCCCGTTAAACATTTTAAAAATCCTCAAAAACCTAACAGAAAAAAAGATACAGGGCTTTTAAGATCTTGAGAGGCAAAAAAATTCAAAAAATTCAAAAAAATTCAAACTTACTAATGGCGCACTTGCCCATGGTGCGCCATTACTATCTTCCCGCCTTCAAAATTCAAAATAAGACAAAAAAATAAAAAAAGTTACTAATGGCGCACCTGCCCATGGTGCGCCATTAGTATCTCCCCGCCTTCAAAATTCAAAATAAAAAAATAAAAAAAAATTAGTAATGGCGCACCTGCCCGCGGTGCGCCATTACTATGTCGTATATATGGCTAGGCGTGATCCTCTCCTCCTTACCTCTTCATTCTTCTCCTCCACTCCACCTCTCCTCCACTCCATCTCCTCCTCTCCTCCACTTCATCTTCCCTTCTCTCCTCCACCATACTACCCTCCTCCCCTCCGGCGACCTCCTCCTCCTCCTCTCCGGCGACCTCCTCCTCCTCTCCGGCGACCTCCTCCTCCCTCCTCTCCTCCCCTCCCCTCCCCTCACGGTTTCTCCCCCTCCTCTCTGGTGAGCTCCTCCTCCCTCCTCCCCGGTGAGCTCCTCCTCCCTCCTCTCCGGTGAGCTCCTCCTCCCCCTCCTCTCCTCCCATCCCCTCATGGTTTCTTCTTCCTCCTCTCCGATGCTCCGGTGAACTCCTCTCGAGCGATGTAGGCGAGTGCCTCTCCGGTGACCTCCTCCTCCTCCTCTCCGGTGAACTCCTCTCTGGCAAAAGAACATGGCAAAAGAACGTACAAGATCCAAAAATAGGAACAAAATTTGAAATAATATCGTGCCAAAAAATGAGCAAAAAATGGGCAAAAAAATCACGATCCAGATCCAAATTCAAAATTCAAAAATAGCAATGGCGCACGGTGGGGGTTAGACGGTGCGCCACTATTATTTTCCCGCCTTCAAAATTCAAAAATACTAATGGCGCACCGTGGCCTATACTAATGGCGCACCAGTGGCCTATACTAATGGCGCACCGTGACTAGTGCGCCATTAGTATACCAGATACTAATAGCGCACCAGTGGTGCACCATTAGTAAAAAATACTAGTGGCGTGATACTAATGGCGCACCAGTGATGCGCCATTAGTAGGCAAAACTGGTGCGCCATTAGTAGCCCTTTTCCTAGTAGTGGTACAGGCACACACAGAAACACATCCCCACTCTTATTGATAACATTGCAGTTCCACCCTTAGTTTGTCTAGTAGGCCTCTCCCACCATCTTCGAGCAGCAACTCCATCACCCATCCAGCACTCTACCCCACTCCCTCCCTCTCCCTCCCTCTCTCCCTCCTCTCTCTCTCTGTCCCATCATATTTCCCATCCTTCAGTTATGTATGGATGTCGACCGATCTCCCTCAAGACATAGCTGGGTCTCTCCTTCTCAACACATATACGAGTCGTTCTACCTATATAGCTAGGCCTCTGCCTACCCCTCCCACCACCCCCTCCCCCCACACACATCGATACATCGAGCGCTCTACTCATGTCTCCCTGCCACACACAAACTTGACGTGTGCCCTCTAACGTTCCGGTAGGCCAGTCGCCCTATATCTTTGACTTGTACACACACACAATTTCGATGGCTCTCTTCATCGATCTCACACCCACCCACTTGATCCTCTCTTCGACTCTATCGATAGCTATGACCCCTCCCTCTCTTCTCGTGGATTGCCCGACCCTCTATGTATGATATGGATAGGCCTCCATTTCACACACATTGCATGCAAAATTTTGTTTGACATGTCATCGACACATATTCCCACAAATAATTCACGAAATCAACCCCCACCCCACCCACACCCCAAAACAAAAAACACTCACGAACGCGGTTTGTATCTCCCACACACACCCACGTAGGTGGGGGACGTGCACGAAGAGAAGAGGTGCATGCACGGCGCACGTACTCCTGTCTCTTTCCCAACCACACCCGCGCGGGTACACGGTAGAGCTCATTTCTGTACGAAAAAGGCAGCCCACGTGGTAATTTGGCATGTGTACTGGTTGTCCACTTGGTGGAGGGAGGATCGTCTACCACGGGTGAACAAACAAATTGTGACTTGACGTGTTATGTTAAAAAAAGAGGCAAACCATGTGGGGCCTACCTTAGAGGCAAGGCTCTATACACAGGAGTACTTTTGATGTGTCCCGTCAACTCGCAGAATGGGGAGAAGCTTGCTTAGTACGTCGTCTCCCCCGCCCATGGGCGCGGTGGCTCGCGAGATGAGGTGAAGCTTGCTTACTACGCCTTACGCCCGCTCCCTCGCCCATGCGCGCGGTGGCTCGCAGGACGAGGAGAAAAATTTACTACTCCCTCCGTTTACTCCTTGTCCCTACTACCTTGGGTATAGAGATTATACTATCATATTGTTTGGAATATATATGTCTTTTAGTAGATTTCAATATGAACTACTCGTACATACTCCAAACACTGATGTATATAGACGTATTCTAGAGTGTAGATTCACTCATTTTGCTCCGTATGTAGCACTCTCCCTTGCCCCTCGACCCTCGCCCACGTGGTGGACGTGCAGCAATTCATTCGGTCTCATATAGCCAGAGCGATATATACCGCACTACCATTATTGCTCGACTTCCCGAAGAGGCGAAGAGCCAATCGCAAGGTTAATATTTTGGATATGCCAAGTGCAAGGTGCCGTGTCATTTATAAATAAAGTTTTTTTCTTCAGTGGCACGTATGCAATACGATAGGTTCATATGGAGAGAAAAGTAAACCGCTCCACTATATACATAGTCAGGACGGGCCAGCCTACACAGTTGCTTGTTGGGGTTGCTCTCTTCACACTCTCTCACACAAAACAACTGTGGCCACATCTCTAACATCCCGGCGGATCACGTCCGCTTGGGGAAGGGGTAGATGCTTAGTATAGATGCTGTGGCCATCGCCGACGGCAAAAACCCACTGTCGGCACGTCCCGATCAGGGGTCCCCGTCGTTCTCTCTCACAAAGCCGGTGAGGTTGCCTTCGTCCCTTGCTCACTGCCGCGACGTGGGCAGTTGCTGTCGTGGGAATGATTCCGACAATAAGAGAGGGGTAGGATAAAGGAGCATGATCTATCGAGATGCAAATGGGTGACATGGTGATAGCGAGTTTGGGCTTCTCACGGATAACAACCCTATGTCTCGTGCTCCGGAGAGGCTTTGTTTTATCTGAGTATGTATCCGGAGATTACAATGTGTGTTTGATAGAGAGAGGGGGGAGAGCGGATCTCCATGCCTGAGCTATGTCCTGAGACTAATGGTTATAAAGAGAGAGAGGTGGAAGCCCCGAGCCCCCTAGTCTAGTGGTGGGGGTGGCTTATATAGAGTGCGCCACCCCCTCACCCCTTATGTTACACGGTGGAGCATCAATGCCATAATACCTGCCCACTACAAAACCATCATGCTGACTATTGGTCTTCGCATATCCGAGTGAGTTACACGGTCGAGTGGAATGATCTTGTCGAGTGGAGTGCCGTGCTCCGCGTGGTTGTTGCCGTCCGAGTGACTTTCAAGTTGCGGTACATCTGGACGGCGATCTGGCCCAGGGGCCCAGTACAAAGTGTACGGTGTCATGGGTAGGGTCTTTAGGTCAGGCCTGTTACCTTACCCCCAATACATGTCCTCATCATTAGCCCTCAAAATGGTCGAGGTTGAGCGGGTTGAGTCGAGGTGAATTCCCAGATGAGTCGAGTGCTACGGAGGCATTTATGAACTCCCTTTGGTCACCCGGCGGTCTTATCTCCACGTGTTGCCTTGACGGATTCCAGACTGCATGGTGTCCGAGTGAAATGAGCTCAAACGGGTCCGCAAAGGAGCGTTAAACTCACCTTATAGTAATTTTTTGAGTGATTTGGAGTTGGTCCTGCATCGAGTAATGGATTACTCAGAATTTCTTCATGCCTGGAACGTGTCTTTTTTTGTTGTTTGGCCGTCACTCGGACCGGGCGGACCGTTCCGAGTGGATACCATTCCAGTGGGGGCTTGCTGAGTTTGGAGCTAGTCCTGCATCGAGTAGCTAATTACTCGGAATTTCTTCATGCCTGGAACGTGTCTTTTTTTGTTGTTTGGCCGTCACTCGGACCGGGCGGACCGTTCCGAGTGGATACCATTCCAGTGGGGGCACGCTGAGTGCACCCACTGGGTGTAGTCCCCGAGACTGCCGTCGAGTGCGGGCAGTCGGCAGGAGTCTTAGAGCCTGTCTTTTTTGTTGTTATTCATCACTCAGACTGGTCAGGCTGTACCGAGTGGAGATTACTCCAGTGGGGGCACGCTGAGTGCACCCACTGGGTGTAGTCCCCGAGATCGCCGTCGACTGCGGGCAGTCGGTGAGGGTCTGAGAGAACTAAAAATCTTCTTAGCTGGTACTGGTCGAACTTGTTCTTCTCTGACTCGGAGGTCGAGTTATTCTGGAGCGTGTTTTGCATCGAGCAAAATGTTTCTTTCCGAGTTCTCTTCCAGTGGGGGCATGCTGAGTGCACCCACTGGGTGTAGTCCCCGAGCCTTTGTTGGACTAGATGAGCCTGGCAGAGGGTTTAAGTCTCCTGGTAAACCTCCATGCAGCCGACACGGTAAATATCTTTTTATTCTGAAATTGAGTCAGTCGGATGCATCTTCGGGCACTTGACATGGTTAATAAGCTTAGCCTGGAGTTGAGTCAGTCGGACTGAACTTCATGCATTTGGCACGGTAAATAAATTCAGCCTGGAACTCGATCAAGAAGGTGAAACTTCGTGCTCTCTGCACGGTGAATGAATTCGGCTTTGAAACTGCTGACTGTAGAAAAAAGTCGGACACTTTATATTGACCGTTAGATTTTGCGTGAAAGGGGTATTTGCAAGAGTACATTGTATCCGTAGAGGAGCTTCGTTTTCACCCTTTTGCATGAAAGGGGTATTTGTCTGAGTGGACATGCTTCCCGACTGATCGGGGTATGTTGACTGCAAGGAAAAACTTGGTGGCACTCGTGTGTCTCCCGGAGGAGATAGACTAGTGGTCTGACATGGACGTGCTATGAAACCCAAGTGGCGAGGCTAGTGTGTGGGCTGACTCTCCGAAGAGAGGTCACTCATTATCCCGGGGGAACACCAGCACATGCCATCTCTGAGTACAAGTTTGGGAAACTGACGCCTTGGAGCCTAGGACAAGGGTGAAGTGTATCCGTAGAGGAGCACTGTTTTCACCCTTTGTAGTCTTAAAG